>NC_056729.1:178217540-178390040 GCF_019279795.1 Protopterus annectens | reverse complement strand
TTCTTCTATTGAAACATCCTTCACAGAAGTGACTTGATGAGTCAAATTTTGCCTGACTTCCAGTTAAAAATATCTACATTCTTGAGGGATAAAGCACATTGAACTGAACCCCCTCACTTTGTTCAAAATTAAAAAAAAAGGCAATATACTCGTTTTTGATTGAAGTTTCTAAAATAATTACATTTTCTGATAATTTTACTTAAAAAAGAAGCTGTTTTCCTATGACCCAAAGCTATACCAACAGTTATGCCTTCAGTCAAAACTTAGGAAAGTCTAGAAAAATCACCCTTGGTCTAGGCTGAAGAGCAAGAAAGAAAAACTTTATAAGTCATTTCCACTTCAATACTAGTTTATTTGACCACTGGTGAAGACACAGGTATCATATACTTTAGTAAAGTAATGCAGATGGAAAACACTTGCAATTTTTGGACCCTTAAACTATAGCATTATTCAGTCCAGGAGCTCCTCAACCATCTGGCTGGAAGTCCATCATTTTCATCCTGCCTATTAGCAAATGTCCATTTCAGTGTTGGACAATTCCATCTTAGCAATGCATTTACCTGACTTTGCAATGCTCATTGTCCACTGACAAAACTGCTTCATTAATTTCATCCTTGGTAGAAAAGTGAACATTTTTTTAAAAGCTGCAAGCCCCAGTAAATGGTCAGCTTAGATGGCCATTCCCTACTTCTGCTATAATAGCTTTTCTAGTTAATGCCACCATATTAATTAAATGTGTTGTCAAGGTAACCATAATGTTGATCTATAACCTGGAACAAATTAATCTGAATATCAACCCTGCCAGTCTAATGATTCACATCAAACCCATGCATGCAGAATCATAGAAGTTTGCTGATCATCTACTGATTTGCAAAAACGATATTAAAAAAAAGCGTGTTTAAACACTGAAGTAGAAGAGTAGCGACCTCTGTCTTCCCTAAAACATAAAAGCAGTAACTGATAGCCAAACATTCTTATATTTTTGCTTATTTAAATATTATGATAAAAGAGAAGACAGCTTTCTCCCCTCAGTCTCCATCAAGTCATTTTTTCTTCATGGTGAAAAAAACACTTTGTGCTTGTTTGTTTGTTTGTTTGTTTGTTTGTTTGTTTGTTTGTTTGTTTTCCTAGAAGATAACATTGCCACTTGTTTATTTTCCTTATTTACAAGTATAACAAAAATATATAAATTCAAGATCAGTCATCAAATAACTTTATATATTTTTGTAAAGTATCACTAGAAAAAAAACAGATGCAAGATGGTCAAGTTCATACTCATACAACCACTGTCCATTAAACCACAACTAAGACCCTCCATCCCTCTCTGTTGGAAGCTGCTACTAGTGAAATAACTTTCAACATGCACAGCCAAGTCAGAAAATGAAAATCTTTTTATTTAATTTTTATGCAGTGTTTTAGGGTACTTATTTATTTAAATTCTATTAACCAGGATAAAATGCTTATCCACTTAGACCAGGAGAAGTATGACAAAAAGAAAATAAAAAGTGTTCAATTCCAGTGTATATGTGCATGTAAGCATATATAAGCTTGGCATTTAAATTAACCAATCACAATCGATCTTAGTTCTGACTCAAGGATTCTGCAATTTAGGTCAGCATGCAAACTAACTACATTATCATTCTAAACATGGTATGTTAATTCTACAATGAATGGGCAAAACTATTCACAATATCTATAGTTGTTGGGAAATGAAAGCAGAAAGTAAGAAAGAAGCAAAAGGGGGATGCAGGAAAGAAAGAAACACAAGTTAAAAGGGATATATGCAGCACTTGGAACATTAGCTACAGGAACCTTTCAGGGGCCAACAGGCCATAAGCTGGGAATATCACAGGCATCAGCATCCAGGATCCTACATCAATTCCTGAATGCTATGCTGCAACATGCCAGTGAGTACCTACAGTTTGCCCATACACCCAAGGATAGAGTTGCAACCCTAGCAAGATCCCCACAGCCACACACAAGTGAGGAGTCAGAAGGGGAACCACCAGATGTTTTGGTGTAGGTAGACATAGGCATACACAGTATGCTCTCACCCTGGCCAAGAGGCTATGGCTAGAACATCTGCTCACCACCTAAGGGAATAAATCCTGCATTCTATGCATACTGTTATTTGCTAATGCAACTAATTATAAAGTATGTGATATAAGGTTGTTGTGTTTGTAACACATCATACTCACACACAAACCAATGTGTAGTCTAAAACAAGGAATACCAAAGGAGTAGTATATTGTTTACCACAAAAATACCAGGATGACTATACAATTACAAGAGCAAAACTCTTGAAAATCGATTTTTGATGTGGAAACACACAAATAGTACTTGGATGCCCCACTCCCAAAAACAACAGGAAAATGACAGTTCATACAATCCAAGGAATAACTCATAATGCACTTGTTATAAATGCTTTCCACACAATTTTCACAAAATGTGTACACATTTACAACACAAAAGTCAATTGTATATGATTGCTAGTCACCTCTCACTGTGCCCAGAACTCCCCTGGTAGTGTCTATGGGCCAGCTTAGAAGCATAACACCCCTGTGCCATTGACAATATAGTGCATTGGGTCTATTTCAGAATATTGAAAAAACAAAGACTGAATCCCAAAAGACTGAAAATTTAAAATTTAAAATACTTAACACATTTTTAATGCAGGGGACAAGCCCCCCCCTGCACCCCTCATATAGAGGCTGTGCTCCCCTCCCAACACACACACACACCCCTGATGACTATATATACCAACTCCAAGATCGCACAAAAGAGGAGAAGGGGCAAATTCCATCATTCAGTATTTTGAATTTTCAGTCATGTGGGATTCAGTCTTTTGGCTTTTTAGTCATCTGAAGTAAACCCAGTACTTTACACTGCCAATGGAATAAGATAGAAAAGAATGTGAGGTAAACAGCTTTAACAAATATATCAAAGTTTTCTTTGTAACATTTGAACAAATCTAGCATGTATATGAAAAATACAAGCATACCTTAGCAACATCAGAAGCCTTCTGTGCAGATAAATCTAAAGAAATATTGATCATCTTTGTTCTAGAAATACACAAGTCCTTTCACCTTCAAGTTCCCTGGCTGCACATTTACCGTATGGCGTAGACTCATGCCTGTGAGCATGGTGAAGATGCAAATGAGTTGTGAAGTCATTAGAATTGCTGAATCCCAAACTTTTGCAGTCCTGCCGCAGATATAAACATAGTGTAAGCAATTATTCAGTGTTTGTTGCTAATGGATTGCAACTGTAAATTAATACATGGACGGAGAAGTAATACACACCATTTCAGACTCCCTACCTTCGGTGGGTGTGCTAGCCAGGATAGTAATTGTAGCAATTTTTAAAATAGAATTGAACAGTGCACATTTCTCATTTTTGGTGCACTAATAGCCAAACTCTACTTCCATTAAAGAAAAAATGTATTTTACTGTCATGTAATAATGTCATTTATTTTAAAGACAATGAAACAAAATGTCCTATAGACTGCATGTGTAAGAGTATAGCACACATAAGAAAAGTATAAACACAATATAAAGAGAAGACAAAGTGGCAGTGGTGCAAAAAATACTCATAAATGGTTTTGTGATAATTCATTGCACTAAATATGTAAGCAACACACGTACAAACAACTGAGAGTGTGCAAGCATTATATGTCTTTATAATACTGTGGTGGAAAAGGGACTTGCTTATATGCCCAATGACTTTCATTTATGTGGCAAAGATAGATAAGACACCCTTCCTGTGTTTTGTATGTTAAGTATGACAGTCTGAATGCGTGTTAAGATGTACTTTACAATTTATTTTATTTTATTTTTTTAATAATATTAATATTTGTGCAGTGGGCAACTTAGTGCAAACACACTGAAATGGATAAATATATTAAAATTTAATGTTGTTACTTCTATGAGAAAGACTGTATACATTACAGCAGTGAATCAAGTGTGTGTATAACACACCTGTTAAACATGATGAACCATACAATGTATATCACTGGTAGATCATGGTTCAAGTGCCACATTTATATTTTAATGTTGACACCTAATAACCACTTCTTAGAAGAATAATACAAGGTAAGCTTTGCCTGCTATATTTGTGCTTCGCCTGTCTTCACACAAACATGGTCTAATGGCCCAGACAAGAGATAGACATTGTCAATTTCAAAAAGATAGATTGTTACCTCTTTTGCTTACCATTACATAAACCTGATAAGTGGTATTGTATGACACTCATCAACACCTGCAAGTCCAGAACACCTACAGACAGGAAGCAGACAGTAGTCAGTTTCAAAGCAGATACAGTGTAGCATCTTTTGCTTACCATCACACAAATCCAATAAGCAGCACTGGGCAATGGTCAGCAAGATCTCACAATACCTACAGGTCCTGAACACCTGAAGACTTGAAGCAGAGAGTAGACCGTTTCAAGATGGATACAGTGTATCGTGTGTGGTTTGCAACTGTACAGACATGCTAATTGGCTTTGCACGGTGGTCACCACACATGCAGAGTAATGAATGTGAAAATATACAGCTGTTGCCTAGATGTACTTGTGGCAGAAATTGTAAGTTAAGGGTTACAGCACAGGAGAGCCTGGGTTCTAATCCAGTTACAAAAATAGGAAGCCACTAATGCCCGAACTGACAAGTAAAAACTCATTTGTACCAACCACATGAACCAACAGGCAATGTAGAGATGTATTCCACAAAAACACTTTCAATGTAGCCAAAGTATTAAAGCAAAATAATGAGTTTAACAGAAAAATGAAATAAAACACTTCACAAAATGAAACATTAAATGCTTAATGAATATCTGAAAAGTCCTAAGCAGGGATGAAAAATGTGGTGATCCTGTTAAGCATTTAATGTTTTATTTTGTGAAGTGTTTTTATTTTATTTATCGATTAAACTCATTATTTTGCTTGGATCCCTTGGCTACATTGAAAGGTTTTTTTTTTGTTTTTTTCTGCAATACACCTCTACGGTGCCTGCTGGTTTGTGTGGCTGGGTTCTAATCCAGCTAAGGCCACACTTTTCTTACTGATGTTCTACTTTATTTTATATAAAAATTAACAGTAGAAAAATACTTACACATACGAATAGCTATAGAAGGTATATTGAGCATACTCAGGATATGAGAAATATATTACGTGTGACTGTGGGTATCAGTACAATTATTGATCTACAATTACAGATTTATTTTTCTGAACTTTCATGTTGCACACATACATGGTTAAACACGTAACTCTTTAATGAGTTTGTATAACTAATGAGCAGGTTTGTCAAACAATGCCAGACTTGCAATGATCACTCTGAACAGTAATGACTGTAAAAAAAAATACACTTGGAGCCCAACCTTCCCTGTGGAAACTGGTAAAAAATAATGCTCACTGTAGAGGTGAGCCAGTGATCTAATCTAGCACACTCCCAATTTTATTAATGTTTGTCCACTCAATTTTATAAAATATAAAACAATGTAAATATAATTATAAATTACAGTAAGCATGTATAGTACTGGAGCTCATATGAATTAATGTGTGACTGAGGGTATACTGACAATTAATTGTCTGTAATTATAATTGCCTTTTCTAGCCTTGGATGGACTTCAGATTTCAGTGATACTCATACGCACATAAAGGTATAAACCAGGACCTTGTCAGGTCACACACATACATGGTTAACCCCTCACTCTGTCATGTGTATTTATACAGAATTAATGAGCATGCCTGACAAGTACTTCTTTTGTGGCAAGGATGAAAAAAACACCTATGTGGAAGAATATGCTTTGTCTATTTTGCAAAGGTTTGAATCCCACAGTGTACAAATTAATTTTATTACTGTGTAAAGCCCCATCAAAAATGTGTCAAGTCATAAAATGTATGCCCCCAGTCTGTCTGCAAAGTTAACTCAACTAACATTTACAGCAGCTACCATCCCATAAACTAATGTCAATTGTCAGATTAACCTTCCTATTTCAAAAACTGTTTCCTCTCTGTTTAACACTGTTGCTCTTTACTTAACATTGTGCAGTGAATGTCTCTTAACATCCAATGGCATGGTACAGTTACCACAGATCAATGCTGCTTAAATCCACTGTGCTAAGTAAACATACAGTTAATATAGAATAAAGGCACTCGTATTAAAAATTTCATTTAAAAATCTATTTTTTAGTCTGATGACTGCATCAGCATGTAACTCCATACATGCACTGTTCACATAAATCACTTGAGTTCTGTTTGTTTATATACATTAATTGACTGTAGTCATTCTGTATCAAACGTCAAATGATTATAACATACAATTACTTGATTACATTATGAATACATATTCAAAATTAAGAGACAGAGCTGGATTTGGACCCTTTATCATCTGGGCTCAAAATAAAAGCTCAATGCTCTTACACCTGCTGTCACAGAATCAACTAATCAGTAGATCTGTTTGTTACACTCAATAGTATCCAAAGTGCTGACGTAGAAAAGCAAACCAGTAGAATTATCATAATTTTATCAAAAAAGCAGTGAACCGTGTTTACTCATCGCTTAACTATGTGCAAATAGGGAAAGCAGTATAAGTATTTTTTTAAGGTTAGACAATTTATGACACAACATTTCCGATATGAACTATTTATAAACACCATAGTATCTGTTAGCTGTGTCTGCCATTGCCAGTATGTATAGTACTTCAAGTAGGAGTCCGTAAATGTGTATCTTGTATACGCAAACACTTTGCCATCCATTGTGCAAACCAGCTGCTCAGCGGTGCACTATGGAAAGTGATTATTTGCATCCATTACTAATGTTTACTGCCCAGTTAGTCTTCATCCCATTAAAGGCCATGTAAAAACACAACCAAAGAGAAGGCGCATTTTAATGACTGAACACATATTATACTGTAGTCATTTTTTACCTGCACCCATACACTTGAAACTTGGTATCTCATTACTTGTTACACAATATCAACTACAATACAGAAATACATACCAAAAATGCTTTGCAACATACCATGTATATTTTTATACTGACAATACATATTCAGATTGTCTAATACTTATACTAATGTTGACAACAATAATTCCCCAATAAGAACACTCAAATATTATCACAAAAAATGTGTGTCTGTATGTAACAATTTAAGTGCGTAATGTACACAACATACTGGGAAAAATATCTAATTTCTGCTCCATACATTCCTGACAGCTGATTGTATATAGTTTCTAAAGATGTCTCTTAAAGTATACCTGCACATTGAAAACACAACAGGAAATAGTACATCCACGCTTTGCACACCACTCTCATAACAGGATAGGTCAAACAGATGATATAATGATGATGGTATCATCTATAAAGACAACTCTGACAAGGTAAATATATACTTTAATGGTGTTGCAATCATCACATACTGTGTTTTGCTCATGTCAATGTTACATGAGTGATAGATTAACACAGCAGCCACATTATGTGTATGCCTCTATGTATGTGTAAGTGTATGTGCATAGTCAAAAGAAAATCAATCTGTATCCTATCATCATTCCAGTGCCATGCAGAACTGTAATATCTTGACAGTCATACAAGGCTACTCATCCATTTCATACAGGCCTCCCAACATCTTCTCCCAAACATCCAATGATGATGTCATTCACTATAAATTGTCCAGCAGCACTGTAAACATCAGACTTGTGCTGTGGTGCTTGCATTAAATACTGAGTTATCTAGCTGGTGTACTTATTTGTATGTGTCTGTGTTTACTTGGCTGACATTCAAGAGACAATTTATACCAGCATTTGAGACACTGCTTCTACCATCTTCTTCTCACCAGATACTGCTGATGTCATCAGTTATAAAGTGTTGTTGGATAATATAAATTTGAGACAACTTGTGCTGTGGAACTTGCATTAAGTACTGTGCTCTGTAAGTAGTTAGGTAGGGGTTCTAGTTTCATTCTTGTCATTGAAGTGTGCTATACTAAGATGTGTATGTAAAGTATGGCTACAGGAGGGTATTACAATCTGTGATGTGAGCTAATGTATTGATGGCCATTTCTGCTATTGCTATAACAGCTTTAGTAATATTCCTCCTGAAAATTGTTGACATGGTATGATAGTCTTTTATGTATATTGTTGGTGTATTAGCACATGCGTGGCTGTTGTAGTGGAGCAGATCACTCTTCTACATGGTTGACATTCTGCCATCACAGAGACACTTGTGGTATGGCACAGGTGTGCATGTGTCTACATACCATCATTAAATGTTCTGTGAAAGACATTAATATAAATTCATATTGATTACATAGTTACATAAGTCTTGTCTTATACATAGTTTGTTATGCTGTAATATACACAACCAATGTATCACATGTTTTGATTGAATTGCCACCCTGTGGAATTCCTTGTATGTGCACTTGTGTTGCTATACCCAAGGATTATTGAGGTGGTCAGTAACACCATTATGTGACTATTAACATTTGTGTCAGGAAGAGTTCTGCATGAGCCACAAACAACTGATCTCTAATGTGTCCTAATATGAAATCAGGTCACTCAAACACAGCTTACCAGTGAAACATATATAGGTGTATGTTGTGCAATTTATGTAAGTATCTGACAGTGGTATAGTTGTACCACTGTGTACATAGTACCAGTGTGTGGAATGAGATGAATGACAAAGGTTGTATCTGGAGTTTTTTTCACAGATCATTTACTTCAATAAATGTGAAATATTAATGGGGAATACCTAACAAAGTACAGATCTGTATGTGGATGCCATCAGATATACCCAACCAGAGGGGAATAGACAATCTGCTTGCTGGCAGTTTGTCTCACACATCACCCCTCTGTCGCCACTGGCTATCACCCAAAGTACACATGCAAACATTACTCAGTTTTTATCCTAAGGAGGGCAGCTCATTTGTGCACTCTCTATAGCTAATAACACAAAATCAGTGGGTCCTGACAACATCACAAGTTGCCCATAGAGTGACTCAAAACATGACATACCAGACACAATTGGATCCATACTTCAACACAGCCTCCAGACAGCCTATGTTCCCATACAAGGGTGTAGAGCAACATTCATCCTCCTGACTTGTGGTGACCCATCCTGACTCTCCTCATCTGTGAGGTAAACCAATGAGTCATCATGGACCTTCTTGAAAAAACACAGGTAATATTCTGACTGTGTACCAACCCATGTGTGATTTGCTCAAGCTACATCATATCTGCTACATTTGCTTGATGTCCTCAAGAAGGCCACCAAGAGTATGCATGATGACAACACTATCATCCTTTGTAACTTGACCTGGCCAAAGCATTTGACACAAATCCACACTCCGGTATTACTGAGAAACTGTCACAGTGGTCATAAACACTTACATCACCAAGTGGGTAGACTACTGGATCACATATGTGACAGATATATATGTTGAAGTGTGTGAAGTGACCTTTATCTTGAGTCCAGTAAGCAGGTCCATACCTCAGGGCTCTGTTTTAGGCCCTTTATTGTTCATTATTTAAGTCTCAGATGTAAAGATCGACTTACACATTTGTGGACAATCCCTGAATCCAAGTGATGTATCGTATAAGACAGACAGTATTAATGCACACAAAAAATTGCTGCCACAGCCATGGAAACACAGTAGATGATCAAAAATCATGGGGGATTAGTTTATTAGTTTGGTTATAAAAGCAAATACACAATCTAATTATAATATAGACAGCACATCCCTATGAGCAGACCAAGTGGTATGTGACCTGTGCACTTAGGCAGATGGTATGCGGAAAGTCCACCAGCATGTGCCCTCAGTGGTGACTACTCCTTTGTATGTAGCGCTACTCATGATATGTGCAGGACATCCACATCTAGGGGCATTACAGTTCCACAGTTCTCAGCCCTCATCACACCAATAACTGAGTACAGTGCACCCTTTTTCATGTACCTCCCAAAATATCTTCCAGGAGTGAGTTACTCAAGTGTACCACTTTTGCCACAGTGAGCTCCCACACATCTTATTGGCCATATCTAAGTATTCTTTTCTTTGTATAACCATTACTTGCTGATGGTGCGGAAACTCCCTTCAAGGTGTTATACAAGATGCATGTGTGATATGTGCTCCTGTGATGCACATAGTAAATGCATAGCTTATTGGCAACATTCATGGCATGGGTTACATTTGTGCAAGTGTAGATTATGGCATATATATGCCATGCAAACCTGTCAACTAACCAGGATTGCTCATAATTTCAAATACAGGTGTAACAGTGTCTCTTCTAACACCTGCAAAAGATGTTAAGTTTTGAGGAAGGTGTGCTTGATTCCCCTCAAAGATTGCTGAAAAATCATGACAGCTGTACAAGTGTGTTCCTGCAGAACCATCTATAATCACTTACAATCAAGTATGCTTTGTCAAAGACATGAATTAATGGTGGTATTATGCTGATATTTTCCCTGATTGTTCCTGCTTCTATATACCGTTGTCCATGAACCTGTTGCTATGTGTCCCCCTTGGTTGAGACCTGTGCTGACATTACATTCATATTCAGAGAAATCATTTTGTACAGCTTCACAATATGCACCTACCGCCTATTGTATATACTGTCTTTGATAAATGTCCTCTCCATTGTCAGGATGCTTATATCACAACAAATCCTCTCCACTGATATATCACCTTGTGTGACAGTCAAATAATATACAATAACTGTGTGATTATGTGACTCTACCCACACAGAAGGTATACACAGCAGTACGTATTGTATCATGCATTGTATCATGCATTAATGTGATTAGTGTTCATGCTACAACTGTCTTGTCTTTGTGGTTTACATACATCGACATGCACTCATCTGCTTTATGTTACAATGCTTCACCTGTCCTCTGCCGCTGTAATTATTCCTACAATTCATCTGTATGTTACTTTTCAATACACACACTTCCACTGAATATTAATTTATAATGCAGTCTATGTACCCTTGAGATCAGTTGCAAAACATTTATTTGGTGTGTCTAAAACAGGTTTCCACACTACTCTGCACTGTATATACTTTGATGTAATGTGTTGGGACTATATACATTGATTTATTAAAAATCTTTGGTAGTTATTGTGGCTTTCTGCACAATTACACAGACCAAATTTCCCCGTAGGCAAACAGATGTACATGTCTGCAGGTGTCCATGTTGCTTTGCATTGTTTCCTGCCACGGAACTGTGCTTATTTATGCTTAACTGCGATGAGTGGCATGCATATGCAATTAGCTCTACTGCTCATCTCTCAAACATGTAAACTTTGTGTAGTCTTCATACTAAGCCTATACAGAGTTTATTGAATCCCAAGGTATTTTTTTTGTCTATTAATGTAGAGGAAAATTGTTTTAGATCTTTCTGAAGTTGTTTTTTTTAATTGTATTGTTTGGGAAGATTATGCCTACAGATCACCATCTGATCTGCATACAGTATGATTGGAATCTGTGAGAGATCAGCAAATAAATTATTGATCAATATAAAGAAAAGAACTAGTGAAAGGACAGAGCCTTAAGATACACCTTTACTAAGGTGGCATAATGGAAGAACTCAACTTACCAATTTCTAATGTAACATTTCTATTTGAAAGGAAACTTTGAAGCAGGAAAGAGAAGGGTTGCTAACCCTGGTTTGGTTTAGAGAGTTTACTAGAAGGGGTGATCTACTAAGTCAAAGGCCTTAATCGGACCAGTGAAAATAGATTCTGTTAGCTAGTTTCTATCCATGCATGCAGAATGTTATCTGAGAGGGACCAAAGTATAGTCAAGGTGCTTCTCCTAACCTGAATCTGAAATGCTGTGGTACTAACACTCTGTAATTTTATAAGTGTTCACAAAGTTAAAAATTTTTGAAAGATATTCATCCAGATGGAAAGAATGGAGATGGGACTGAAATAATGAATACCAACTGGCTTAGGTGATTTTGGAAATGGCTGGAATATAACTTATTTCCAATGGTGTGGTATGAAGTTTTGGGTTAAGCAAAATATATGAAAAGAGATACATGGATTGTAAAAGGTGCTCTTTACAAAGAGATATAAGCTAAAGGTGTACATTTTCTTATGCTGTGTGACTTGTTTGATAAGTGTATTTTAATGAAGGATATAAATGGAGGTGTTCAGGGAGTTGGGAGGGTTATACCAGTCCTGCAGTTGGAGAAGGTGGTACATGAGAAACCTCTGTGAGCAAGTCTGATGCGGAACAGTCTCTTTGAAGTGGATGGGATGGTGCAACTTGATTGCATAGCCTCCAACCCTGCTTTTGGATGCTGAATTGGAATTTCTGGTCAGGTTGAAGCTGCTTGGCCTTGTATCTTCTGCTTACATTTTAACAATATTTCTAAGATTAATAAACCTATTGTGTTTTTTTTTTCAAATGAAGTGGCTTTTTTTCCATTGTTGCCAAGCTGATTCTCTCAGTAGGTATAAGGACAATGATTCCCTGATAGACCATAGTTTTTGTTGATTCTTAATAAGGCCTGTGACTTCAGGAAAATGTATACTCGAAGTTAAAGGAGTAAGATAATTAGATTATTATTAGCAAGACTGAGATTTGAAAAAGTGCTTATGTGGAACTGGAGAAAGTTAATTAGAATACAAGTGGCAAGAGCAGGATATTTTATATTAGTGAGGAAAAACATGTTGGTTTTGACTAGGTCAAAGTTAAGGGATTTTTGGGAGGGGCAAAGAGTGATTCATTTAGGAGATGTATTTGAGGGTATGTGATTATGCAAAGAGATGCTGCAATCATCCTAAGGAAAAGTGGGAATATGGAAATGCTGGATGATTTCTTAAGGACGATTATAATCATAAAGTCTAGGATGGAGTGGTTGTCTGACTTAAAAATGGGTCTGATTGTTTCTTTTAGCAGAGTGTGATGCCTAGGCCAGATTAATAGACTTGCATTCAAAATTTGTGTGTGCTGCAAATACAAATGTTAGTCTCTGAGAATTATAATGTTATAATATTAATAGAAAGTTTAGTTTGCAGTAGAAATTGATGAATAAATTGCTGACATTTTTCACAATTGCTTGCATGAGAATGCTACCTCAAGAAGCATAGTAAGTGTACCACTAATGTTAAGCTGAATTTGTAACCATTTGGGGCCAGAATCTCTGGTAGGCATGCTTTGTGCTATTAGGGTTCCTTTAATGTTGCTTATAAAGGGATAGGCATTTTGCCTACTTGTCTTTTCCCATGGCAAGAATTAAAGATATACTCATATCCAGGGAAATGCTAACACAGCGCTGGAGTTTCAGTTTTAATCTGGTGTTCAGTTTTACTCACAATGTCTGAATTATTGATAAAATGAATTACATTACATTTCCTTGATTTAGTTTTCATGCTTCTAGCATTAAGAAGGACAAATGCTATGTTTGACTGGTGATTAGTAGAATACAAGTTTATTGAGTAATGTAGCATAGCTGGACAATTGTCACTGCTATGAAAGAATTAGTTTATGATAGGAGCTCTAAGACCACAGTAGCTCTGCCTAAATGGTGATGTAGTCCAGCAGCCCTGCCTTCAAATTATTATTATCGTCTAGCCAAAGGAAAGGATATCTGCCATAGCAACACACCATAACTTAGCTAAGTTCCCTCACATGGAATTATAGGAAAACAAAGTTTGAAAACAAAATCAATACAGCTTAAAAAGGGACTTGAAATATCTTCTGAATGAACTGATATAGTCACAGTTAAAGTGAAAGTTTTATAATGCCACTAAACATAAAAATCATTCATGTATCAGAAAAAAATGGCACAATAATACTAATTGTAAAAAATCCCCATATCCAGAACCACAAATGAGAGGAAAGCCCTTGTGAGGATGCAGAACAAACACATTGGTCAGTTGTGTTTGATAATGATCTCAGTATGCCAGGCTCCTTCCATCTATGCTGATGAATTTCAACAACTCTTACAGTAACCCTGTGAAGAGCTGCCACAATTCACAGAGTTTACTAGGAAAGGAGTAAACAGAAGTATATTCATTCCTCCATCCTCAACCCCTTTTTCCGATTTTGCACATGGGGTCGGGTGTCACTTCACCAGTGACAATCATCTCAAGCCAAGGTTAAACAGAAGTATATTGCCAGGCCTTTATTCTGCATCAAAAAGACACAGACACACACACACACACACACACACACACACACACACACACACACACACACACACACACACACATAACTACATACAATTTAGAAGTCACCAATCCACCTAGCTCAGGTCCTTTGAATAAGAGTAGGAATCTGTAGCACCTAGAAATAAATTGTGAGCCAAATCCTGTTAACACACAGAAGTTCCATGAGGGAAATGTGAGCAACTCAACCCTCCACACTCACCATCAAGGGGTAGATGCCCCTTGCATAACATAAGCATTTCCACTCTTATTCTGAGGGAACTATTTAAGTGACGAAGGGAATACACAACTTACCTTGAAAAAATTTGTTCTTGCAACGTACTGTTAAGCAATGACATAACTCAGCAGACCTGTCATATATTAGATGCTGTTCAGTATTCCTTGGATTTGGTCTAGTTCTTCATAACAGTATTTTACTTTTTGAAGGGGATATGCAGCTCGTTAATAGTTTCATCTCTTCTAGTTTTCTGCCTTTTGTACTCTTTTAAGCTGCCTAGTTCACTGGACTTACAAACTCCTCTGTCTTGTGGTGATGGAGTACTTATATTTTCCTTTAGTTTTCTGTTTCTGATAAACTTGTCTTCTATGAGAAGTCATAGCAATATTTAACTAGTTAATGCAAGGGATTATTGCGTTGTGAATGGATGCAAGTTTACTGGATGCTGTACCCCCCCCCCCAAATGCAGTCTCAGTCATTCACTTCTAATGGACTACAGGACAAGGCAAGTCCCTTTTCTTTGTTCCATCCCTGGGAGTCATGAAAAGAAACTTCTAGTTACCACACACTTAGTCAATTACCATAATAAAGTAAGATAACATAAATAGTATCTTATTAAGCAGCAGTCTAAGCTCAAAGCAAGCATTCATCAGTGTTTCATTCCTTATTTCAAAAAATGTTGAGCATATGCTTACTGTGCTCAAAGCCAATATACATCATCCTTGTTATCAAAATGTCAGAGTATGTGCTGAGGAAGTTGGATCGCTTACATTAAAGAAGTTACTGCTTTACTTACATTACAACCCCCCCCTCCACATGTGTTTACATTTCAGGAACAATGTGTGCTGTCACTTGGTAGGCACACACTTTATGCATTTTACAACCAAGCATCTTAAAGTGAAAATGTTCCACTTTTGAAATGCTTGCATTGATTCAAGAGCCATTATTCTTCTATGAAAGTTTGGAAAATTCAAAAATACAGTATGGCCAATGATCACCACATGGCCACACTACTCTTATTTTCTCTGCAAAAACATCAGATAAAACAGAAAAATAATGTATTCTTCTCTAAGCAAAGATCTGATCTATTTTTGTGAAGTATAAAGATGTACCTTGTTTGATGTTGCCTTTATTTGAATATTTTCCTCACTCCTCAGTCATTTGCTTTTCACCATTTGCTGTGATAATATGTTTTTTATTCTAAGATTTGCTTTCATCTTTCAGACTGGAACGCACAAAATATATATGATCATAATGCCATAAAAGATCAATAAAAATGTGCCTATCGCGCCCTCCATGCAGAAAACCAGTAAAATGGGGACACATATGTAATATATTTTGTACTTCAGGTTATCCTACAAATGGAGGCTTGAGACATTTCTACAACAACTGAAGCAGTAGTAAGCTCTGGTAGGAACTAAGACTAAAATCAGCAGCCAAATGTAAACATCTTTCACTCGTTTTCATTTTTATTTCATCATGAATAGAATGCAGAAATATGTATCACTACCACAAGACAAGTCAGCCAGCAGTCAGCCAGGTTGTTAGGAAAATTCTGAACTTTAAAGAAAGATATTCTCCTTGGTGGGAAGTCCACTAAGCCTATGGTCAAAGAGGTTTTATCTTCTATTCTGTTTTGCACTTTATATAGAGACAACTTCATAGAAGTATACTAGGCTAATGACCACTAAAATGTTTTTAGGCCTAATCATGCATCAAAAATGTTTGGCAAGTTCTGGTACCATTGATAAGTGCAAGCAGGGGTTAGGGTGATGAAACATTTACAAGAAGGGGTCTAGGACCTTAACCATTTACAAGATGCCTGTGTCCATTAGAGACATAGGTGCCAAACTATGGATACAGTTCCTGTTTCAGATTCAATTGCCCAAATTACACTTGAACTGGGATAGGGATGAACTCTATTTCACATGGATGGGGAGCTTGTAATCTATGGGATACATCAGCAGCAGGTCCCATTTATATCACAGGCAGGGTTTAAGTCTTACATTGGGTAACTCTGGCGCTGTTTGATTTGCCAATATGTAAGAGGTCCGTCAGGGTATATTCCAACAAAGCCTTGTGTGCCAGGCATTGATCTCCCCTCAAAAGCCTGTAGGAGACAGAGCACAGGGACAGGGCTTTGAGGCAATCTGCATATGACATGCTATTTATGGCCCGAATTCTTTTAGTGAGAAACCTTTGTGGATGTTCCAGTTGTTGGAAGTGTCTTGATAGATACATAGCAAAGCGGACATTGTACTGAATGACAGGTCTGATGAATGCTAAATATAGTGGAAAAATGATGTCCTTGGACCTAGATGCCATACCTTTGTTTATAACATGCAGAATATAGAATCATTTCCTCACTACTGTAGACACGTGATGGACATAGGCTAGACTGCTCTCTTCTTGTGTCCCCAAGTCCCTGAGTGCTAGGTTGCCATTTAGGGATGTGTTGTCAGTATAATAGTTAACAGGGGTCTATATTACAAGATCGAAGTTTTACAACTTCGAATACCATATGGGCGACACCATATGAGTGAAGTTGTAAAACCTCGAAAGCAAAATAAAAAATGTAAAAATAAAAGAAAAACCTACCTGATCACTCTGAGCAGGGTGGCAAGCCCCGCTGCAGCCCCCACACCTCCCACTACTTAAATATACCAACTCCGAGATCACACTACATTGAAGTAAAGGGAAGAATTCCCTACGGCGATCTCTGTTCACACTCGCAAGGTTTTAAATATTCACTCATATGGTGTTGCCCATATGGAGTTCGAATATTTAAAACTTCGGTCTTCTAATATAGACCCAGTTACCAGTGGTGGATGACTTCTCAAAGGATACTATTATGCATTTCTTGGCACTTAGTTTTAGTCCATGGCTCTGGCATAAGTTATTTGTCTGTGTCAGCCTTTCTATGACTGCTACTAATTTGCAATCATCTGCAAATTAGTCAGCCAAAGGCTGTTGACATTAGCCTTGACTTCAGAGATGTAAATGCCAAAAAGAAGCAATCCCAGGACCAATCCCTGAGGGGCTCAGCTTGTGACCAGCCTTTTTGTGATGGTAGACTTCCCAACTATAACTTCCTGGGTCCTGTCTGTAAACCAGCTGGCTATCCACCAGGTGATATAAGGGTTTATACCTAACCTCTTGGGTTTGTCAATAATGCCCAAGTGGAGTATTTTGTCACATGCCTTGGCCAGGTCAAGGTAGACAGTGTGATCTGTTTTGCCCTCATCCAGTATAAGTGTCTCCATTAACAATGAGTTCTGTACACAATTGTGTATTGCTTTTCAGGATGCAGGCATAGCTAAAGAATGCCTTGTGGTTATCCTTGGCCTCAGAGGCCAAATTTACCTCACATTTTACTGTCTCAATGCAGCTATTAACATGCTTGTAAAGGGTTTCTGTAAATAGTGCTGTGTAGGCAACAATGTTCTCAGGGTTTATAAGGGCATCAGATTTTTACAGGTTATCACTTAATATTAGGAATTTTTACAGGTTATCACTTAACAATAGGAAGTTAGCCTTAGAGTAGTTCCTGAACATTCCCGGGTCAGCTGTGGTTCTGGATTTTATTTTTACTTTAAAAGAGCCAATTGTGTAGTTGCCCTTACCAGAAAGGACAATACACATGGGAGTGTGCAGCACTCTCCTATATTAGTGAGGTTATTGACAATCTGGTCCAGCTTGGTTATGGCTGGGGAGGGGTTAGGTGGGATAGAAACTTCGAATGAGACAGACCGATGATCTGATCTCACCAAGGAAGAACATACTACGGGAGTGGTACAGTGGTCGCCCATGTTGGTGAGAACCAAGTCCAGTATGTTATCTCTCCTTGTGGGGGATATGACCAGCTGATCTAGTGTGTTAGAATTGATGAAGTCAAGGAATCGTTGGGTGAGTGCATTAGTGCAGGAATAGTTCACCCAGTCTATGATGGGGTAGTTGAAGTTACCAAGGATCAGGGTGTTAGGGGGGGTACCTTGATGGAGTCAAGCAGGTGCAGGTAGGAGGTGTGGGTGTCCTGAGATATGGAGGGGGTCTATAGCTGGCTATAATTTGGAAGAGTGTTTTGGCAACTGTCAGTTGCACCTGGAATAATTCAAGTGCATCATGTTGATAAACCAGTCTGGAGGCGTGCCTGTCCTTAATGAAGATAGAGACTCCAACACCCTTAGCCTTTCTGACCTCATTTGGGGTCAGAAAGTGTGGAATGAGATATAACCTGGTAAGGCAGGGGTACTCTCTGCAGCCCTGAACCAAGTTTCCATGACTGCACAGACATCGGCATATTACAATGTGAGGAGAGCCTCTACTGAGTGCATTTTCAGATTAAGGCTCCTAGGATTGAGCAGCATGACCTTCAAATTACTTTTTGACAGATGTTTTATGTTGAAAGATTTGTATTTGGGACATGGTCTAAAAAAGGCATGATGGACGAGGCAAGGACTTTGGCCAAGATCCAGAAACCCAGGGTTGACAGGTGGAGGTCATCTCTGGCAAAGCATCATGGCCTGTCAACCATGTCATCCCAGGCAGACAGATACTGGATCCTCTTAGAAAGACACCAGAAACAAATCCAATTGTTGAAGTCAAACATTTTTTGTTGGTATTGTGGTATCATTCTTGGTGAAGGTGGGATGCTGCTTAGGGCTAGGGTCATACCTGCATGGAGCACATACTCTGAGAGCTCAATCATGTCTCTCTTCATATAGTCTAGGGAGATATGTCTCAAGTCATTCACACCAACATGGACAATGATAGAGTCATACTTGTACCTGTTGTGGAGAGACTTGAGTGTGTGTGTGTGAGATGTGGCAGATTCTAGAACCTGACAAACAGCTGACCGTGACTTTCTCCTTGTTGAAGCTGGTGAGGGGGACATCAGTATGTCTCACTATTGAGTCACGAATTACTAGTTTGTTTGGTTTATTGTTATGCCTTATGGGCTGCGTTGGTTTATTGTTTTGCCTAATGGTCTATGTTTGTGAGATACTGGTGCGCTGACTACTGTGTGTGATGTGATTGGTGTTGTGTGTGGAATGTTTGTGAGTGTGTTTTGGGGGATCTCTGTTCTTTAGGTAAGTTTTTGTTGAGGACCCCTGCATAGGTGGGTGTGTGGCACTGTGATGTGGGTGGTGTGGTGCTTGTACTGACAATCTCCTCTTTGTCAGGAGTACTGACTGTGGTGTGAGAGAGCATGGATTCCAGCTTACTGATGTAGCTGCATCTCTCGCAAGTAGAAGAATTGTGTGCTAGGAAAAGGGGACTGTCCGTGAACATGAGGTAGTTGCTACACTGTCTCAGTATACCCATGTCAACCAGGCTGGGAGGAGAAATGGATGGAAATTGTCCAGACATAGTGCTCTGAGTACTTGGTGGACTTATGGAGAACAGGGTTTGATAAGGGGTTGTCTGCAAAGACTCTAAATGTAAAATAAACGGCCTGAAGCACAAGTGCTACAACCAAAACTAAGATGCTCAGAATATTAATCAGGCTTCTAATAAGCAGTAATACGTGCAGAATAAGAGCACATGTGCACTTAAGAGCACACAGAACAGCACAGTAAGGTAATATGGTCGAAGACAGTTAAGTAGGAGCAGCTGAATAAAGTACAAATATTTTTTGTGGTATGTACTTGTATGTAGTATGTACTTGTAGTATTCTTTGTGTAGTATATGATTCCCAGTTAAGAGAGGGGTGATTAATGTTGCCCATGAATGTGGTATTGGATTGAATGGTGAGTGTTTCTAGTAAGCTTAAATACATGTTGTTGGTTTCTTTGGTCATAGAAGGGACCCTATAGCTTGTAAGGAGGTGGTATGGGATTTTGCCTATGGTGATTTCAATATGAAGAAGCCCATGTGCATCAACCTGTTTGACCAGTCTTAAGGTGTATTTATTTTTCTCTTTACTGCTTTTGATTAAAGATTTAAAATAAAATTAACAACATATAACATTGAAACTTTAAAACAGTATATAACTATAATAATAAAATTTCATTTCAACAAATAGCATCAACTATTGACAAAGGTGTTTACTAAGCAATAAAATTATTGATAGTTCCATCTTCCAACATCATTTATTTAAATATTATAATCTATTTTTTCTAACAGATATTTAAATTTCAACGAGGTATTGGAATATGAATCAACTCTGTCTGTTCTTGTCTCAACTGTAACTAATTCAAGTTGACATACATTTTAGCAATGTTCTTGAATGTTTTCTTAGTAGGAGCAGACTGGTGATAGAGAACATCCTTTAATACCTTTAATAATTGTAATTGATTTGGAAGTATATGAACACATTTTTATATAGGCAAGAGATTTCTCATAAAAGAGTTTAGTGAGCTTTATAAAATTATTTGAAAAATGATATTCCTCCAAAAGAGAAAATAAATATTCCCAGTGTCCCAACAAAGCATTATTAATAGCCAGGCTTACCAGAGTCAAGTTTCCATTTGTAGTTTTCACAAAATGTATTATTGTAATTCTTTTTATATTGTCATAGGAATTTCTGTTCATTATGAAACCAGTCTGATCCTCATTTACTAACATGGGAAGAAATAATTAAATTTTATTTGTATAAATTGCCATAAACATTTTCTAATCAATGTTTAATAATGAAACTGGTTTGTAAGACGAACATTTTGCTGCATCTTTATCAGTTTTTAAAATAGGATAAATCAAAGTGTATTTCCAAGATGGAGGATCATGTGATAATCCTCTGACTAATGCGTATACTTCCAGCAGTATAACCAAGCATTCTTTAAGCTTTAAGAAACAGTGAATCAAACAAAACCACAAAACAGGTAATATTCTGACTGTGTACCAACCCATGTGTGATTTGCTCAAGCTACATCATATCTGCTACATTTGCTTGATGTCCTCAAGAAGGCCACCAAGAGTATGCATGATGACAACACTATCATCCTTTGTAACTTGACCTGGCCAAAGCATTTGACACAAATCCACACTCCGGTATTACTGAGAAACTGTCACAGTGGTCATAAACACTTACATCACCAAGTGGGTAGACTACTGGATCACATATGTGACAGATATATATGTTGAAGTGTGTGAAGTGACCTTTATCTTGAGTCCAGTAAGCAGGTCCATACCTCAGGGCTCTGTTTTAGGCCCTTTATTGTTCATTATTTAAGTCTCAGATGTAAAGATCGACTTACACATTTGTGGACAATCCTTGAATCCAAGTGATGTATCGTATAAGACAGACAGTATTAATGCACACAAAAAATTGCTGCCACAGCCATGGAAACACAGTAGATGATCAAAAATCATGGGGGATTAGTTTATTAGTTTGGTTATAAAAGCAAATACACAATCTAATTATAATATAGACAGCACATCCCTATGAGCAGACCAAGTGGTATGTGACCTGTGCACTTAGGCAGATGGTATGCGGAAAGTCCACCAGCATGTGCCCTCAGTGGTGACTACTCCTTTGTATGTAGCGCTACTCATGATATGTGCAGGACATCCACATCTAGGGGCATTACAGTTCCACAGTTCTCAGCCCTCATCACACCAATAACTGAGTACAGTGCACCCTTTTTCATGTACCTCCCAAAATATCTTCCAGGAGTGAGTTACTCAAGTGTACCACTTTTGCCACAGTGAGCTCCCACACATCTTATTGGCCATATCTAAGTATTCTTTTCTTTGTATAACCATTACTTGCTGATGGTGCGGAAACTCCCTTCAAGGTGTTATACAAGATGCATGTGTGATATGTGCTCCTGTGATGCACATAGTAAATGCATAGCTTATTGGCAACATTCATGGCATGGGTTACATTTGTGCAAGTGTAGATTATGGCATATATATGCCATGCAAACCTGTCAACTAACCAGGATTGCTCATAATTTCAAATACAGGTGTAACAGTGTCTCTTCTAACACCTGCAAAAGATGTTAAGTTTTGAGGAAGGTGTGCTTGATTCCCCTCAAAGATTGCTGAAAAATCATGACAGCTGTACAAGTGTGTTCCTGCAGAACCATCTATAATCACTTACAATCAAGTATGCTTTGTCAAAGACATGAATTAATGGTGGTATTATGCTGATATTTTCCCTGATTGTTCCTGCTTCTATATACCGTTGTCCATGAACCTGTTGCTATGTGTCCCCCTTGGTTGAGACCTGTGCTGACATTACATTCATATTCAGAGAAATCATTTTGTACAGCTTCACAATATGCACCTACCGCCTATTGTATATACTGTCTTTGATAAATGTCCTCTCCATTGTCAGGATGCTTATATCACAACAAATCCTCTCCACTGATATATCACCTTGTGTGACAGTCAAATAATATACAATAACTGTGTGATTATGTGACTCTACCCACACAGAAGGTATACACAGCAGTACGTATTGTATCATGCATTGTATCATGCATTAATGTGATTAGTGTTCATGCTACAACTGTCTTGTCTTTGTGGTTTACATACATCGACATGCACTCATCTGCTTTATGTTACAATGCTTCACCTGTCCTCTGCCCCTGTAATTATTCCTACAATTCATCTGTATGTTACTTTTCAATACACACACTTCCACTGAATATTAATTTATAATGCAGTCTATGTACCCTTGAGATCAGTTGCAAAACATTTATTTGGTGTGTCTAAAACAGGTTTCCACACTACTCTGCACTGTATATACTTTGATGTAATGTGTTGGGACTATATACATTGATTTATTAAAAATCTTTGGTAGTTATTGTGGCTTTCTGCACAATTACACAGACCAAATTTCCCCGTAGGCAAACAGATGTACATGTCTGCAGGTGTCCATGTTGCTTTGCATTGTTTCCTGCCACGGAACTGTGCTTATTTATGCTTAACTGCGATGAGTGGCATGCATATGCAATTAGCTCTACTGCTCATCTCTCAAACATGTAAACTTTGTGTAGTCTTCATACTAAGCCTATACAGAGTTTATTGAATCCCAAGGTATTTTTTTTGTCTATTAATGTAGAGGAAAATTGTTTTAGATCTTTCTGAAGTTGTTTTTTTTAATTGTATTGTTTGGGAAGATTATGCCTACAGATCACCATCTGATCTGCATACAGTATGATTGGAATCTGTGAGAGATCAGCAAATAAATTATTGATCAATATAAAGAAAAGAACTAGTGAAAGGACAGAGCCTTAAGATACACCTTTACTAAGGTGGCATAATGGAAGAACTCAACTTACCAATTTCTAATGTAACATTTCTATTTGAAAGGAAACTTTTGAAGCAGGAAAGAGAAGGGTTGCTAACCCTGGTTTGGTTTAGAGAGTTTACTAGAAGGGGTGATCTACTAAGTCAAAGGCCTTAATCGGACCAGTGAAAATAGATTCTGTTAGCTAGTTTCTATCCATGCATGCAGAATGTTATCTGAGAGGGACCAAAGTATAGTCAAGGTGCTTCTCCCTAACCTGAATCTGAAATGCTGTGGTACTAACACTCTGTAATTTTATAAGTGTTCACAAAGTTAAAAATTTTTGAAAGATATTCATCCAGATGGAAAGAATGGAGATGGGACTGAAATAATGAATACCAACTGGCTTAGGTGATTTTGGAAATGGCTGGAATATAACTTATTTCCAATGGTGTGGTATGAAGTTTTGGGTTAAGCAAAATATATGAAAAGAGATACATGGATTGTAAAAGGTGCTCTTTACAAAGAGATATAAGCTAAAGGTGTACATTTTCTTATGCTGTGTGACTTGTTTGATAAGTGTATTTTAATGAAGGATATAAATGGAGGTGTTCAGGGAGTTGGGAGGGTTATACCAGTCCTGCAGTTGGAGAAGGTGGTACATGAGAAACCTCTGTGAGCAAGTCTGATGCGGAACAGTCTCTTTGAAGTGGATGGGATGGTGCAACTTGATTGCATAGCCTCCAACCCTGCTTTTGGATGCTGAATTGGAATTTCTGGTCAGGTTGAAGCTGCTTGGCCTTGTATCTTCTGCTTACATTTTAACAATATTTCTAAGATTAATAAACCTATTGTGTTTTTTTTTTCAAATGAAGTGGCTTTTTTTCCATTGTTGCCAAGCTGATTCTCTCAGTAGGTATAAGGACAATGATTCCCTGATAGACCATAGTTTTTGTTGATTCTTAATAAGGCCTGTGACTTCAGGAAAATGTATACTCGAAGTTAAAGGAGTAAGATAATTAGATTATTATTAGCAAGACTGAGATTTGAAAAAGTGCTTATGTGGAACTGGAGAAAGTTAATTAGAATACAAGTGGCAAGAGCAGGATATTTTATATTAGTGAGGAAAAACATGTTGGTTTTGACTAGGTCAAAGTTAAGGGATTTTTGGGAGGGGCAAAGAGTGATTCATTTAGGAGATGTATTTGAGGGTATGTGATTATGCAAAGAGATGCTGCAATCATCCTAAGGAAAAGTGGGAATATGGAAATGCTGGATGATTTCTTAAGGACGATTATAATCATAAAGTCTAGGATGGAGTGGTTGTCTGACTTAAAAATGGGTCTGATTGTTTCTTTTAGCAGAGTGTGATGCCTAGGCCAGATTAATAGACTTGCATTCAAAATTTGTGTGTGCTGCAAATACAAATGTTAGTCTCTGAGAATTATAATGTTATAATATTAATAGAAAGTTTAGTTTGCAGTAGAAATTGATGAATAAATTGCTGACATTTTTCACAATTGCTTGCATGAGAATGCTACCTCAAGAAGCATAGTAAGTGTACCACTAATGTTAAGCTGAATTTGTAACCATTTGGGGCCAGAATCTCTGGTAGGCATGCTTTGTGCTATTAGGGTTCCTTTAATGTTGCTTATAAAGGGATAGGCATTTTGCCTACTTGTCTTTTCCCATGGCAAGAATTAAAGATATACTCATATCCAGGGAAATGCTAACACAGCTGGAGTTTCAGTTTTAATCTGGTGTTCAGTTTTACTCACAATGTCTGAATTATTGATAAAATGAATTACATTACATTTCCTTGATTTAGTTTTCATGCTTCTAGCATTAAGAAGGACAAATGCTATGTTTGACTGGTGATTAGTAGAATACAAGTTTATTGAGTAATGTAGCATAGCTGGACAATTGTCACTGCTATGAAAGAATTAGTTTATGATAGGAGCTCTAAGACCACAGTAGCTCTGCCTAAATGGTGATGTAGTCCAGCAGCCCTGCCTTCAAATTATTATTATCGTCTAGCCAAAGGAAAGGATATCTGCCATAGCAACACACCATAACTTAGCTAAGTTCCCTCACATGGAATTATAGGAAAACAAAGTTTGAAAACAAAATCAATACAGCTTAAAAAGGGACTTGAAATATCTTCTGAATGAACTGATATAGTCACAGTTAAAGTGAAAGTTTTATAATGCCACTAAACATAAAAATCATTCATGTATCAGAAAAAAATGGCACAATAATACTAATTGTAAAAAATCCCCATATCCAGAACCACAAATGAGAGGAAAGCCCTTGTGAGGATGCAGAACAAACACATTGGTCAGTTGTGTTTGATAATGATCTCAGTATGCCAGGCTCCTTCCATCTATGCTGATGAATTTCAACAACTCTTACAGTAACCCTGTGAAGAGCTGCCACAATTCACAGAGTTTACTAGGAAAGGAGTAAACAGAAGTATATTCATTCCTCCATCCTCAACCCCTTTTTCCGATTTTGCACATGGGGTCGGGTGTCACTTCACCAGTGACAATCATCTCAAGCCAAGGTTAAACAGAAGTATATTGCCAGGCCTTTATTCTGCATCAAAAAGACACAGACACACACACACACACACACACACACACACACACACACACACACACACACACACACACATAACTACATACAATTTAGAAGTCACCAATCCACCTAGCTCAGGTCCTTTGAATAAGAGTAGGAATCTGTAGCACCTAGAAATAAATTGTGAGCCAAATCCTGTTAACACACAGAAGTTCCATGAGGGAAATGTGAGCAACTCAACCCTCCACACTCACCATCAAGGGGTAGATGCCCCTTGCATAACATAAGCATTTCCACTCTTATTCTGAGGGAACTATTTAAGTGACGAAGGGAATACACAACTTACCTTGAAAAAATTTGTTCTTGCAACGTACTGTTAAGCAATGACATAACTCAGCAGACCTGTCATATATTAGATGCTGTTCAGTATTCCTTGGATTTGGTCTAGTTCTTCATAACAGTATTTTACTTTTTGAAGGGGATATGCAGCTCGTTAATAGTTTCATCTCTTCTAGTTTTCTGCCTTTTGTACTCTTTTAAGCTGCCTAGTTCACTGGACTTACAAACTCCTCTGTCTTGTGGTGATGGAGTACTTATATTTTCCTTTAGTTTTCTGTTTCTGATAAACTTGTCTTCTATGAGAAGTCATAGCAATATTTAACTAGTTAATGCAAGGGATTATTGCGTTGTGAATGGATGCAAGTTTACTGGATGCTGTACCCCCCCCCCCAAATGCAGTCTCAGTCATTCACTTCTAATGGACTACAGGACAAGGCAAGTCCCTTTTCTTTGTTCCATCCCTGGGAGTCATGAAAAGAAACTTCTAGTTACCACACACTTAGTCAATTACCATAATAAAGTAAGATAACATAAATAGTATCTTATTAAGCAGCAGTCTAAGCTCAAAGCAAGCATTCATCAGTGTTTCATTCCTTATTTCAAAAAATGTTGAGCATATGCTTACTGTGCTCAAAGCCAATATACATCATCCTTGTTATCAAAATGTCAGAGTATGTGCTGAGGAAGTTGGATCGCTTACATTAAAGAAGTTACTGCTTTACTTACATTACAACCCCCCCCTCCACATGTGTTTACATTTCAGGAACAATGTGTGCTGTCACTTGGTAGGCACACACTTTATGCATTTACAACCAAGCATCTTAAAGTGAAAATGTTCCACTTTTGAAATGCTTGCATTGATTCAAGAGCCATTATTCTTCTATGAAAGTTTGGAAAATTCAAAAATACAGTATGGCCAATGATCACCACATGGCCACACTACTCTTATTTTCTCTGCAAAAACATCAGATAAAACAGAAAAATAATGTATTCTTCTCTAAGCAAAGATCTGATCTATTTTTGTGAAGTATAAAGATGTACCTTGTTTGATGTTGCCTTTATTTGAATATTTTCCTCACTCCTCAGTCATTTGCTTTTCACCATTTGCTGTGATAATATGTTTTTTATTCTAAGATTTGCTTTCATCTTTCAGACTGGAACGCACAAAATATATATGATCATAATGCCATAAAAAGATCAATAAAAAATGTGCCTATCGCGCCCTCCATGCAGAAAACCAGTAAAAATGGGGACACATATGTAATATATTTTGTACTTCAGGTTATCCTACAAATGGAGGCTTGAGACATTTCTACAACAACTGAAGCAGTAGT
Source organism: Protopterus annectens (assembly GCF_019279795.1). Classification (NCBI taxonomy): domain Eukaryota; kingdom Metazoa; phylum Chordata; order Ceratodontiformes; family Protopteridae; genus Protopterus; species Protopterus annectens. The sequence continues at coordinate 178,362,234 of NC_056729.1, read as the reverse complement.
AAGCTCTGGTAGGAACTAAGACTAAAATCAGCAGCCAAATGTAAACATCTTTCACTCGTTTTCATTTTTATTTCATCATGAATAGAATGCAGAAATATGTATCACTACCACAAGACAAGTCAGCCAGCAGTCAGCCAGGTTGTTAGGAAAATTCTGAACTTTAAAGAAAGATATTCTCCTTGGTGGGAAGTCCACTAAGCCTATGGTCAAAGAGGTTTTATCTTCTATTCTGTTTTGCACTTTATATAGAGACAACTTCATAGAAGTATACTAGGCTAATGACCACTAAAATGTTTTTAGGCCTAATCATGCATCAAAAATGTTTGGCAAGTTCTGGTACCATTGATAAGTGCAAGCAGGGGTTAGGGTGATGAAACATTTACAAGAAGGGGTCTAGGACCTTAACCATTTACAAGATGCCTGTGTCCATTAGAGACATAGGTGCCAAACTATGGATACAGTTCCTGTTTCAGATTCAATTGCCCAAATTACACTTGAACTGGGATAGGGATGAACTCTATTTCACATGGATGGGGAGCTTGTAATCTATGGGATACATCAGCAGCAGGTCCCATTTATATCACAGGCAGGGTTTAAGTCTTACATTGGGTAACTCTGGCGCTGTTTGATTTGCCAATATGTAAGAGGTCCGTCAGGGTATATTCCAACAAAGCCTTGTGTGCCAGGCATTGATCTCCCCTCAAAAGCCTGTAGGAGACAGAGCACAGGGACAGGGCTTTGAGGCAATCTGCATATGACATGCTATTTATGGCCCGAATTCTTTTAGTGAGAAACCTTTGTGGATGTTCCAGTTGTTGGAAGTGTCTTGATAGATACATAGCAAAGCGGACATTGTACTGAATGACAGGTCTGATGAATGCTAAATATAGTGGAAAAATGATGTCCTTGGACCTAGATGCCATACCTTTGTTTATAACATGCAGAATATAGAATCATTTCCTCACTACTGTAGACACGTGATGGACATAGGCTAGACTGCTCTCTTCTTGTGTCCCCAAGTCCCTGAGTGCTAGGTTGCCATTTAGGGATGTGTTGTCAGTATAATAGTTAACAGGGGTCTATATTACAAGATCGAAGTTTTACAACTTCGAATACCATATGGGCGACACCATATGAGTGAAGTTGTAAAACCTCGAAAGCAAAATAAAAAATGTAAAAATAAAAGAAAAACCTACCTGATCACTCTGAGCAGGGTGGCAAGCCCCGCTGCAGCCCCCACACCTCCCACTACTTAAATATACCAACTCCGAGATCACACTACATTGAAGTAAAGGGAAGAATTCCCTACGGCGATCTCTGTTCACACTCGCAAGGTTTTAAATATTCACTCATATGGTGTTGCCCATATGGAGTTCGAATATTTAAAACTTCGGTCTTCTAATATAGACCCAGTTACCAGTGGTGGATGACTTCTCAAAGGATACTATTATGCATTTCTTGGCACTTAGTTTTAGTCCATGGCTCTGGCATAAGTTATTTGTCTGTGTCAGCCTTTCTATGACTGCTACTAATTTGCAATCATCTGCAAATTAGTCAGCCAAAGGCTGTTGACATTAGCCTTGACTTCAGAGATGTAAATGCCAAAAAGAAGCAATCCCAGGACCAATCCCTGAGGGGCTCAGCTTGTGACCAGCCTTTTTGTGATGGTAGACTTCCCAACTATAACTTCCTGGGTCCTGTCTGTAAACCAGCTGGCTATCCACCAGGTGATATAAGGGTTTATACCTAACCTCTTGGGTTTGTCAATAATGCCCAAGTGGAGTATTTTGTCACATGCCTTGGCCAGGTCAAGGTAGACAGTGTGATCTGTTTTGCCCTCATCCAGTATAAGTGTCTCCATTAACAATGAGTTCTGTACACAATTGTGTATTGCTTTTCAGGATGCAGGCATAGCTAAAGAATGCCTTGTGGTTATCCTTGGCCTCAGAGGCCAAATTTACCTCACATTTTACTGTCTCAATGCAGCTATTAACATGCTTGTAAAGGGTTTCTGTAAATAGTGCTGTGTAGGCAACAATGTTCTCAGGGTTTATAAGGGCATCAGATTTTTACAGGTTATCACTTAATATTAGGAATTTTACAGGTTATCACTTAACAATAGGAAGTTAGCCTTAGAGTAGTTCCTGAACATTCCCGGGTCAGCTGTGGTTCTGGATTTTATTTTTACTTTAAAAGAGCCAATTGTGTAGTTGCCCTTACCAGAAAGGACAATACACATGGGAGTGTGCAGCACTCTCCTATATTAGTGAGGTTATTGACAATCTGGTCCAGCTTGGTTATGGCTGGGGAGGGGTTAGGTGGGATAGAAACTTCGAATGAGACAGACCGATGATCTGATCTCACCAAGGAAGAACATACTACGGGAGTGGTACAGTGGTCGCCCATGTTGGTGAGAACCAAGTCCAGTATGTTATCTCTCCTTGTGGGGGATATGACCAGCTGATCTAGTGTGTTAGAATTGATGAAGTCAAGGAATCGTTGGGTGAGTGCATTAGTGCAGGAATAGTTCACCCAGTCTATGATGGGGTAGTTGAAGTTACCAAGGATCAGGGTGTTAGGGGGGGTACCTTGATGGAGTCAAGCAGGTGCAGGTAGGAGGTGTGGGTGTCCTGAGATATGGAGGGTCTATAGCTGGCTATAATTTGGAAGAGTGTTTTGGCAACTGTCAGTTGCACCTGGAATAATTCAAGTGCATCATGTTGATAAACCAGTCTGGAGGCGTGCCTGTCCTTAATGAAGATAGAGACTCCAACACCCTTAGCCTTTCTGACCTCATTTGGGGTCAGAAAGTGTGGAATGAGATATAACCTGGTAAGGCAGGGGTACTCTCTGCAGCCCTGAACCAAGTTTCCATGACTGCACAGACATCGGCATATTACAATGTGAGGAGAGCCTCTACTGAGTGCATTTTCAGATTAAGGCTCCTAGGATTGAGCAGCATGACCTTCAAATTACTTTTTGACAGATGTTTTATGTTGAAAGATTTGTATTTGGGACATGGTCTAAAAAAGGCATGATGGACGAGGCAAGGACTTTGGCCAAGATCCAGAAACCCAGGGTTGACAGGTGGAGGTCATCTCTGGCAAAGCATCATGGCCTGTCAACCATGTCATCCCAGGCAGACAGATACTGGATCCTCTTAGAAAGACACCAGAAACAAATCCAATTGTTGAAGTCAAACATTTTTTGTTGGTATTGTGGTATCATTCTTGGTGAAGGTGGGATGCTGCTTAGGGCTAGGGTCATACCTGCATGGAGCACATACTCTGAGAGCTCAATCATGTCTCTCTTCATATAGTCTAGGGAGATATGTCTCAAGTCATTCACACCAACATGGACAATGATAGAGTCATACTTGTACCTGTTGTGGAGAGACTTGAGTGTGTGTGTGTGAGATGTGGCAGATTCTAGAACCTGACAAACAGCTGACCGTGACTTTCTCCTTGTTGAAGCTGGTGAGGGGGACATCAGTATGTCTCACTATTGAGTCACGAATTACTAGTTTGTTTGGTTTATTGTTATGCCTTATGGGCTGCGTTGGTTTATTGTTTTGCCTAATGGTCTATGTTTGTGAGATACTGGTGCGCTGACTACTGTGTGTGATGTGATTGGTGTTGTGTGTGGAATGTTTGTGAGTGTGTTTTGGGGGATCTCTGTTCTTTAGGTAAGTTTTTGTTGAGGACCCCTGCATAGGTGGGTGTGTGGCACTGTGATGTGGGTGGTGTGGTGCTTGTACTGACAATCTCCTCTTTGTCAGGAGTACTGACTGTGGTGTGAGAGAGCATGGATTCCAGCTTACTGATGTAGCTGCATCTCTCGCAAGTAGAAGAATTGTGTGCTAGGAAAAGGGGACTGTCCGTGAACATGAGGTAGTTGCTACACTGTCTCAGTATACCCATGTCAACCAGGCTGGGAGGAGAAATGGATGGAAATTGTCCAGACATAGTGCTCTGAGTACTTGGTGGACTTATGGAGAACAGGGTTTGATAAGGGGTTGTCTGCAAAGACTCTAAATGTAAAATAAACGGCCTGAAGCACAAGTGCTACAACCAAAACTAAGATGCTCAGAATATTAATCAGGCTTCTAATAAGCAGTAATAAGTGCAGAATAAGAGCACATGTGCACTTAAGAGCACACAGAACAGCACAGTAAGGTAATATGGTCGAAGACAGTTAAGTAGGAGCAGCTGAATAAAGTACAAATATTTTTTGTGGTATGTACTTGTATGTAGTATGTACTTGTAGTATTCTTTGTGTAGTATATGATTCCCAGTTAAGAGAGGGGTGATTAATGTTGCCCATGAATGTGGTATTGGATTGAATGGTGAGTGTTTCTAGTAAGCTTAAATACATGTTGTTGGTTTCTTTGGTCATAGAAGGGACCCTATAGCTTGTAAGGAGGTGGTATGGGATTTTGCCTATGGTGATTTCAATATGAAGAAGCCCATGTGCATCAACCTGTTTGACCAGTCTTAAGGTGTATTTATTTTTCTCTTTACTGCTTTTGATTAAAGATTTAAAATAAAATTAACAACATATAACATTGAAACTTTAAAACAGTATATAACTATAATAATAAAATTTCATTTCAACAAATAGCATCAACTATTGACAAAGGTGTTTACTAAGCAATAAAATTATTGATAGTTCCATCTTCCAACATCATTTATTTAAATATTATAATCTATTTTTTCTAACAGATATTTAAATTTCAACGAGGTATTGGAATATGAATCAACTCTGTCTGTTCTTGTCTCAACTGTAACTAATTCAAGTTGACATACATTTTTAGCAATGTTCTTGAATGTTTTCTTAGTAGGAGCAGACTGGTGATAGAGAACATCCTTTAATACCTTTAATAATTGTAATTGATTTGGAAGTATATGAACACATTTTTATATAGGCAAGAGATTTCTCATAAAAGAGTTTAGTGAGCTTTATAAAATTATTTGAAAAATGATATTCCTCCAAAAGAGAAAATAAATATTCCCAGTGTCCCAACAAAGCATTATTAATAGCCAGGCTTACCAGAGTCAAGTTTCCATTTGTAGTTTTCACAAAATGTATTATTGTAATTCTTTTTATATTGTCATAGGAATTTCTGTTCATTATGAAACCAGTCTGATCCTCATTTACTAACATGGGAAGAAATAATTAAATTTTATTTGTATAAATTGCCATAAACATTTTCTAATCAATGTTTAATAATGAAACTGGTTTGTAAGACGAACATTTTGCTGCATCTTTATCAGTTTTTAAAATAGGATAAATCAAAGTGTATTTCCAAGATGGAGGATCATGTGATAATCCTCTGACTAATGCGTATACTTCCAGCAGTATAACCAAGCATTCTTTAAGCTTTAAGAAACAGTGAATCAAACAAAACCACAAAACAACTAATGAAAGCAGTAATACCAGCAAATTCAGCCACCACTGATGACCGTCCAGAAATTGTTATAAGTAGAAAACAGCAAGCTTTCCAATAAATAAGACTAAGCGGCATTGGCCACTGACTTAAAAGCCTTTAATGTAAGAAACTCAATACATAAAAACTTAGCACGTTTGTTCTCATACATGTGGAACTTCCTCAGAGTAATGCAGCATTCCACAACTTGAAAAATTATAACCCCCTGAATAAATTGAAAATTCCACCCCCTCATAAAAGTGGTAATTAAAAACCAACAATACATTTAACTAAAAATACTTGTAATCTCTAAAACAGCCATCTTATAAAAAGACTACTGATAAAAATAAAATAATCCATCATATTTCTGTACTGGCTTGTTTTGTGTATACATTCCATTACATTGCTTTTAATTTAAGAAAACTGCTCATATAAATTTGATCTTTTAACTCTTTTGGGCTCATGGCACTCATTCTCAATTGTCATTCAGTATCTTTAATTTTTAGGGGATCACACGTCTGACAATACTGAATGACACATAATATAAAAAAAGTCAAAAGCATGTCCCTCATTGTTCTGGGTGTGTCTCCAGAGTGCATTTCTTGAACCTTGTTTCTTAATATCTCTTAAATGTTCATATATCCTTACTTTTATAGTCCTTTCAGTTTTTTTCCTATGTAGAAAAAGTTACACACCTTACATAAGGCAAGGTACACCACCATTTTTGAGTCACAGTTACATTTTCTGGGGCACTTAACCCTCCCATATCCCTAGATATAAACACTTTCACCTTCAATAACTAAGGGGCATTGTAAACAGCGTCCACATTTAGACATCTGTCCATTGTTTCCATTGTTCATTCTAGGGTTATTAATGTGCTCTAAATATTTATTTTAATATTCCAGTCTCTTCTAAAAATAATTCAATGGCTTGTTCTCATTTTTACTTGATCCACAGCTCCTATTTCAAAAATCTTCCAATTATTATTCAAAATATGTCTCACAGCATCTGAGACACTGTTAAAAGTAAGAATACAACCCTTCTGAAAATTACTGTCCTTAAATTTTAAATTAAGCATATCTTGATCATCCATCCCTCTCTTAAAACCCGATTGCCTCATGGTTTTGGCGTATTTTCAGACTTGTTGGCTGTTGGTGAAGCACCCACCAAGAGGAGAAAACGCTGAGAGAAGAAAGGAGCCACTTTTGAGATTTTAAGTATTTTGCTTCAGATCATTTGTTAAGTTGTTCTGCATTGCCGCCTACTTTTGAGCATTTTCTGGCTTGTTAAACTTGATTTCTGTGTTCGTAACTATATTTAGAACACAACCTAGAGCTGATTACTGAATTTCCTGCCTGCACTTATTTTTAAAATTGTTTTTTTTTCTTAAAACTTGCATATTATCTGTCTCTGGCCTGGCACTCAAGTGTGGGGTCATTTACTGCACTGTTCTAACTTGTTGATACTTGTGAACCTCTGCTTTCCTTATAAAAAAACAAAAAAACAAAAAAAATCTTGCTTTTTTCCCACTTTTCTGAGATTTAAAAAAGTTCAGTTACAGATTTGCTGTTCTGAACTGTTTGTAAGTTTCTTGGAGGCCATTGTTTGCTTGGGCAAAAGGGAAGTCTCTGTGTTCATCAGTGGCAGTGATAAACATTGAGCAGCCTGCCTGCCCCTGTGGGAGTGGTTACTGTCTTGAAACTGTAGTTTTATTGGCCATTTTGGGTCAATTCCTAACTCCTTGATCTCCCTCTCTTAAAAGCCGATTGCCTCGTGGTTTTGGCATCTTTTCAGACTTGTTGGCTGTTGGTGAAGCACCCACCAAGAGGAGAAAACACTGAGAGAAGAAAGGCGCCACTTTTGAGATTTAAGTATTTTGCTTCAGATTATTTGTTAAGTTTTTCTGCATTGCCACCTACTTTTGAGCATTTTCTGGCTTGTCAAACTTGATTTCTATATTGGTAACTGTATTTAGAACACAACCTAGAGCTGATTACTGAATTTCCTGCCTGCACTTATTTTTAAAATCGTTTTTTTTTCTTAAAACTTGCATATTATCTGTCTCTGGCCTGACACTCAAGTGTGGGGTCATTTACTGCACTGTTATAACTTGTTGATACTTGTGAACCTCTGCTTTCCTTATAAAAAAACAAAAAAAAAAATCTTGCTTTTTTCCCACTTTTCTGAAATTTAAAAAAGTTCAGTTACAGATTTGCTGTTCTGAACTGTTTGTAAGTTTCTTGGAGGCCATTGTTTGCTTGGGCAAAAGGGAAGTCTCTGTGTTCATCAGTGGCAGTGATAAACATTGAGCAGCCTGCCTGCCCCTGTGGGAGTGATTACTGCCTTGAAACTGTAGTTTTATTGGCCATTTTGGGTCAATTCCTAACTCATTGATCTCCCTCTCTTAAAACCCGATTGCTTCATGGTTTTGGCATCTTTTCAGACTTGTTGGCTGTTGGTGAAGCACCCACCAAGAGGAGAAAACACTGAGAGAAGAAAGGCGCCACTTTTGAGATTTTAAGTACTTTGCTTCAGATTATTTGTTAGTTTTTTCTTCATTTCCACCTACTTTTGAGCATTTTCTGACTTGTTAAACTTGATTTCTGTGTTGGTAGCTGTATTTAGAACACAACCTAGATCTGATTACTGGATTTCCTGCCTGCACTTATTTTTTAAAATCATTTTTTTCTTAAAACTTGCATATTATCTGTCTCTGGCCTAGCACTCAAGTGTGGGGTCATTTACTGCATTGTTCTAACTTGTTGATACTTGTGAACCTCTGCTTTCCTTAACAAAAACAAAAAAAAAAAAAAATCTTGCTTTTTTCCCACTTTTCTGAGATTTAAAAAAGTTCAGTTACAGATTTGCTGTTCTGAAATGTTTGTAAGTTTCTTGGAGGCCATTGTTTGCTTGGGCTAAAGGGAAGTCTCTGTGTTCATCAGTGGCAGTGATAAACATTGAGCAGCCTGCCTGCCCCTATGGGAGTGGTTACTGCCTTGAAACTGTAGTTTTATTGGCCATTTTGGGTTAATTCCTTACTCCTTGATCTCCCTCTCTTAAAACCCTCTTTTGCGTGGTTTTGTGCATTTTTGCGCATAGCGCAACATCGGGCAGCGCCGCCTAATTGGGATAAACTATTCCTGGCTCCACGAAGTCTGCTCTTCACTTTTTCCCTTAGAACTGCTCTATGTCTCAAAGTAAACACCATATTCTCATTTTAAGGCCCCTCACTGGTCCAAATAAGTAATTTTACAAGTTAGCACTAATAAACCATAAGCACTACTTACTCTTATACTCTCTACGATTACCTTGTCCCCTATTGGTCCATTTTAATTCAGTTCCCTATATTACTCTAGCATGTCCAAAGGTCAGTCAATGGTTTCCTCTCCAGTCCAGCTGGTGAATCTGGGAATTTTGAGGCAATGTTACAACTGTACCAACGAAAAAAAGAAAGTCAAAAGGAGAAGTAATCCAGCTGCTCCAATACTTTATTCACCAACAATGCTGCAACAAATGAACGCTATTGATAGACCATGCGTTTTCGTCCTATAGTGGACTTCATCAGATGTAACTTCCTTACTAAATCCAACATTAGATGGCAGCATTTCCTCACATACACCAAAGAAAAGGAATCCTACAAGAACCATTATATTTTAAAAGTTCATATAAATTTATAAGTAATAAAAGTATACTTTAAGCAAAGACAAGTACAAAATGACCTGAAATTAATTATGAAATAGTTTACATGATTTTAAAGTAATTTTATTATTTTTTTAAAAAACAAACTATATTTATTAAACAATGGAAGGTCCTATTTTAATGAATTGTATAAGCTTATTTGCACACTTTAATTAAATGAAAGAAATGATTGGTTAGGGCATTAATGATTTTATGTATATAATAATGTTGGATTTAGTAAGGAAGTTACATCTGATGAAGTCCACTGTAGGACAAAAACGCATGGTCTATCAATAGCGTTCATTTGTTGCAGCATTGTTGGTGAATAAAGTATTGGAGAAGCTGGATTCTCCTTTCGACTTTCTTTTTTTCGTTGGTTTGGTTTGTGGAAGGAGGTTTGCCGTGAATGTTACAACTGTCTCATGTACACGGACAACCCTCTCCTTCTCCAAACAGGTTCGAATATATGTGAGAGATGCAACCATATTGCCAAACTGGAGGCTGAGCTCTCTCATCTCAAAACTGGTGCAACCAGTCAGGAGGAGAAGGTAACCTCACACAACACAATTCCAGTATCACATAGTCCCACCACAACAGCGAACCAAACACATAAAAACACAAAAACATACTCGGAGGCTCTAAATAAAAATCTACCTAAGCAACAGAGACCTCCAAAGCAGACATCCAAGCAAATGCTACCCCAAAACAAAACACGTACAACACATAGCACACAAAGTCGGTGTGCCAAGCAGTCACAGCCCTTAAGGCTGAATAACACACCTGATACTCTTGTAATAGGTGACTCTATTGTCAGACACACAGATGTCCCGCTCACCAGGCTGAATAAAGAGAAGGTCACAGTGAGCTGCCTGTCGGTCGCTAGGATCCGCCACATAACGCAAGCACTCAGGTCACTCCAAGGCAAATACAAATATGACTCAGTCATTGTACATGCTGGCGTGAATGACCTGAGACGTACCTCCCTCGACTACATGAAAAGAGACATAGAGAAGCTCTCTGATCATGTAGCCCAGGCTGGTATGACCCTAACCTTGAGCAGCATCTTACCCTCACCTAGAATGATGCCACAGTATAAAGACAAAATGATCGATTTTAACAATTGGCTAAAATTTTGGTGTCATTCAAAGGGGATCCAGTGTCTGTCAGCCTGGGATGACATGCTCGACAAGCCACGTTGCTTCGCTAGGGACAGCTTGCACCTGTCACCCCTGGGCTTTCGGATATTGGCAAAGGCTCTTGCCATCCCCATAGTGCCTTTTTTAGGCAAGGCTCAAAAGTCAAACCCAGCTCCATAGACAGCACAAGGAACAAGAAACTAAGGGTAATGCTGCTAAACGCCAGAAGTCTTTACCTCAAGATGCATGCACTCGAAGCTCTCCTCAGTATGGAGAACATCGATATCTGTGCAGTGACAGAAACCTGGTTCAAGTCTCCAGAGAGCACCCCAGCACTACCAGGTTATACCTCATATCATGCTTTTCGGCCCCAAAACCCAGACCGAACCACAAAAGGAGGGGGAGTTTCCATATTTATCAAGGAAATCCACACCTCCAGGTTAGTGGCATTGCACGAAGTATCGGAGACCATCCATGTGCAACTGACAGTGAGCAAGGCTGCTTTTCAGTTTATAGCATCCTACAGACCACCCTATCAAAGTCAGGAATCCCACTCAGCTTTCCTGAAAACATTGGAGAACATGAAGATCTCGACGAACACCATTATATTGGGTGACTTCAACTACCCAAACATAGAAGACTGGGAGCATTACTCAAGCCCCAGCACCTTAGCCCAAAGGTTCCTGGAATTTATAAACTCAAATGCTATGGAACAACTAGTCACCATTCCCACAAGAGGGGAAAACATACTAGACCTGATCATTACCATCATGGGGACTCTATGCTCCATACCAGAAGTATATCCCTCATTGGTAAGATCAGATCATAAATTAATTTCACTGGATATACACATCCCGACCCCACCCTCAGCCCAGAAAACCACAGTGAAAAACTTCTCAAAAGCGAACTTCACACTTCTCAAAACCGAAGTGGAATCCTTCAAGGCCCCAGAGCCAGTGGAAACTACGGCCCAAACTGCAGAATCCTATATAAACGCATTCTACGGACATCTCCAGGAATGCATGGATCATGCTATCCCAAACAAAATCAAGACCCAATCATCCAAAGGCAGGTGTCCAGTCTGGTGGACCCCAGCCATAAATAAACTGTACAACAGAAGGAGGAAGCTACTACATGATAGAGCAAAATCCCTAAAAGGGAAGGCATCTCTGATTAATACTAGCAAAAAATTACGATCCCTCATAAAATCCTCCAAGGCCAGCTTCGAGAGAAAAATTGCACAGGACACTAAAGACAATCATAAGGCTTTTTTCAGTTATGTTAGGAACCTGGGATGCAACTCCCAGACTTGTTCTGAGTTGATTCTAAATGACAAAAAATACACTGAACCCACAGACATCGCCAATATCCTGACAGACAGGTTCAGTGCAAACTTCTCCACCCCTTCCCCCCAAAAAGAGCAAGTATCTATCCCGACAGAGTGCAGCCTCCCAAACATCTCTGATGCTCAGGTGAAGGCCGCCCTCTCCAAAGCAAAAAACACTGCTTCCATGGGACCAGATGGTGTCCCAGGTTGCGTCCTACATGAACTCCAAGAAGAACTAATCCCTCAAGTAAAACTGCTGTACAATCTCAGCCTCACTACAGGATATGTGCCCAAAGAATGGCGTACAGCAACAGTGGTCCCACTCCACAAAGGTGGCACCTCTGCGGGCCCTTGAAACTATCGCCCCATAAGCCTGACTAGCCTAGTCTGCAAGGCTATGGAGAGGATTATCATGGAACTCATAAACAAAGACATTGGGGACCTATAGACACTAGATCCTACCCAATTTGGCTTCATCAAGGGCAGATCCTGCCTTTTTAACCTGGTCGACTTCTTTGAAACAGTCACCAAGGCCATAGATGAAGGGAAGGTAGTCCACACAGCCTATCTGGACCTCGCAAAGGCATTTGACACAATACTCCACTCGGTCATCATAGATAAGCTATCCAGCCTAAATATAAACCCCTGTGTCACAAGATGAGTCACAAACTGGCTCAAAGACAGAACCCGTTGCTGGGGCCATGTCAGACTCAAAACCAGTCACAAATGGTGTCCCACAAGGTTCTGTCCTGGGACCTCTCTTGTTCGGTATTTACTTTTCTGAGGTACAGGCCAATGTGGGAGGACTATGGCTCACCAAGTTTGCAGATGACTGCAAACTAGGCACCATAATCAACTCTCCAGCTGACACAAACATCCTTCAAAAAGGTCTCGCAGAGACAGATAACTGGTGCCAGAGCCATGGTCTAAAGCTAAATGCCAAAAAGTGTATGGTCATACCCTTTGGCAAAAACAATGTACCCACAAATTACCACATAGGTGGTAACCCATTAAGTACAGAGAAAGTAATTAGGGATCTGGAGACCCAAGTTGATAGCAATCTCTCCTTTGACAACCACATTGCCAAAGTGGTTAGAAAGACCTTCTACATAGCCCACCTCATCATGAAAGGATTCACATCTAGATCAAGAGAGGTAATCGTGCCCCTTTATTCATCCCTCATCAGGCCCATCATAGAATACAGTGCCCCCTTTGGGATGTACCTTACCCGACACCTGCAGCAATTGGAAAAACCCCAAAAGTACCTCACCAGGAGGATCAAGGAACTCAAACAGATGCCATATGCTGCTCGGTTAAAAAACTCCAGCTCTACTCAGTTGCATACCGCCTACTTCGAGGCGATCTATGCCTGACATATAAAGCTATGTCAAACCCAGAATTAATGGACATGCTCCACCTCAGTAAATCTAAATCCCTTACAGCCACACGCTCGAGGGACTTGAACTTCAGCACAGATATAAATAGAACATGCTGGAGGGACAGATTCATAACCCAGAGGCTCCCTTCACTCTGGAATAGAATTCCAATTCATGCTAGGCAGAGCACCTCACTGACTCTCTTCAAGAAGAATCTTGATGAGTGGATGGGGGATCATAGGTTTGTCCCGGGGATTACTTCCGTGTCACTATTAGACAGAGGCACAGTAAACTAAACTTTAAAAAGGGCACAGTATACTCAAATCAAGGGGTGGCATAAGCCAAACACAATCGAGCTAGGCTTATAAATGCCCCAGGGCAGATAGCCTAGTATGAACCTATGAACCTATGAACCTATGAACCATCCCTAATAATGGCCTATAAAAACCTTTTACTCTTTTCTTATAAGCTTAATTGAAAATGTTTCATATTAAACAAAAGTTTATAAAATATATTATTAGAAATATATTACTGAGTTCTATTATTCACATTAACAGCTATATGTTAACAGTTATCATTCAAGTATTCAATTATCTTAGTAATAACTAACAACATTATTAAAAGATTTATCACTTATCTTATTAGATATTTATAAAGCTATACTAATCACTATGTTTCAATTTTATTCAATATATAACTTAATTATAAACCATCTAGTTGTAAACTAAGATGTCCTACAAACTATAAACATTCATTTAATTCAATAACTGTGTATTCATTCTATAAACATTTATTTTAAGCCATACATTTATACTATATATGATCTTTCATGTTTATCAAGTATTAGACATATATACAAGTAGTTAAATCAACAAGTTTTATTATTTTATGTAAGGATTTAATGAAGTCCAAACTTATTAGCCATCAGTATAAGTGGTCAGAGAAAAAGTCCATTAAATTCTCAGTAGTTCAGTTATTTTAAAGCTGTATTATTCTCTTCTGACCTTCATCATGTTTAATTTAGTTAAATAATCTACAATACTTTATTTTCTCCAGTTAATGATATTTTATTAATCTTTAAATATGATTTGTAAAACTGCATTTCTTAAGTAAATCCCTATTCAAAATAGGCATTTCATATTAAAGGTAAAAATAAAAGTGTTCCTACTGTTTTGTGTTGCACTTGAAACTGTTTTACAAGAATTGTTTTTTTTAATCACAGTGACTAATTTGAACAAGTTATATCTTCTTATTTCCATATATCCACATTTAATAAATATTTATGAAAACAATATTTTTATTTCTTATATAAACATAACCCATTAGGTGTTCAGGCCTGGTTTGGACTTTGACCTTTCCTAAATGACATCATACAGATGTCTTTCCTCTTTCTCTCTTGATCCCTCCTTTGCTCCCCTCCCTCTTCCTTTAACAGATGCACTTAACATAACCATATGTCCTTGGTGGGAATGGGTAAGTAAAAAAAGAATAGATATAGAAGAAAAAAAGACTGTTTTAATGCCAAGCAAGCTCCATTTAACACAAGTAGCTCACAACTTTCATTTCATCTACTCATCACTTGAAGGACCTTATATCTAAAACACTAGTATCAACACAAAAACAAGGTCCGTTTAACATTCACATCTATCCCCAAAACCCATATTCTACAGTCCCAAACTCAGAAAAGAGATCTAACAAATCTAAGATGAAAATTAAAGAAATCAAATGTGAAATCAGTTTTGATCCTAAAATATAGATCCCAAAGCATAGTACGAGATGATCCACAGTGTCAATATCCTCACCTAACAAATAAAGCCAAATTAGGCATTAGGGTCTCCCAGACCACTCATTCCCATACTAAACTTAACTTTTATTATATCAGATATTAAACATTTCTAAATTCACCATGACTCTTAAGCAAATTATACAGGCACAATATAAAATGAAAGAAGAAGACATGATAAAATAAATATGAAAATTCTAACAAGCAACATACTCACATCTCAAAACAGCAGCTCATATGTTATAAAATGTAAACAAAGTAAGAAAGTTTTAACTAATTTTATGTTTAGAATATGCTCATTGGACATCTTTAAATTAGTATAAACCATTATTACTTATCCTGTGGTTTAAGTTAATTAAAAACAGTATATGTTCACTGAATACCCTACTCACTTCTCAGCAGAGAAAGTGTTTATTTTTTATTTTAAAACCATTTTTCTTAACTTGAGTACTATATGCTAGATATTAGCATAAAATATTTTCTAGCTATTAATAAGTCATTTTGTAATGATTTTTTATAAATGTATAAATATAATTACAACTTATTTACCTTATACATGTGTGTATCCATGTTTTCTTTTTCTTCAGGTTTGACTTGAATAAGACAATGCCATTATAAGATAATAGCACCAATTATCTTCACATATTGATGTAAAATAAAGTCTTGTTTTATATTAAATAAGTCATTTGTCTTTTAGTTTCCTCTTCTTCTCACTGATGTTACACCCATTTTTTTCTGCCTGTCTCTTCAAGGAATTATTATTCCAGTCCATATCTTCTATTTGATCAATAATTTATTAGTCTTTCCCCGGGATTCATGAAGCTCGGCGCAAGGCCGGCGTAAAGTCTGCGCCGGCGGTGCAGTGAATAGCCGGCGCAGTAGCGCCATATGTATATTAATGAGAGTGCACCGCAACCACAGACACGTGCGTAGTGTACGTGAGCGAGCCCAGGTAAGATGCGTCTGGAGGCGTGTCTAAGCCGGTAGGATGTGAGCAACCTAATGTGCTGACAGCCACGGTCCGCCCATAATAGTAATGGCAGCAGCCAGGTCCCGTGCAGAATGAAACGCACGTAGAGTATGCAACATAGTACCTGTCCCAAATAAACGGAGAAGCAAATACAAGCCACGAAGGCTTAAGTGTACCCGTCCAAGGAGCAAAGGATATGCATAAGACCGCGTTTGTCCGGCAATGCACCGTCAGTGGTTACACTCAGAGAAGGTGTACAGCAGCATGTCAGCGCGCCGCACTGACACAGGAGCAGCGACTAAGGTCACCACCTGTCCCACTCTGGGTGGGGCAGTCTCACTATGGGCAGTTTTGTCCCGAAAAAATGTATTAAAAATGGCAAATGTGCTAAGATTGTAGGACATAATGATATCCCGTATTTAATGTAATGGTAGCATGAATTGGTTATTTCTGTAACTGAAATACCTAAATGTCACAAGAAACAGAATAAGCAAGCAAACTGCCACAACAATAAGCTGTTATTTAGGCAAACAAGTGAAGTTCTATGCTATATAGTGACCGTGTGTATGTGTCGGCCTGTAAAGTCAGATGTGAGTCCCGGAAATATCCCATCTTGGAAACTGGAAAAGGTGGCAACCCCAGTAGCGACATGGGCATGGTCACCAGGGTTACCAGCTGTCCCAATGTGCCATGGACAGTCCCTGATTGGACAGTTGTGTCCCTGCAACAATCGGAAAAATGGAAAATGACCTCAGATCCCCTGCCAAAAATATTCCCGCAATATACATGTAATAGTAGTATAAAACATATGCATTTGTATATGAAACACATACATGGCATAAGAAAATGAATAAGGAACCCAAATGCTTACAGAATAAGCTTATAGTATGGCAAACAAGTGAAGTTCTGTCAACTGCACTTGCCATGGGTATGTGTAGTCCTGCAAATTCCGAAGTTTCCACATAACATGCCCCACTATGGGCATTGGATAAGGTGCCAACCAAAATGGTCACAAGCAGTAGTGAGAGTACATAGCCGGGTAGCTGTGTCGACATAACAACAGTAAGGAATCAAGATACCTTAAACACAGGCAAACATGTGCATAGCAACATATCCCACACCCAGCAACATCTCTGTCGCATACACTGGATGGCGTATGTTGAAGTGTAATATCCAGAAGCAGAACCCATGCATTCAGATGTAATACACAATAGCCTCATTGTACATGTCAGTCCCACCCATGTACACCTGTGCACCCTAACCTGCTAGCATCCGTGTGCAGCTATACACCCACACACAATGTGCATACCTGAAATGTGGTAAGATGTTTGTGTTAGGCAATGCCACGCTGGCAAATCATTACCCACATGTCACCAACCCACCTCAGGTACAGATATGTAAATGGCTGCATGTGAATGTGTCTGCAGAATGTGTACATCCCGCATGTGGTATGTACCCGTCGAAACCATATAGGTTTGCATACGACATGGTGCACATAACTGTACACATGTGGACAAGTCGGGTTGTTGAACCACCGCATCGATGATCAGCTATGCAGTGAAGTCGATCACATATAGCGGAACATGTGCCTACCAAACAGGACATCCTAACAGGATGCTACAGGCAAAGAAGGGGAAGGTGGGACATCACATGTGGAGAGTAGCGTTGCCAGATGGCCAAATACACACGGTCAAGGTTAAGGACGGAACAACATGCATATGGCCGGATGGATGTTGTTCGAAAAATATATATAGAAACACATATGAAGTGCCAGTTTAGACTCGAAATACTATATAATGCATTGAATTGTGCCGTACAATATGGCAGTAGAACTAAGCCTGCATGTAATTGGTGAAGCTAAGCTGTAGTGTGATGGAATTCTGATCCTGGCAGTAACCAGTACAGCAGGCTTATGTCTGTCAGCATAAATTATCTGCTGGGTTACAGAACAATAAATGTATGTACATGCATAACATCACCCCTTCCCCTGAGGAGGATGGCCTTGTGAGCTCTATCGAAGATAACAGTACAACTCCTTACCAGAGAGACAAAGCAATGTATTAAGAAATTAACTGACTACTGTATCGGAACAGTCTAGGGTCCTTGAAACAGCTACAATCACAGAAGGACACTGTAATTGACAAGGTGCCTTGCAAGGTTGTGTTATTCTCATGGGAAAACATTTTAAAAGCACGACCCCAGCACCCACGTATGTATAGACTATTGTGGACTCTAGCGATGTAAATGCCTTGTGACTGACCACATCATTAATGTGTGCAAAAGATGATAGTCTGCACAATGCTCATACAGCTGTAACATGTATAGAGTAAAACAAATGTCTAAACTTTTACTGCATAGTTCTTTGCCTCCTGCTGCACAGTAGTAAAACATTATTAATCTCAGCTTCCTGTGTCATTGACTGTCATTTTGAAAATACGAATGAGTGTTACAGTCTGATTTAAACAACTCAATTGACAGATGTGTACGTTCTAGCATGGGAATAGGTCAAGCCAACTATCACAATGTCCATGTGTACCACATACAAACAGCCAGTAACACGCATTAGTAGTGCATGAAGGCATACACGACTGTGGGAATAGTACAGGACATATGGCACGTGCCAAGTGCAGATGCATGACACAAACCCCAGGATGGGTGTCCCTGCAAAGAGGAACATGTGCCAACCACACCTCCCACAGATGTACCGCAATAAAACACATGGCAAACACACAGAAACACTACTGTCCAACACACGACTGCAACGGAGCCTGGTCAAACACCAACATGAAGCATGCACAAACGGGAACTTGTGTAATGTTTGCCTTAACACACCCCCATAGGCCAAATAAGAATAGAATGGACATATGCATGTAATGTTGTGAAGGATGTGTGGTAGTCCTCAGTATCACAGTGTTAGGGACACAGATACACTGTCATCAACTGTGACGTGCACTGTACACAGCATACCTGCATGTAATACAGAGGACAATCATGTGCCACAGAAATATACACTGGAGAAAGAGTATAGGGGATAGACAATTGTAAATGTGACAAACTATGAATATAGGTTCATACGTCCATAGGTACAGGGTAGGCCATCATCCCAGGCTCAGCCATAACACTACACCATAGTTAGGATGACTTTGCCAACCTTCTGTGCTTCAGATAAAATACTCATGATATTGCTGTACCTCCGTCAAGCAGTGATAATGATGTAATCCCTGGCCTATACTTGCAATTCTCCATCCAATGGACAACATACCCGCGAACAAGGCTAGGAAGGATCTCTGTCTCACATGTACTGTGATGTAGATCCACAGCATTATGAGTGTCTGGGTGATATATTTGTCACTCAAACACATCCCATTAATGACTGTGACAAGGTAAATGTCACCTGCCCTAGTGGTTCTGAGGGATGCAGATACAGTAGGTGAAGCATACACATGACATATGGGTTGACATGGCCTCGTATGTCAGGCACAGGTCAACACTAAACAGCAGGTATGTGACGTAATGTGGCAGGGGTCCTACAAGTGGGGCAGCATTACACAGAATGATGTCATCCTGCATCTGTACAACAATTAACATATGAGGGCTTCCCAGCTGCTGTAGGTGTATGGTCAGATACAGTCTGAATGGGGCAATGTAGTAAATCCTAGGTGTAACACGTAATGGGTACAAGGAGACAATGACCTAGCCTGATGTAGATGTGAATCCCTGCACAAACAGGTGGGCAATGTAGAAGTCCCACACAACCACGATAGCAACGTGTGTGTTGAATGAATGGTGCCCAACAAACTCTGTCCCCTGATCCCTGGTAATCACCCCTGTGCTGAGTGGACAGCCACCTATATGCTGGACAGGGGTGACCTAGTAGATCTCCACAGGTATGATGTTGCATTATTTAGCATTTAGCTGTGGGACATGTCCCTGACAGCAGATATGCATATCTGGGAAGCCCCTTCGAAGGATATCTGTGTCAGATGTCCGTCCCACTATGGCACCTGTGTTGCAGTCATCTACAAACAATGTTGCCCATAAGACCCCTGTGTGTGCCTGTACCATGGAAATGTAGATGTATGACAGGAGTGGACCCACAGAAGGGCCCCATGGGACACCACTTGCGACAGGCAGTAGGTCTGACATGCTGCCAGCAACTATGACCGTGTGGGTTGTGTCACATAGACAGTTTACAACACATTCTGTGATGTACGTGTTCACATCCCAGCTAATGGGTTTATCAACGATACCTGAGGGGGGTAATGTGATGAAGGCCTTTGCCAGGTCAAGGTAGGCTGTATGGACTGCAACACCCCCATCAATGGCCTCGGTGACTGTCCCGAAAATGTCAACCATGCTTTAAAGGCATGAACCGCCCCTGAACAAGACAAACCATGTTGGATGCAAAGTATGTATGTCCCCTATGCAGTCATATACGAGCAGTATGATCCCTCCCCATGTCTTTGCAGATAGGTCTCCTCATGGTAATGGGACAGTAATAACCAGGCTCAGTGGAGGCATTGGCCCTGTGACGTGGGACTACAGTTGCCATGCGACACAACCTGGGTACCTTACCTGAGGTGAGGCTACAAAGAAATAGCTGTCCTAACTGTGGGTCTAATTCCTCAATGAGATAGTGGAGTACACAGTGGGGTCACCAGCTGGTCTCATGGATGCTATGTCCACTACCCTGGAGAGAGCATGTCCCACCTGTGTGTCACAGAACATTTGGTGACCACAAACTGCTGGTACAGACATCTCCTCATGTGTGGGGGAGGGTGTGGAGATGTCCTTACTGGACTTGTCAGCCTGTATGTTGGCAATGCGTGCATGTTGAGTAAACTCCACCTCTTTGTGAACCCAGTCAGAGCATATGTGGGAGTGACCTCCCAGGTGTTGAGCATAGCAACTGAAGGTGGTATGATTGTCCGCCAGGTCCATGTAGGTATATCTGTGGAATGTGCCCTGGACCATGGCACGGCAGTGTGTAACTCTACACATATGATGACCAAGGGTGTCATACCTCACAAGGTGCCTGCTCCACCTTGTAGTAGCCACCTCCTCGTGTTGTACATCCTGTGTATGGCTGGGGTACACCACACAGGATGCTTGGCATTGGTACAATGAACCACAGTTGGGTAAGTGAATGCCTGGTTCATGCAGTCCTGTAGGTACTGGTAGATGGCAAATGTGATTGATGCAGTGGCTGCAGTACTGTTGACCACTGGTTCAGGGTCCTTAAAGGAGACCACAGTAGTGTGCAGAATTGTGTAGTCTGCCTCTGAGCAAGCAATGTGTATGGTAACTGGCAACACTCACAGCAACGGATGCCAATAGCAGAAGCCAATGTCCAAATAACATAGATTAACTTCTGCATGACAATATGTCTTATCATACATGTATTGACACGTGTGTGCTAATTACAATTGCAAATGGCCAGTAAGACTGGCCTAAAGTTCCCGTGATGTACACAGTCTGGAGGTGTTGTTCCGATAATAATGTGGCAATACCTCCCAATCGTGACCTCTGGGTATGAAAGTGGTTGTTAACCTGCAACATTGGATGTACACCATTGGGTTCTGCTGTCGGAAGACATGGTTCCTGTAGCACTACACAGTATGGTTAGTCAAGCAGACATCCGCGATTGCTGAACACACAGCATCAGTGAAACCCACTGCTCACAAGGACACAGTCCGACAAGCTCTACACTTTACATATGCACAGTGGTGTCCATTGTAGGACCCAAAAATTGTCTAAAGAAAAGAATGATGTCTTATTTCAATGCGTACCTGAACTCATTGTCGTCACAGGTACACATATGCACCGCAAGCGTGTTTAATGTTGCTGATAGCTGTCCATGTAATGCAGCACAGATGCACAGAAATACCCAGGGTACCGGGTCCATAGAACTGCGTCCACATCACAGTCCCGCACACATGAAGGATGTGTAATGGGTACTGTCGATTGTTGCAGTCAAGGGATTCTGGGTATGTAGACTCTGGGCTCGGTGTTGTTTCGCAGGCAATCCTTTGTCCCGCCCCGTGGGAGGGATGTGTGCATAGCACCTGCCTTACTCTCCACCAATAATGCAAACCATCCACCGGAGAATGATAAATGCAGGTGTGAAATGTGTACAGCCCTATACTAGTGTCCAGTAGGCAATTGTCATGGATGGACAACCGTATGGCCAAGATGGCACCCACAACTGCAAACCTGGGTAAATTACACAGCCGCGGTAAGGCATAACACAGGAAATACACATAGGGACTACAGTTGACATTCCACATACAAAGCCGGACCGTCGTGCCAACACCGGCGTACACAGCACTCAATCTGCCAGCAACAGAATGAGGAGCACCTGCTACCATACAGCGGAACAGATGTGCGACCTGTGGAACACATACCAATGGCACACACACAACGTCAAGTAGGATATGTAAACTATGGCATTCCCACCTATGAAGACAACATGGTTAAATGAATACATAGGTAATCAACATGTTCTGGTGGTGTTATATTGGAAATACAGTGACGGATATGTCCCATTGGGATGTCTGAGGTTTATATGAAGCAGTTGCTAACCAGCATCTTTGGATGTATGTCATTTGTTCACAGTACTAAATCACCTGGTTATGTAGCACCATGTAGAATGGGTAGTCAAACAGACATCCGCGATTGGGGAACATACACCAGCAGTGAAAAGCACTGGGCAGGTGGACACAGTCCAGCAACATCTAACTTGACATATGCACATCGGTGTCCATTGTAGGACCCAAAATTCCATTCATGGAATGCCTGCTAGCTTCCTGCATTACTCACGTGATCTCATTGTCGTCACCACGTCACAGGTACACATATGCACCGCAAGCGTGTTCAATATTGATGATAGCTGTCCATGAAATGCAGCACACATGCACAGAAATACCCAGGGTACCGGGTCCATAGAACTGCGTCCACATCACAGTCCCGCACACATGAAGGATGTGTAATGGGTACTGTCGACTGTTGCAGTCAAGGGAGTCTGGGTATGTAGAATCTGGCCTCGGTGTTGTTTCGCAGGCAATCCTTTGTCCCGCCCCGTGGGAGGGATGTGTGCGTAGCACCTGCCTTACTCTCCGCTAATAATGCAAACCATCTACCGGAGAATGCAAAATGCAGGTGTGAAATGTGTACAGCCCTATACCAGTGTCCAGTAGGCAATTCCCATGGATGGACAAGTGTACGACCAAGATGTCACCTATAACTGGACACCTGGTGGAATTACACAGCTGCGGTAAGGCATAACACAGGAAATACATATAGGGACTACAGTAGACACTCCCCATACAAAGACAGACCGCCGTGCGAATACCGGCGTACACAGCACTCGATCTGCCAGCAACAACATGAGGATCACTCGCTTCCATACTGCGGAACAAATGGGCGACCTGTGGAACACATACTAATGGCATACTAACAACCTCAACTACGAAGGTCATATGATGTTTCAACACTAGCGTTCCCGCATATAACGAACATGCTTCAATGAATAAATAGGGTATGCATGTTCTGTCTGTTTTATATTGACAATACAGTGGCGTATATGTCCTACTGGGCCTTCTGAGGATTACTTAAAGCACTTGCCAACCTGCAGCATTACATCAATACCATTTGGGTTAATCGTAGTAGAACATGGGTTTCGTAGCACAACATAATATGTGTAGTCAAACAGACATCCGCGAGTGGGTAACATACAGCAGCGGTCACAACCACTGGCCAGATGGACACAGCCCAACATGTTCTACATTTTACATATGCACATTTGTGTCCATTGTAGGACCCACAAATTTCTCCTTTTGCAACGCCAACTGGGTGCGAGCGGAAGACCAAGATGAACTACAGCCGTGACTACGACACAGCTACATATATGCACCGCCAGCGTGTTCAAGGTTGATGACAACTGTCCATGAAATGCGGGACATATGCACAGAAATCCACAGATTGTCGAGTCCACAGATGTGAGTCCACATCCCATTCCAGCACACATGGAGGATTTGCTATGGGTACTGTCGAGGGTTGCAGCCATGGGATCGTGGGTATGCAGAAATGGGTGTTGGAGATGATTGGCAGATGATCCATTGTCCCGCCCCGTGGGAGGGATGTGGGTACAGAACATGCCTTACCACCCACCAATACTGACAATCATCCACCGGAGAATGCTACATGCAGCTGTGAAATGGGTACAGCCCTACACCAGTGTCCAGTAGGCATTTCCCAAGGATGGACAAGCGTCACGGACAAGATGGCACCCATAATAGCAAACCTGGTGGAATCACACAGCCGTAGTAAGGCATAACACAGGAAATACAGATGGAAACAACAGTAGACACACCCCGTAGACATCCATCCTGCCGTGCGAATCCCGGCGTACAGCAGCCAAGGTGCTAGCAAGTATGTGGGGATCACCCGCTTCCACTCCGCGGAACATACGGGCGACCTGTGGAACACATATTAATGGCACACCAACAACATCAACTAGGAAGGTCATACTATGGTTAAAATATGGCGTTCCCACACATAAATAACATACTGTCATGAATAAATAGGTTCTACATGTACCGGCTGTGTTATAATGACAATATAGTGGCGGATAGTTCACAATGGTACCTCTGAGGATTACTTAAAGCAGTTGCCAACCTGCAGTACTACAGTAACACCATATGGGTAATTTGTGGAAGGACACGGGTTCCGTAGCACTACATAATATGGGTAGGCAGACAGACATCCGGGACTGGGGAACATACGGCGGCAGTCAAACCCACTGGCCGAATGGACACAGTCCAACATGTTCTACACTTTACATATGCACATCGGTGTCCATTGCAGGACCCAAAAATTTCTCCTTAAGTAAGTGTGGGCAGCATACTGCGATTGTGTGAACCAGAAGAGGTGACAGCCGTGACTACGGCACAGGTAGATATATGCACCACAAGCGTCTTCAAGGGTGATGACAACCATCCATGAAATGCAGGACATATGAATAGGACTCCCCAGGTTGCTGCGTCCATACACGTGCGTTCACATCCCATTTCCGCACACATGAAGGGTGTGCAAGGGGTACTGTCGAGGGTTGCAGACATGGGATCGTGGGTATGCAAAAATGGGTCTCGGTGTGGATTGGCAGATGATTCGTTGTCCCACCCCGTGTGCGGGACGTGGCCATGGCATATGCGTTACTCCGCACTAATAATGCCGATCATCCACCGGAAATGCAGAATGCAGCTGTGAAATGTGTACAGCCCTATACTAGTGTCCAGTAGGCAGTTCCCATGGATGGACAAACGTACGGCCAAGATGGCACCCATAGCTGCAAACCTGGGGGAATCCCACAGCTGTTGCAAGGCATAACCCAGGAAATACAGATAGGGACTACAGTAGACACTCCCCATACAAAGCCAGACCGCTGGGCAGATACCGGCGTACACAGCACTCAATCTGCCAGCACATCAATGGGGATCACACGCTTCCATACAGTGAAACAGATGGGTGACCTGTGTAAACATACCAATGGCACAATCTCAACGTCGGCTGGGAATGACATACGATGGTCATACTATGGCGTTCCCACCAATGAAAGACATCCTTCGGTGAATTAATAGGATTGATGTCAATAGACCATGGCAAACACCCAATGAACAGGAAAGACTTGCTGGCACCCTATGGCCACAAACCATGTCACACATAGGTAGATGGAACAGTCAACTTAAACATTTCGTCCACGACACGTCGCATATGGTATCCAAAGGTTCTTCATAGACATGTATGCGCTATCACCCGTAGACCCCGTGAGACTTACACATAACATGGAAGTATCCAAGCTTTAAATGTCCACCCTTACACTTCCATTTGTCACTTTCTATGCGAACAATGAACATGTAGCCACAGCATAGAAAGCACAGACGCACTGCTAACGAAACACACACATGTCAACATCACAGAAAGCATACTATGAACACACGTATTACATGATATTGTACTATGAAACACAAACAAACCAGCAACCTGCGGCAAGAATAGTCCCCGTAGTTCGACACAATACAAGTCATCGTAACATTTAAACAGTTTATTAAAACATGCAACGTTTTCGTTGTTTCCACAACGTCTGCAGAAAAAAGCAATGTCTAAGAATGTTCACAATCAACAATGTGAGTCTTAACAAGATTTTAAATATCACATTGTTGATTGTGAACAGTTTAAGATTTTGCTTTTTCAGAAGAAGTTGTGAAAGCAACGGAAACACACACACACACGGAAGGGACGGGAGACGAACCTACGCCTATCTACATGAACTCAATACGGTATGAAGCATTTACAGAACGCGCTACCGAGTTTACTGAACAGAGCGCTTTCAGAGGCATACTTGTAGGCTGGTGACATCACCCGCAAGACAATAGTTGGCAATAGCCAAGGTATGTGTTGCGGAGTGTCTAAAAGCATGTTCATTCGCAGAGGCAGCTGGAAACACACACACACACACACACACACACACGGAAGGGACGGGAGACGAACCTACGCCTATCTACATGAACTCACTACAGTATGAAGCATTTACAGAATGCGCTACCGAGTTTACTGAATAGAGCGCTGTCAGAGGCATACTTGTAGGCTGGTGACATCACCCGCAAGACAATAGCTGGCAATAGCCAAGGTATGTGTTGCGGAGCGTCTAAAAGCATGTTCATTCGCAGAGGCAGCTGGAAACACACACACACACACACACACACACACACACACACACACACACACGGAAGGGAAGGGAGACGAACCTACGCCTATCTACATGAACTCACTACAGTATGAAGCATTTACAGAACGCGCTACCGAGTTTACTGAACAGAGTGCTGTCAGAGGCATACTTGTAGGCTGGTGACATCACCCGCAAGACAATAGTTGGCAATAGCCAAGGTATGTGTTGCGGAGCGCCTAAAAGCATATTCATTCGCAGAGGCAGCTGGAAACACACACACACACACACACACACACACACGGAAGGGACGGGGGACGAACCTACGCCTATCTACATGAACACACTACAGTATGAAGCATTTACAGAACGCGCTACCGAGTTTACTGAACAGAGCGCTGTCAGAGGCATACTTGTAGGCTGGTGACATCACCCGCAAGACAATAGTTGGCAATAGCCAAGGTATGTGTTGCGGAGCGCCTAAAAGCATATTCATTCGCAGAGGCAGCTGGAAACACACACACACACACACACACACACAGAAGGGATGGGAGACGAACCTACGCCTATCTACATGAACTCACTACAGTATGAAGCATTTACAGAACGCGCTACCGAGTTTACTGAACAGAGCGCTGTCAGAGGCATACTTGTAGGCTGGTGACATCACCCGCAAGACAATAGTTGGCAATAGCCAAGGTATGTGTTGCGGAGCGCCTAAAAGCATATTCATTCGCAGAGGCAGCTGGAAACACACACACACACACACGGAAGGGACGGGGGACGAACCTACGCCTATCTACATGAACACACTACAGTATGAAGCATTTACAGAATGCGCTACCGAGTTTACTGAACAGAGCGCTGTCAGAGGCATACTTGTAGGCTGGTGACATCACCCGCAAGACAATAGTTGGCAATAGCCAAGATTTGTGTTGCGGAGCGCCTAAAAGCATGTTCATTCGCAGAGGCAGCTGGAAACACACACACACACAGACACACACACACGGGACGGGAGACGAACCTACGCCTATCTACATGAACACACTACAGTATGAAGCATTTACAGAACGCGCTACCGAGTTTACTGAGCAGAGCGCTGTCAGGAGGCATACCCCTACGTGGGTGGTATCATTTGCAGAGGCAATGCGCCCGATCGGGAGTTAGGTCAGAGTGCGCAGTCACGCAGCCTGTTACCATCCCAAGGTCACCGTACAGTAACACGTTAGTGCTGCAGTCGGGAATACCAAGTAACTACTGATCAGTACATCACTGCCTACTGGGCATGCTCAGACACTTAGACTCGGCACAGAGCAGACATGCATACACATGGTGCGACGGCATGGGTGGCGGAATGTGGACCGTCGTGTGTGTCCAGCCACACAACAGAAACCTGGCAATGCCACAGACGTGGCCGTTGCGAAGTGGATACAGGCATGCACCCGGGGTATAGCTGCAGTCGGGCGCGGTGTGCACTGTGCTGTGTGTCTATCTACACAGCTGCCTACTGGGCATGCTCAGACACTTAGAGTCGGCACAGAGCAGACATGCATACACATGGTGCGACGGCATGGGTGGAGGAATGTGGACCGTCGTGTGTGTCCAGCCACACAACTGCAACCCGGCCATGCCACAGACATGGCCGTTGCAGCGGGGAATATCTAGGTGCAATTAACCATGTGTAGGACTGGCCTACAGTTTGTTGCATGCTACAGACAACCCTCCCAAACACAGGATACCTGCACAGATGTCCTGAGGATACTGGTGAGTGGGCATGCTCTCACAACAGCACCGTATTGGGTGACATGAACCACCCATACATAGACTGGGAACATTACCCATGGCACAACACACTACGCCACCGGTCCCAGGTGTTCTCACACCTGGCCACTGTTAAACAGCCATGCACCATACATACTAGGGGGGGATGTCTGACAGTTCTGCCCATCACACATGGTGAGGATATGCCCCACACAGGATGTACAGCCCTCAATGGTGATGCCAGACCGTATAGTGGATCCACTGGTCATCCACATCCTGTAACCAACACCGGCATGGGGGACCTAAGTGATGACCTCTCCACAACAAACCACACACATCATACGACCGGTGTGGTACCCTACAAGTCCTCCATGCCAATGTTGAACACAGGCCAGACCGGCAACCGCCTAACGAATGCCTTCTCTGAGCACCCACATGCATGTCTGCAACAGGCAAACATGATAACATCAGGACCTTGTCCACCACAGGTAGGCACATGGTGTGGTGGACCCCAGCCACTGACTAGCTGTACATCAACAGTTGGAGCTGATACATGACAGAGCAATGTCAGTACCAGGGAAACCATCTCCCATTCATACCGGCGTCACCATACGGCCACACATACAATCATCCACGGCCGCTTGTGGGAGTGGTACTGCAGAGGGCACATGAGACAACCATAGGGCCTTCCCTAACTGTGGTAAGGACATGGTTGGGGGCACACAGACTTGGCTGGAAATGGTCCAGAATGGTACAACGGTCACTGCACCCACAGACATTGTCTGCAAACCAGCGGACATGTTCCATGCATACATCCCACCCCCCCCAAGAGGGGACATATCCATCCCACCAGAGTGTAGCCTCCCAAACATCTCATATGGCCTGGAGTGATCCCATATCTCTATGGCAGTTGACACAGCACCAATGGGCACCGATGGTGTCCCTGGCTGTGTGCTACCCATCCTCATTGAGGCCCTCGGCCCACACATGTGGCCACTGTGTCATGTTAGCCTTACTATGGGCTATGTCCCCAATGGATGGCATATGGCATCTGTGGTCCCACTATGCCAGGGTAGTGCTCTTATGGACTGTAGACAGCCACACCCTATCCGCTTGACAAGCCTTGTCTGCAAAGCTGTGGGGAGGTCCATACAGGTGCCCATGGATACAGACAGCGGTGTACAGCCAATACCGGAACATACCCACAACAACATAGTCAAGGGCGGATCCTGCCTCCCAAACCTGCTCGTCCTGTCTGGAGTGGTCACCAAGGCCATTGATGGGGATACGCGGGTTTGCACACAGTACCATGACCTGGTGGGAGCGTTCAGAGCACACTCCACATGGGGCTCATGGAAAGGCTCGCCAGCATACATGTGGGGACATATGTCACCCGATGCTTCTCAGAAAGGTTGGAGGTCACACCACACAGGGTTGGTGTTCCTGGTGCCTTGTCACACTCATATCCGGTCTCCAGTGGAGGCCCACAGGGCTCAGTCCTGGGCCCCCTGCCATATAGCATTCGACCTTCCAATGTGCATGCAGTCATAGGGGGATTGTGGCAGACAAGGTATGCAGATGACTATGCACCGGCCACCATACCCAACACCCCATGTGACACGGACATCCACCTAGGGCGTCATAGACATGGATAACTGGTGCCAGAGCCATGGCCTGCTACTACATGCCAGAGAAGGTGCAGACCTACCCAGTGTGAAGGACATGTTCGGCCCAATGTCACATGTAAGTGGTAAGCCATTCCAGATGGTGGACATGTTCATGGAAATGGCTACAACACCTGTCGTTAACCTCTGTCAACACACACAATGGCAATGTGGGTGTGAAGACATTCCACTGTGGCCTCCTGGTCTGGAAGGAATCGCATCGACATCAGGGGTGTTCATTGTACCCCTGTACACATCACACACCAGAGCAATGACTGCGTACAATGGCACATCTGGCCTGTAGCTAACCTGATGCCTGCAGCACTCGGAAGGACCGCAAACGTTACACAAGGCGGGGATGACGGTGCTAGGACATGTGTCACAAGCTGCACGACCAAGGGGACTCCAGCTGTAAACCTTCACAGCACATCTGATCTGTGGTGATCTGTGCCTGGCATACACGGCCATGTCTGACCTGGGTGACATGGGCATATTCCACTTCCTAGGCTCCAGGCAAACACGGGCACAGAAGCGACTGTCACACACATCACCACAAAGATGAGTGTGACGCGCTGGGGGAACAGGGTCAACGGCCGGAGACCCCCTACAACACGTAGAGGAGTGCCAGCCCATGTGAAGGAAAGGCCCTGACTGCCTTCATCCAGGAGTAATAATGACGTGTGGATGTGTGGATATAGTTATGCGCCAGGCATCATCTGTGTGTCTTTGCTGGACGAGGGACTGGGGACTGATGGATGTGGCATCCCCATCCTGAGAGGTGTTAGCAGCCACACACAGTCATGCTAGGTCCACACATGTCATAGGGCACATACCCTGTTATGTACATGTGCGCCTATGTTCCTATGTAGGGGTCCATGCCGGGTGCGGGTACCTGTGCTATGCTGATGTTGCCAGACATGCCTGTGGGTACCCCACGACTACGCGTGGGGAACTAATTACAGTGCTCCCAGTAGGCACATGCAAGTACACCATCATTGTCATACGGGTTAACTGAACCAACATGGTGCTACACATGTAACCACCACGCATACTGTGTACACAGATCAATGAATGCTGCACCTGTCCTGCATGGTATGTCTGCTGCATGATGTCAGTGCACAACCCACATCACATACACACCTGTCACCAGCCATACACACACACCACAACATACACATCACGTACTATGCAGACACAGGTATCACATACACCTCTCACTATCTTGTCCACCCTGTGCATCAGAATATGTTTGCATAACCATGCACTGATGGTGTAGCTCACAGTTATGCGGCAGAGACTTCATCATATGCACAGGGTGATATGTGTGCCACAGGCATGGGCTGTACCAATGGATGACATCATGTGTGTGTGTAAGGGCCTGTGCATTGACTGGGCATGACTGTGTAGATTGCATGTGGGTGTGGTGGAGCCCTACAGTCGTGTTTGCTGTGTGTGGGTTTGTGTGTACACAGTTCAGTCATCTGTGATGCCTACACGGGGTATGCTTGGCAGCCCCAGACTGTACAGTGCAGGTGTTACGGCTCACTGTGTCCGGCTGCCGCGACGTGACCCGTGCCTGCCTGGGGTCGCACGGGCACGACCGGGTGTAGGTACAGACAGTCCACTCTCCGATGTCACATGTCCGCTGGAAACGTGCCCACGCCGGGGCCGTCCAGGGCCACGTCCACGTGGCCTGCTCTGTCCTGGTGTGGTCGGTGTAGTAGCAGCTGCACTGCTGCTGCTACCAGCACTGTGTGGGTGGGCATGGGAGGTGGCACGCACATGCTGACCTGCACCAGGTGGTGTTGCTGGCCTACGCCCACGTGCCCTATGCCTCACCCCTACCTGGTGTTCCTGCACGGACAGCCCACGCTCAAGGATGGCCATGCCTCGGTCGAGGATACCAGCCATCTCACCCAATCTCCTATCCAGAACATCGGCAAGATGCTGTTGGGCATTCGCCAATGCCTGGATGTTGTCATTCAAGGAACGGATTGCAGACCTCTGCAGCCTCTGCCCTTCCTGGTTCTGCCATTCGGCACGTGCCTGCGCCGTCATTACAGTCTGGAACATGCGTCTGGTTATACCAGCTGCTGCACCCTGTACGGCAGGTGTATGTCTAGTGGTGCTCCCCCTACGAGCAGCACCTGCCACATGCCTGCGTGGCACTGCACCAGTCATTACACTGGCAACATCGTGTGTACCCACACCTTCTGCAGCCACCACACATTCCTGCTCGATGCCAACAGATGCTGACTGACCGTCATCTATGGGCAATGGTGTTGGGGTATGTGTCGGCATCCGAACCATGTTCAGGGATGAAGGGGACGTAAGTGTGATGTTCTCCAATGGCAGAGTGTCTGCCTGTGACGACCCTGCCTGTGCCTCATGCACATGGTCATCACCACTAGTATCTGTGGGGACACTAGCATCAGCTGGACCGCAGGAGGGGAACTCACCTACAGCACCTGTCAATACAAAGGCATACCGTCAGTTACAATACAGACACACACACACACACACACACACACACACACACACACACACACACACACACACACACACACACACACACACACACACACACACACACACACAGACATCATGCATGTGATAATGCAGGTGGCATGCAGCATTCACACACCACAGACCAGTGAATGTAGACCAGACATTCCTAGTGGCAGTATGCACACTGCCCTGGTGGGAACAGTACAACAGGCAGGTGTCTTTTAGTAGACATGCAGTACACACATTCATGGTAGTTTGCATGCATCACCGTGATACACCATGTGGCCACGGGCGAGTTGACAGTACACATGTCTGCCGACACTATGTCATGTACACCGCAAACATGTGTGGTATCATGTGGACATGTGTCGATGGTGTCCCACCGCATGCACCACATCACAATGGCTGTCATGGTGCAGTGTTATGTGTACAGTCTACAGATACAATGTATGGGTAACAGGGATGTCTGTACAGGTGCGGTTGGTGTGAGCTGTGTACATAGCTGTACAGTGTGGAGTGCGGGCACTGTGCCACTGCACAGTAGCAGGACACAGTTATGTTTCTGTGTGATGCGTGACCTGGACGCATTACATTGCCATGTCTGTAAGTCAGTTCGGCCGCCCAGCAGCACGTATGTGGTGGATATTGGAGGCACCTGTAGTAGCTGTGGAGAGGCATTCCATGTCAGTGGTGTACTACATCGGATGTCCAGGGGGGGGCCACTACAGTGATGAGCCATCTATGTGTGTACAGGGTGCAACGGTGACTACCCACTGTGGATGTACTGTGTGGCAACATGCCTGTAGGAATTGACCATGGCCTTGTCTGTCTGGGTCATTGACAATTGTGTGTGGTGGACATCGTGCACATGGCCCTGTGGTGGCCCATGTGACATACAACCATACTAGTGTAAGGTGTCACATTCCCTACAGATATGCAGACAGTGTGGATGTCTGCTATGCCGTGCATAGGTCATGTCATGGTGTGACAATGTTGCAGCCAGACATCCACGTGCATGGGACATGGCATGTGCCATGTCACAACGTGTGCACCCGATGCAGGGGCATAGGTCACATTGGTAACACCTGTGCTCTGGCAAGATCACAGCTCACTATGTGGTACTGTGTGCATACTGCAGAGGCATACCGATGCATACTACACATGCAGCCATTGTGGAACACCTACACCATTGTATGCATAGCTGAATGCACGTAACACACCAATAGGTCGTGTGGTGTCATGCCACTCTACGCTAACGGTTGTATCTACTGTACATGGGTGGTGTGTGTGTCGGGTGGTGCAACCTGTATACCGTGACTGGGGCACACACAGGTGTGCATGTCATGCCTGGACACATGGGGAATATCAATACACCATATCATGCCTTTGACTAGCAACAGACTTACCTGCAACAGACCCTTGTGTTTGCGACACGCCAGACGCACCTGTAAAGGGATGACACAAAGGTATACACATTATCCATTACTATCGCCACAGTCAGCAGTGTGCATGTCACATCATGCATCTGTGAGTTAGCATGTGCTATGCACATGTCTGCTAACACAACATAGCATACTGTAGTATGCGTCTTGTGTGGCCATATACCTGGCATGTATGGCTATATTATGTGTTGTACTATGACACCCACCCCACGTCACTTATCATACAAACATGCAACCCTGACTTACCATGCAGCTCCAAGCTCATAGTTCGGGAGACAACCACCTCCACGATGGACGCATGGGTTTCTGCGTGTTGTTCCGTGGGTGTCCCCAGACTGGCCAGGAGCTCCTCCGTGGCTGTGAGTGGGGGCTGGGTTGGTGGCCCACCACCTGTCCCATGTTGTTGTCTGGCGATTGCAGCGGCACGCTGTCTTGCATGCCGGATCAGGTCTGTGCAGTGCCTGCGGATCTGCTGATAAGTGCGGTTGTATCCACCCAGGCTGTTCACCCTCCTGCACATCTCCTCCCACATCTCCTGTCATTCCTGTGCCTGCTGTGGCACATGACTAAATAACATGTCATGATTAGTATGGAGGTATGGTATGATCACCTCCTCCTCCTGTCGACTGAATGCAGGAAGCCGATCGTGGCATTGTCTGTAAGACATAATGATGGTGGCAGGTCACATTTACACTGCTGTGCTGGCATACTGTTGGAGATACATTGCTATGACAAGTACGACATCTGCACAGTAATCTGTGAAAGGCATCATGGCAGTGACACAGCCGATGTGTTGGCTTCACACCATTGAGCAGTGTGTGTCACATCATATCTGTTTGCCACCCCATCACACTGTACACGCACCATGTAGATGTTAGCCAGCTGTGGACATGTGTACCTGGCTGCACCTGTGTCCATATCACTGGCATAGGTCCCCATGTGACGTCGGTGCTGCTGTTCACCTGGACGCTGTGGATATGTCAGTACACATCACGTCTGTAGCCATTGTGAACATCAGCAGTGGCACTGTACACATACACATGGACACCTGCACATGCATGTGTTGTGCCATGTACATCCACACAGCACTGTACGGGTGTTGGACAACTTGCCACAGCTCACCTGTGTTGCACATGTGATAGACATAGGGCAATGTGTAACCATGACACATTAGCAGGACAGGCCATGCATAGCATGTACACACACACATTGTCCAGAGCATCACACAGCACCTGTGACACCACAGGGTGCATCACCGCCACATTACTGCTGTGTATGGTTGATAGTGAGAGTGCCTTTTGTCCATTGCACCATGTAGGACTGTGATAGCTCATGCAGCCTTGCTGGGCAGGTCTGCATGGTAGGGCAGGGTATGCCACATACATGGCACTGGGTTGTGATCCACCTGGGGTTTACGATATTGGCAGGGTGGCTGTCCATTCCATATGTCATTGCTATGTGTATATGGACATTCAACATGTCTATCGCCATGGTGTGGACACTGGCCTCAAGCGAGGTATGCTGCACGCTGCTTGCTGAGGGTGTGTCTGGTGCATGCAGGTATCACACATCCATGCATACACTGTAACCCTGGCAGGTGCTATGTGCTGGGATATTGATCAACACAGTGCTGTATGTGGACACACACCGCTATCCCGGGAACATGGATGGTTGCCTGCACTGATGTGGGTACCACATATGTGTACATCCAGTGCCTGCTGCCACCCCCATGTCTGCTGCTGCACTACACACCGCCATCCCTCCCTCTGTGAATGTGGTGTTGGGCACAGCATAGGTATCCATGTATGGGGACAGGGATGTTCACATAGCAGGGTCACTGATGGTATCGTCGATCAGACCATACGCATATGACGCACCCCTCACACATATAACACATTCATATTGTTGTTCACAACGGTGACACAGCTATATTGCTATGCCGGAGACATTCACAGCCATACATACACAGATGTATGCACGTCCATCTGTGGCATGGGCTGGACTATTGGTGTGGTTCAGCACATTACATGTTTGACTGCAGCTGGCGCAGACCTACTGTGCACATGCCTACACGGTAAGCCTGTTCTACAGTAGGCATCTGTGATGTGCTGTGCACATCTCATATCTGCACATTTGGTTGGTGTCCATCGGTCCACGGTCCAGTGGTGGGACACACAGGGATGTTGCTGAACATATATGCATGCAACCCTGTACAGCTGTAACACTAGCCTCTCAGATGCTCATGTGTCGTGGACGTGAACACCGTACACACACATGTGGTTGTGGGCTGCCGTCCATACCCATCTCCTCCTGTGGGTTGCTATCATCCCACACACTCCTTGTATTGTATGTTCAGGCTATGCACCTATGTGGGGCTTGTGGGCATGCAATACGATACTATATGACTTTGCACCCATCACAGACAATGTCACACAGGTACACCGTACATCACAGCTTGTTGTCAGCACGTCACATGTGGTACACACATAACACATCTCCTGTGGGACATGGTCATTTGTACGGGCATGTCCAGCAGTCACATACCACAGCTACCCCTACATGACGGCTATGCAGGACATGTGTCTGTACAGCTACTGTGACATGTACACGAGCAATGCCCCCCTACCTACATCACATGGTACTACCTGTGGAGTATGCGTGTCTGCATCCATGCTATGGCCATAGATGACAATTGTACATCAATATGTGCAACATACCTCATTGGGGTTGTCATGTGCACATGTTCCATGTGTCAATGCATTGTTTGTGTCTGTTGGGCGGTCATTGTTGTGCATGGTTTACATGGCTGACATAGCGTGCTGTGTCTGATTCCAGGTACTTCATTGGGCTACCAGCATTGTACATTTCTACAGCACATTCCAGCCATCATGTAGCCAGCTTAGATGACAGTGGGAGGTGTTCCGCCATGTGCACATATGTCACACAGTACGAGGGTGACTGACACACATTGTCAGGACTGGGTTCTGACTGCTGTGGATGTGTGTACTGGTGTTGACAACCATGACTGCACCAGCTGGTGTCGTCTGGATGTGTAACATTCACAACACACACCTACATTCACATAGCAGCACATCGTCCACGACAATGGACATTCCTGCATGAACACTGTGTACGGTATGTCTGTATGACCACTGCATATATCACTGGTAGCCACCAGCATGGCTGCCTACAACAGCGGTGTGTATCCTGTGCAAACATGGGTTACACCTGTCACAACACACCTGTGTCAGATGGCCCTGTAGTGGGTGACAGTGCAGTTCCATACATCATGTAACAGTATACATCGTGCACCAGTATGTTGCAGACATGTGAACGGCTGTGCTAGCCGACATATGCACACATGACACATCACCTGGTACACCGTGTCTGCCTTGCCACCTGCTATTGTGACCACCCTGTGATGACATTGTACGGCCCACATGGACTGGGACATGTGATGGCTCAATGGTGAATTAACCCTCCGGGTGTGTGTCTAGCCAGGTGTCCAGTAGCCAGTGGTCTGCACGCAGGGATAGTGTACATTGGCCTACTCTGTCACTGGGACTGTTTACTATGGTCATACTGTAGTTATGCAGGCATGTGGTGTTTGTCCAGTCTGATAGTCGTGTTCAACCACACTACCGTGGCACACATGACCTGTGGACATCTGCCTAAGGTGTGCAGCCCACATGTACATCTTCACATGCTATGCTGCCTGTGCAGCGGTGTCACATGTCTGTCTCCAGCAGGGCTGTCACAGGTAGGCACAGCATGCAGTGATGTGTGACAATGCTTACACCCTCCACTGTGCTGTACACAAGCACTGCACACACAGTACAGCACACATGTCATTTATCTGCAGTGCCTGGGACCTGCCTCCATGCCCTACACAGCACACCTTCCCGTCCAGATTGTACACAGATCATACCTCCCAGGCACATACCTGAACTGCAACACACACGGGTGGGTGGTTCCCACACCACACAGTGATTTACACACATACTGTATATTCCCAAGACACATTGCATCATAGGTAATCCATGTTCATATACCCATGTTCGTGACCGCTACGCACATTGTGACACGCGACAGTGAATACACTGTACACCACAGGTTACATGCTGGTCGTGTTGGCATACTGTACATTGCACCTAGGACAGTTGCTACTGCTATGTATTGACAGCAACACGCCCTTCCCTAGTATGGACTCCCATGTACCCACACATGCTTGGCCATGCAGTACACATAGCTGGGTGACACATTACACGACACATACCATACCTACACTACCCTCGGCATGCACCAAACCTCCATGTGTCTGTGTGCTATGCTTACACACATCCCCCCTCTGTTTGCTGAACATCCATGCTTCTCAGCCCTGCTAGCCACACCCTAAACACACAACCATAGCAGCATGCATGGTACATACACTCTACAGCCGGTATTACTGACATCCACTGACAGAGGTAGTTGATGGCATGGCACCCTGTACGATGGACAGTCTACGTGCCTATGCCAACACTGATCACAGTGCACTTCTGCTACATTTACACACTGGTAGGGACCATGCTATTCCACACAGAGACATGGTGGTACTGGCCTTTTCACAGACGCCACAGTGGTATTCCTGTTCCATGCACACGTGCTGTATGGGCACATGTGCAGGCTGTTGCACAGTAGTTATGTTCACATGTGTGTGGTGTGTCACTTGACAGTCATGGTGTGTCCTCATGGTGCATCACATACTCCACAGCTAGCTACCTACACATGACTTACATACATTGCAGTGTGGGCCCTCGCACAGTGTGGTGGTATGTCTCTGCTGTTTGACTACATCCACATTCAATGCAGCATACAACAGTCATGCAAGCATTGCCAACACAGATGTTGCTGGCATCATGCCTGCCAATGGGGTACCTACCAACAATACACACTCTCACTCACTACAGGGTTCCAATCCTTGGCTGGACATTGTATTAACCCTGTGGACACATACATAGTACTGCCATGCCCATGTCATGTCCGGGAACACAGTCCCAATGTCACCTCAAATCTCCGTAGTTGTTGTATCCCGCCAACCTGGCTGTTACATGTCTCTGCAGCAGCACACTGCATTGACTGCTAGCCCATTCATGTACGTTGTGTACCCTGACCACCACACTACCACATCTATCACACTACACATGGGTGGTACTGCATTGCACGTATGGGGCTGCATTTGTACACCCATGACTGGGCCATTCAGTATGGCATTGGGCCACATCCTGACATACATGCTTCACACACTCATTGACTACCTGCATGCCTTTACTGGCACCCTTGTTAGGCTTCTGTGTGCCACAGCACACCACATCCCATGCTGGCCACCTGTCATACTATTGCATGGGTGGTTGGGGTGGTACAGAGGGTATCACATTAGACATGATCCGCTCTTTGCCCTTCAGCGCCATTCCACTTTATGCTATTGCCAATGTACACATCCAGCATCACATCGTACGCCATGTGCCTCCTGTACAGGTCACACAGTGGTGCAAGCATATCATGCTAACTACCACAAGTCAGGGACGTGTGACATTGCACAGTCCTCAGTCATGTGGCCCCTCATGCTCACTATTTGCATACGTACACTACCTGCTGTCACAGAGTATTGTCCATGCCTACATATACCACATCTACATACCTGGCAGCATTCTAGCTCATCCTACTCATATTGCTAACAACCATACAGGTGTCAGTGTGGCAGATATATCATGTAGATATCATTGCATCAGTTACATCACACATAGTGCATACACATCACCTTTGCATAGTGACAGTCATGCAGTGTGTATCACATGGATACTGTCCCTATACATGCATATCACGTTGTACATGGTTGCTGTACACACACATGCCCCACATGGTGCTGTGGTTGCCATATTCCACCATGGCGTGGGTACACATGTGCAGGACCATGCATTTCTGGACCATATGTCTAGCTGATACCTTGGGTGCCCTTGTACCTGTGCCATACACACATGTACACGAGGGCAGTGTTACAATAACACATATGTGGTGTACCTTACACAATGGATACAACGTTACATGTCTCAGTATAGTCATGCTGTGATGTCTACCCGGCTCAGACAGTTTACATATGCAAATGACAGTCATGTAACACATCTGTACTCACCTGCATACCACTAACACAGGGGTGTAATCTACTCTGCCATGGGCCATGTTGTCCGCATTACTGATGCATGTAGTACTCCTACATGGCGTTTGCAGTGGGCAGGGTGGGAGGAGCAGTCCTGCATGTGTGCACACATGCCACATTGCTCAGCCCGGCGTCTGTGTGACATCCACAGACTGGACACACACCGTGCTGTGGGACATAGGTCCTGTGCACATCCCACAGGGGCACACTGTGTCACTAGTCATGTGATAGCTCCCTTGCTGGTAGGGTGACACAGACCCATGGTACCACCACAGCGGAAGTACTGTATAGACATACAGTTGACATCCACTTCTGCCGTTCAGTGGACACTACCATGGGGGGGGTGACAGTACTGTGTACATTGCACATGTGTTTACACACGGCCCTGCCGGACATCATTGTGGCACACATTGCACCTGCTACAGAACGTTTGTACATGGTTACTTGCTGTTCCCTCCATTTCGGGTACCTATTCTGCTACTACACTGTCCCATATGTGCAGGCCATACATATCTTGTTTATGTACATAACATTAGGCCATCCCTCCATCATGCATGCTATGCCTGTGATACTGTCTATGATTTCTGAACATATCCATCATGACAGCTTTGCATTACACATAATTGACATAGTCACCCCTACTGCGTGGGATACGTGCACGTCGTGCCCACATTCCGTATGACATCGACGGTATATGCCCATGCACATGTGTGCTGTGACACTATACATACATGGCCTATCCCCTGCTGTGAGGCTTCATTGTTCGATATCCACTGACAGCATCGGCGCGGGTGGTGGCATTGTTCTGTGTTTGGAATCCCTATGGCGGACCTTGGGTTATCACGTCTGTGTACATGTTGTCCCACTGCTGTGCACACGTTGTCCACAGTCGTTGGTATGCTCCGCGGCTTAGCATTACATAACCACCTTTCACCACACTCTGCCTAATGGACAGGTATCTTTACTTACACACATCGTTCACATACAGTGCAGATTAGTCATACGTATCATGCGTTACACATCAGTACATCTCGTGGGTTCGACATACCTTTCCGGCCTTCGCTTCTGTATTCGTCAATATCTTCCTCTCAGTATTCCCTTTCAATAGCGTTTGTGTTCGTTATGAACATACGGTTTGAATATCCAGGGAGTCTTCCTTTTATTCGTCATCACCTGAGGCATGTGGGTTCATCACGCCAATAGCTGTTCCTCGGTGTGTACTTATGCGCATATCACTGGTGATCCTCCTCCATTCGTACGTTACCCGGGAAACTAGGCCATGGTTCATTCCTCGTGTGGCCGTTAGTTATTTGCACTACCTTCGTGGGGATGGTATGTATTGTGTAATGTTTGTGTGACTGCATACGCTATGTGTGGTGCCAGGTACATTACGCTGTGGTGTTAGCCGTGGATTGTGTGTGTTGGGTATGGTATTCTGTTTGACATGTGGGTGTCCTTGTCCTGGCGGCGTCTGTCGATGGCATTGTGCATTCAGATGTGTAGCATAGCTGTTATATTCCTGTACA
This sequence comes from Protopterus annectens, assembly GCF_019279795.1. Lineage (NCBI taxonomy): Eukaryota > Metazoa > Chordata > Ceratodontiformes > Protopteridae > Protopterus > Protopterus annectens. The sequence continues at coordinate 178,320,719 of NC_056729.1, read as the reverse complement.
CAACGGATGCAAGGATGCATCAGCTGCTGCTAGTGTTTCCCACGCGGCTTGTGGCAGGTATGCAGCTGTCATTGACTGCCTGTATGTTTTTGCTGCGGTTTTACCTGTTATCCCTTTGATATGTGCGATGGGGTATATCTGCGGATGTGGGTGACGGGTACGGGGTGTGGGTCTTGCATTTATTCATACAAGATATGCTTGTGTGTCTGCTCCATCCCTGCTTGGGGAGCTGCAGGTTACCTGTCTGTTGTTCTGGGTATGTTTGTTTTGTTGATGTCATGTGGTGTCGGTATCGCCTGCATGTGTGCTTCCTGCACGTATTCCTCCTTCACATCGGTTATATATCTGCGGATGTTCGTCCGTGCCTACTATCCATTGGCATTTTGTCACTGATAGTTACGGTGATTGTGGTCCTATACTTGGGACGGCCTGTATGCTACCGGTAGCCTCCTATTCGTGTGCCGCTTGCTTACTTAACGGTCGTGGAACACACAGCGGTATTTACGGGACTGTAAGTGTTCACGTTCGGTGCCGGGATAGCACATTCGTATTTTCGCCGTACATGCCTGATGCTGTGTAACGTTGCCGGCGATCGTGTTGAGTCTACCATATGGCCGCCATACATACGGTCATGGTTTGGACATCGTCCTTTGCATCTCCTGTTGGCTATGGCCCTGTGGTACATTCTGGGACATTTCCGCTTTGCATCGTTTTACGCCGCCACGCATAGCCACTGAGGAGATGTCAGTACTACTTTGTGGGTACTGCTGTACATACGCCTATGGTTCCTGTACTGTATGCCTACGCATGTTATTACACTCCGCCTGTGACATGTCACCTACATACACATTTTACAGTGGCACACACATTACACACACAGCGGAACACACGACAACCTCACCTCACACATACACATATTGCCGCCATGGCTCTCAACCTTCCATTTCCAAAATGAGGAACACACACATTACTAATGTGGAACAAATGGGCATAATGTGGAACACATACTAATGGCATACTAACAACTTCAGCTAAGTAGGTCATAGGATGGTTAAAATATGCTGATTTACTTACAATGAAGAACCTTTAATGAATTACTATGATTAATTTCTATTTACCAGGATGTCATTTAAATACATTCCTAACAATGAATGTTTGACAGACATTTTCAATGTGGAACTTTGAGGAACTGCGAGGAACATGAACTGTTTTAGACCCCAAATGAGGTACGTTCCTCATAATGACGTACACTTGACTGGTAATCTGGTATGCTTGCCGCTTTCGCACCGACGGTTGCACACAATACCTACGTTGGCCGCATCGCCGGCGGCGGCGTGTACCTCCGCACTCATATCCTATGGATATGACACGCACATATCCCGTTACTGTACCGTGGACTGGTGATCATCCCGACACGCGGATATGTATTGATGCAGGTTGACATTTCCATGGCTGGCGTTCCCTGCTCTGCCCACCCTCCCGGATGATCGGGTTGTCGGTCACTATGTTTACTATGTGGAGATTTCGCGTCTTACTTATCTGTGAACTTGCATCCCTGGGTTCCATATTAACCTGTTGTACTTTATATCTGTGTATGTGTACATATATTTCTACATGTGTACTGATATCTATTTCCGTATCTGTGTATGCACATAAGTACATATGTGGTCGACTTGCGGCGATAGTGGCAGCATACGGCTACGCCGTGTGCTGTAGAACCGGCGTGCGGTGAGGTGTTGGCGTTCCATGCTCTGCTGGCTATTGGGTGTGCAGTGTTTGGGTGGTGCCTTTGTTGGAGTCACACATTGGTCCGGCCATACGGTACACATTACGGGTGGACATGTTTGTGTGGCGTCCATTTCACTGTGTGTGCAGGTGAGGAGGTGTCAGTCCATGGGGCCTACGCTGTCAAAGTATGTGCTATGCGTTCCCTCTTTGCCAGGGCGTAGGCATATTGGGTATAACTCCGTCTACCTACTGGGGCTGGCACAGCGTGTTCATGGCGCTGAACGCCCTGTGCCTGTGCTTGCCTTGGCAGTTGTGGCGGGCTTGTTGGCCCTACACCATTATGTCCCTGCAGCAGCTGTTTCCGCAGAATCATATTGTGTAGCATACAACATACTATGAATATGTGGGCACATGTGCCTGGAGAGTACTGCAAGGCTCCACCGGATGTATCCAAGCACTGGAACCGTGATTTCAACATCCCAAACACACGCTCTATGATTATTCTGGTTTGTGCGTGTGCCTCATTATGGCGTTCTTGCATGTGTGTGTGTGCATTTCTGATGGGTGTCATCAGCCACGGCTCCAGTGCATAGCCAGCATCCCCCACAAGGTGACCTTGTGTGATGTCCCCCCTGGCGAATACCTGATACAGCTGTGAGGCATGCCAGATATGGGAGTCGTGGTAGCTTCCAGGGCTGCCAGCACACACATCCATGATAATGCCCTGCGCATTGCACACGACCTGGCAATTGATGGAGGGGTATCCCTTGTGGTTTATGTAGCGTCTACCCTGCTCCCCGGGCAGTGACTTGATTTCTATGGGCGTACAGTCGATCGCACCCAGTACCTCCGGGTATTGTGCCACACGGTGGAAGCGGCGCATATTGCTAGCCAACTCCTCCTGAGATCTGGGGAAGTTTATATACTCATGGGCATGTCGTAACATGGCATCCAGGAACTGGTGTAGTACCCTAGATGCTGATGCCTGTGAGATACCCATTATATCCCCGGTTGGCCTTTGAAAGGTACCTGTAGCCAGTATTCACAAGCTCACACATACCTTTGTGTCCACTGGGATGGGCTCCCCTCTGTTGTCTCTTGTTCTCAGGCGTGGCTGGCACAGCTCCACTATTTGCTGTAACGTGTCCCTGTCCACCCTGTAGCGCTCTACTATCTCCAGGTCTTGCAGCCCCTGGTAGGTCACCCTTGGTCTGAACACTCTCCTTCTCCTATGAGGCCTACGGTAGTTGTTGGCACCGTCCTCCGCAACTCTGTCTGTCTCTGCCACATACCTATGCATCACGGCCACGGCGGCTCCCACCATATACATATTAAAAGTTCCCCATGTGTTTACACCCTACGGTGCGGCGTTTGGGAAATCGCGCTGTGTGTTGTGTGCATTCACACTTTATACTGTTGTGCTGTATACCCGGTGATGTCATTGGGTGTGTCTGTGCAGCCGTATCCATGGATTATTTTCGGTGTTTTACGGTTGCAACTGCAACGGTATTGCCTTTAGTGTTACATTACAGTTGCCTGCATTGGCTTAGCTTTGCATCCTACATTACTGCATCCTGCAGGCACATGGCATATGATGCATTTTATCTGCAGCCGCAGTTATGCTACCTCTGTACTTGGCTGTGCTATTTCGGTTCTTTGCTCTTTGCATTTCTACTACATCCCCTACTATCTTTGCATTCATATGCCTCCCCTTTCCCGTTATGCAGGAGTCTGCATGCAGAGTTGTCAACTGCCGCCGTTTGCCCTTCCTGGATTGATTGGTGTTGATTGCTCATTACGGCTCCAATTATACTGCTTCCGCATTTCCTCATATTCTCCACATTACCTTCCTATATCCGTGGTTGTTGACGGGGAGGCCGTCACTTGACTGGGTTGGGGAACGTAGTCATCCTTGTGCACATGCATCTGTGCGCGCATTATGTACTCTCAGCGCATCTATTTCCTCACACGCCGGTCCTGCTGCTGTGATGTGCATTGTACAGCCCAGGTTTGCTGGCCTCCAATATGCTTCCTCCTACAGTGGCACACCCCTCTGCGATTGACATGTATCTCGTGTAGGCCACTCCTCGGTGTAGTCCCGCTGCGCCGTTTGCTCCATCCTTACACTGGCGCCAGCTTTGCGATTCACTATTATCTGCCTCATTTGCATGGCATTGACTACTAATACATGGTTACGGCGCCGAACACTGCCACCACTCCTTGACAACCCTTGCGCTGGGGTTGAGGCTTTCCATGCATACTATGGTGTGTGGTGGCTGTACAGCTGATGTGTATTATACAGCTCTTTTAGGACATTGTCATATTATTTCATTGCTTTGCACCTTCTGTACACATATCCGGGGGTTCTGCTGTGGTTTCTACGCATACGACATTTTTGTCATTATTTACAGTTTGTGCATGTTTTCTTTGGACATTCTCGGTGCCTTTCGCCATTGGCATATTGCACCTGTATGATACCTGACGTTGACAGCCTTCCGTTACTCCTTGGTCATGTTTGGGTAAATGTAAACCATTTTTTTGGTTTACATTGCCGTGCCCTTACGCTACGCATGCCCCACTTCGTGGATCGCTATTTGCCTTCATTTGCATGGTGCAATACCGCACACAGTGTGATTAGCATACCTATGCCGGGGGCGGCGCAGGTCCAGCGCACGCCGGTAGTGCACGTGGGATTGCTTCATACCTGAATCGCTCGGTGGCCATATTTGGCTTTATAACGCCGACGCTATGCTGGCGCCTGGCGCAAGGTTCATGAATCCCGGGGTTTAAGAAAGTCATCACAGCTTCTAGAGTTTCAAATATTTTGATATCATCCAGAAGAAATATTTTAAGTCTACAGGAAACAGCAAATGTACTTTAATCCGTCTTTTCTTTAAATTCTTTTACTGATGGTAGTAATTCCTTTAATTTTGTCAATACTATTGTAGAGTAGTCATTGTCAAACTCTATTATGTTGTCATTTATTTTAATCAGATAATTAGTCCGTGTTGATTTTAATATCAGTTATTTGTCTTGACTAGAAAATAATCTAACAATTATGGACCATGGAAAAGAATTTTTCTTCAGAGAAGGAACAATTAAAGACTTGTATGCTCTTTCAATACCAACTGGCATGGCCTCAGGTAAGTTTAAAGTTTTTGGAAGCCAAGATATCACCTTCAATCTTTTCTGGTATACCATATATACAAATGTTATTTCTTCTTGATCTGTTTTCTAGATCATTAATTTTGTTCAGTAGTAATGTTTTTGCTTTAGTAGAAATTCTGTATTGTGTTGTCCCTCTGACATCCCGCTTTCTATATCATTCATAGCTTTTTCCATTTCTGAGATCTGAGTTTTCTGTTGTTTTATTACCTCATGTAGCTGTTCAATTTGTTTAGAACATTTTTCTTTAAAATTATAAAGATAGTTGTTAATTTTATCCATTTTTATTGAAAGTTATTGTATATTTTTAAGAAATGACTGCAGTTCTTTTTTTAATGCTAACTCCTGTGAATTAGCTTTGGGATAGCTCATTTCAAAGATACAAATAAAAACTTTTCTGATAAGATAATGACAGGAAAATATTAACATGTACTAATATTTTTAAATAATATATTTCAATGTGATGTTAAGATGATATTCCCACATGAAAAAGGTATTTAGGAGATCTGAAAATTAGATTTTCTTATCAGAAATATATTTTAAATAGCAGAGCAGAAATTTTATGCTGCTAGCTTGTCACTGTCTTGGCCACACTCCAAAATGTATTTATTTTTTATGTAATTATCAGGTTTCTATGCGTGGATGGCATTATAGCCTTGCACTGCTGGTGTGCTCTCCACAAATTTAAACCATGGCTCAGTGATTGCACAGACATTGGCATTCTTTAGGATGAGGAGAGCTTGTAGAAAGTGAAGTTTCTTGTTTAGACTCTTAGCATTGAACAGTAACACCTTTAGAATTTCTTAGTTTTGATTTTTTTTGTTGGAAGTACTTTTAGTTTACCATTGCCTAAAAATGGCACTATGGGTGAGGACTATGTTTTAGCTAATATTCTAAAGCCTAGTGGGGAGAGGTGCAGACCATCCCTGGCAAAGCAGCATGGTCTGTTGACTTTCTCCTTCCATGCTGACAAATATTGCACTCCTTAGAACGACACCAGAAACTAAAACAATTACTAAAGTCAATCATCTTGTGTTTGTATTGTAGTATAATACTTAGAGAAGGTAAAATACTGCTCAATGCTAGGCTCATACCAGTCTGGACACAAATTCTGAGAGCTCCATGATGTCTGTCATCATATAGTTGAGAGATAAATCTCAGATCATTTACACCCACATGGACTATTTCTGAATCATACTGATACTTGTGGCCCAAAGGTCTGAGTGTGTATGTAATGTGGCAGATCCTACATTGTCATAAGCAACTGCCTGTGACTTTCTCCTTACTCAGCCTAGTGAGAGGAACATCAGTGTGTCTCAAAACAGAGGCTTCAGTGACCAGAATATTGGATTGTATGATGGCTGCCTTATAGGCTTAGTAGTAGAGGCTCCATGGAATGTGGCTGTATGTGTATTTGTTATGTGTACTTCATCTAGTAGGTCTTTGGAATTTAGAAAGATTACATTAAGGTGCCTCAGCACATGTGGTCTTATGTGTCTGCATTGTACTGTGTGTGAGATGTGCAATGTGTGTACTACTGACAACCAGATTGGCATTAAGTGTGCATTTATGTGAGAGCTTTGCTTCCAATGACATTGTGTAAATACAGCTCTCACATACCTTAACAGTTTGTTTAAGAATTAGCTGGCTGCTCGTAAACATGAGGCAATTTGTACATTGCCTCAGGATTCCCATATTCACTGGACTAATAAAGGAGATAATGGGAAAGTTGATATCCATGAGAAAAAGGCTCTTTTTTATTGATTAGACAGGTGCAGAGATAATATAAAGTAATTTCAGGAGTATCTGGTTTGTAACTCTAGGGTCAGTGATTGCCACTGCAAACTAGTTGCTATGAGTGCAAAAAGGTACTGGTGAAATTTCCAGGGTGCTCTTACAGGTATAAATGTCAACTCACAGTGCCTGTGTCTATAGAGGGCAGTAAAAAAACACCTAAGGGGAAAGTAGTAAAGTAGACCATGATGATTTATGGATGAAGTATTTAGGGATATATTCCGCAGTTAGGTTAGACGTCAGCTAATTAAGCAACACTTACTGAAGAAAAGAATTAACTTAGTCAAGAATGATAAATAGCAGAGATTCACCTAATTGGCACCTTCCTAGCTACTCCTAGTGCTGGTCTCTCAACAGCTTCACTCTGTAAGAATACAATATCCCTTTGCTTCTTCTGTCACTGGAAGCAAAACAGTAGCACAATCCAAAGATGAAAAGCAGGCCAGAGGCTCTTTGGTGATCAACAGTCTTGACAAATGATGCATGGGTCTGTAGGCTTGTTATAGCCTTTTCTTGTTAGATGCTTTAAATAGCAACCAGACCAACCAGGAATGTCCCACACAGACTCTCACTGCCCAGACAGTCAGGAATCAATCTTCTCTGTTCTTTTTCTCACCAGGAACAAATACAAGCATAAATTTCAAGCTGGCTCTTATAAAGTAGTTACCAGGCTTTCTGGTGATCAGAAGTCTAGAGGAAATAATGCCCCTATGCTCTCTTTCTCTCTTTCACCAAGAGGAAAACAGAAGCACTAATTCCAAGATGACTAATTTGAGGCAGAATGTAGGGTCTGCAATAATTGGTGGTCTTGGACCAGATGTTGCAGTTTTTAAGGGTAAGATGGAAAAATTGGTTAGCATCCTAAGCATTGCAGTGCACATTAAGCAGTTAAATATGAAAGAGGGAGTAACACAAGCTTTAGCAATCTACGGTGAGAACCTCTAATTTTAATAGAGTAAGATAGATTGGATGGGGGTGGCCAATTAGTATTCTGTCTCTATAGAATACAGTGGGAAGGCCAATAAATTTAAATAGCTGAAAGGGAGTGACTTCACAAAATGATAACTATGTGCTTACTGACAACAGCCAATGAAAGAGGAGAGGGAAGGAGATATATAGTCAAATTAACATAACAGGCATACAACTACAGAGAGATGAGTTTAAAAACACAACAGGGACGGGGTAGGTGGGTGGGGGGAAATGTAATTTCTGTGTGATTCACAAGAGAAAAACCTCTAATGTATTTCCTAGTTTAAATATGCAGTTGAAAGCAGAACATGATTAAAACACAGTGTAATGAAAATGCAGCATAATATACAAAATAGAAGAAGGCACTTAAGAAATACAAATTACAAGAAAGCAACATACGAAAAGCAAACTAACCTTTCCCTCACAACAGTCTATGGCAGTGTCTGAGTGAGCTTTTGTAGTGTCAAAACAATTACACTGTCTTTCTACTATTGTGACACTGATTCTTTTTATCTAAGTATGTTTACAGGCTCACAGGTAAATACTAGGCTTTCAGTCTGCAGACTATTAAATGCTTAGTCAATGACTAGAATCAGACCTCTCCTGTTTGGTATCTACTTCTCTGAAGTACAGGCTAACACAGAAGGCCTCTGGCTAATGAAGTTCACAGAAGATTGCAAACTAGGAGCCATAGTCAAGTCCCCAAATGATGTGGACTTTTTACAGAAGGGCCTCACTGAGACAGATGTCTGTTGTCAGAGCCATGGCCTCAAGCTCAATGCCAAAAACTGCAGTGTCATCCTCTTTGGTAAAAACTCTGTACCCATGAACTACCACATAGGCAGCAATCTACTTAACACCGAATGCGTGATAAGAGACCTTGGGACCCAGGTGGATGGTAGTCTCTCCTTTGATAGTCACATCACCGCAGTAGTCAGGAAGTCCTTCTACATGGCACACCTCATCAAAAAAGGGTTCTCATCCAGGAAAAAGAGGTCATTGTTTCCCTCTACTTGTCACTCATTAGACCCATTATAGAGTACAACACCCCTTTTGGACTGTACCTCACAACACATCTACAGCAGCTGGAAAGGCCACAGAAGTACCTCACAAAGAGGATTACTGGCCTCAAACAAATGCCCTACACTGACTGCATCAAAAAATTCCAGCTTTACTCAGTAGCATATTGCCTACTCCAAGGTGATCTCTGCCTAACATATAACACTATTTCAAACACAGAGCTTTTGGGCATGTAACACCTAAAGAAATCCCAATTCCTCTGAGCTACACGCTCTAGGGACCTAAACCTTGTCACCAAAATAAACAGGACACACTGGAGGGATAGTTTCATGTCCCAGAGACTTCCTATACTCTGGAACAAGCTACCCATCTATGTCAAGCAAAGTTCTTCATTAGCACTCTTCAAGAAAAATCTTGATGAGTGGATGGGAAATAGGAAATACACCCCAGAGATCACTTCTGTGTCTCTGCTGGACAGTGGCACATGAAAATAATTTTCTTGGGTGGCATAAGCTATGGAACCTTGCTGGCTAGGCTTACATAGGCCCTTGGGCCGATAGCATAGTACCTACCTATGAACCTATGAACCTATGAACTCTCCCTCATTAACAAATGTATATCTTATTTACTACATTTAGACAGGGCTTTTCTTAACCAGTATCTGATGATATGAGTCTATGCAGCTAGCTATAAACTAATACAATGTAGGTGTTTGATGTAGGTTAAAATGGCATATGTATCACTTTGAATGGTTGTCTCCACTCCAACCTTTTTCTTTTCAGCATCTTGCTTTATCCACAGTATTGGAATAAGTCAGTCAATGAACAGATTAGTGATTCTTTAATAAGCTGTGTCATGCTAAGATTTTTTCAGTATGGCTTTATGGGTATGGTACTTCAACTGAGTTGTCTGCACCGCATACAAGATTATCTTTTATAATACTGAAAAGGGTATGTTAACTGTTGTATCTATTTCAGCACATCAGTTCCTTTTGCTGAGGAAGAACTAATTCATTCTTCTAGGTAACAGGGCATTTCATACTACCCTCAGCATCTTAACTTCTCATTCTTTCCAACCTCTCATTTTATTTCTCAGTGGTCAATTCTAGATCTCCTATTGTACTCTTTATGCATCAGAATAAATTAGCTTCAACCTATGTGCCTCATTTTCCATGATTGTTACCACCATTGTTATTTGAAAATCATCTGTCAGTAGTGTCATAACTACCTGTTTCACAGTGAATTCAGTAAAATCTAATAAATGATTGTTGGTACTTTTCCCATTGTGAGTATCAAGTCTTCCAAATGAAAAAATAATTGGCTAGATTCAGAAAACCTTACTGCGTCACACTAAACAAATTTGCATAATAAGTGGCCACTCTGTGGGTTAGTGCGATTCAAAAAACACAGATACCCAACATGTGTAGACCAAATAATGTGGCTGCCAGGCTTGTTATACACTACTGATTCTATAATCAAGTGTCATGTATGATAACAAGGCAGAACAAGATTGTAGACAGTTATCCAAGTTACAATTGCATTGGATTGGGGAGGAACTCTACTTCACATAGATGGGAAGCCTGCTCCAGAGAAGGGGTAGTCTCTGAAATATATATCTGTTTCTCCAGCAAGTCCTATTTATATGACAAGCAAGGTTTAAGTTTTTAGAATGGGTAATTCTTGCGCTGTGAATATGTAGAAGATACAGTAGCATGGAGTCCAAAGATGTCTTGTATGCCAGGCATAGATCTACCCTCATCAGACTGTAGGTGACATAATACAGGAATAGGGATTTGAGGCAGTTTGCACAGGACGTGTTACTTACAACCTAAATTCTTTTGGAGAGAAGTCTCTGTGGGTATTCCAGTTGTTGCATGAACCTGGTTAAGTACATACCAAAGGGGGAATTGTGGTCAGTGATAGGTCTGGTGAGTGCTAAATACATTAGAACAATGGATGTATAAGCCTGGTTAAGTACATACCAGAGAGGGTATTGTGCTCAATGACAGGTCTGGTGAAAGCTGAATACATTTGAACAATGACCTCCTTGAACCTAGATACTATTTTTTATAAATTGTACAACAAACAGTGATTCCCTCACTATCACAGACATGTGATGGTCAAAGACTTGAGTACTGTCTATGTGCATCCCCAAGTTCATGTCTACTGGGTCAACTCTTAGGGGTGTGTTGTCAATACAATATGGTAGTTACCAGGGGTGGATGAATTTCCAAAGGATACTGTTATGCATTTATTGGCATTTATCTTTAGACAATGGCTCTGACAAACGTTATTTGTCTGTGCCAGCTCTTATTAGTGTAGGTGGTGGTGGGGTTTCTATGACTGCTCCTAATTTGTAATTATCTGAAAATTTGGTCAACTAGAGGCCCTTCATGTTGGCCTTGACTTCAAACAAGTAAGTGCCAAAAAGGGGAAGTCCCAGAACTGATCCCTGAGAGGGAATCTGCTTGTGACTGGTCTCTTTGTAGAAGTGGACTACCCAATTCTAACTTCCTGGGTCCTGTCTATGAGCCAGCTGGTTATCCATGGAGTGAAGTAAATGTTTACCCCTAACCTTTGAGTTTGTAACCAATGCCCGAATGGGGTATCATGTGAAATGTGTTAACCATTTTGCCACCATTCATTGCTTTGGCGTGTTTCTCAAAGAAGTCCACCAAGCTGAGTAGGTATGACCAGTCCTTGAGGAAGACAAACTGAGTTGGGTCCAGCGACTGGAGGTTTCCATGTCATTATCAGTCATTTTCACGATAATTCTTTCCATGGCTTTGTATATCAGACTAGTCAGACTTATGGCTCTATACTTACCAGGGTCAATAGATAGCCTGCCTTTGTGTAGAGGAATGATAGTTGCAATTCTCTATTCATGATGCACAAAGCATATTTGGAGATTGCAGTTAAATAATGATTCATGAGAACCTGTTAGATCATGTTTTACACTATTTAGAAGGCAGTCTGGGATATTTTCAAGGCTCTTTGATGCAGTAGTCTTGGCCCTAAAGACAGCATTCCCTATTGATAGCTGGAGGAGTCATATATGAAGGTATTTCCTGAGGGGAGACTGAGGAGAGAGAGGGGTAGAGTTAGAGCTGAATTTGTCTGCCAGTGTTTGCTATATCTTCTGGCTCAGTGTATGTGGCTCCATTAATACTGAGCTCTGCACACAATTGTGTATTGCTTTTGAGGTTGCAAATATGACTGAAGGATTGAATGATTTTGTCAATAAAGATAGAGCTGATAAGTTGTAATAAAAAACTCAAGAAAAGTAAAGAGATTTATCTGTTTTTATATTTATTTTTATTTTTCATGTTCTTAACGTGGTAGTTTTAAACCTTGGAAATATTCAACATGTTTTTTAAGATATTGCAATCAAGTAACCACATTTACATTAAGGTGTAATTGGCTAATATTTGACCAATCATGAACATCACTGTGGTATTTAAAGGGTTAGAGGGAAAGTTTTTATATTCTGATGAAGTCCACGGTGTTGAGGGATGAAAGCACTCATTTTTTTTAAATAAATGTGGACTTTTATTGCTGAAACTTCCGTTGTGCATTTTTTTACATTTTGGTTACTGGTTAGTGCACCATATCTCAGCTCTTTTTGGTATTATTTATGGCTGAAGAATACCTTTGGTGTTGTCCTTGGCCTGGGAAGCCAGATTTACCTCACATTTGGCTTTCGTAGGCAATATATTCCCTCTTTAGTTGTTTTAGTTTGAGAGTGCTTTTATCCTGATGGGCGCTACACATAACTTTTGCCATGATTTTCCTTTTTCTCTTACACAGATTACTGATGTGATTCCACCAGTGTTGCTTGTTTTTTGAGTTAGTTCTGTACTTATTCCTGGTGGGGACATACTTCACTATGCAGCCATTAAATGCTTGTATAGGGTTTCTTTTCCATTGTGATTTTCATCCCTGCTATGTTCATGAGCTACCTTTTCAGTCTTTGGTTAATTTCTCTTGTGCCCTTTGTCTGCTACCACCTCTAAACTCACTTCTTAGAAACCATGCCCTTACTTTGATCTGCAAGACATTTTTCTCTTATCTTTTGCCTTGAATCAGAACAATAATTCAGCATCTTAGTATTATCATTAGAGTGTGGTTTTGTGATGACTACACTTGTCTGTTGTGCACAGTCAGTGTTTACAGCAGCTGCTCATACTTTACTCTAGCTGCATGTTGGTCATCCAGTTTGTCCCTACTGTGACCACAGTGACGAGCTGCTCATCATGCACACTTGCCTGGCTGCATACATTTTTAATGAACCACAGGGATCGAAGTGTATTCATAGTGAGCACTGTTGACCTGGCCACAATCATGGACATGGCATTTCTGAATCCCTAGGAATGTAACTGATACCTGTGTAATACAAAAGGCTATCTCATTTAAATACCTTTAACTTTGGCTAGACATAACTTTGACCTTCAAGTGTTGCATTCAAATAATCTTGAGGAAAGTCTTTCAGCCTGGAGTTTTCTGTAAGATAGCCAGATATGGGGTCATAAAGCCAAGCAGGAATATGACACCTTAAATATATATTTTTTTCTGATTGCTGCATCTTCTGCTGCTAATAACATCAGCCTTTCAGATCATCAGAAACAAACTCCTAAAGTGTATTCTCAGGCCTTTACATGTACAACAGTACTGCAACCTCCATCACAGAACAAAAATGGAGCACTATATTTATTAATATAAAAATTAGTATAAAAAATCATTGTATGGACTACTGCTTGCATTTAGCTACAGGCTCACTTGTAAGGTTCTAATGTGACCTTTGCATTCTTTTCTTACTCTGCAAGCTCTGGACACTTCCAGTACCTATATATTAGGATTCATAATAGGGTTATTCTCCTTCATGTGTCTACCACCCTAAACATTTTGCCATCTCAAACTAGGAGGGGTTCTGGAAAATGCTAGTAGGACTAGATAAGGAATGAAAGATTCTGCAAAATCCAAATAATGGTGATTGCAACATTACAGCTCCTTGATTTGTCTGATTATTTCCTACTATGTGCAATGAAATTCCAATAGTTCTCCTAGTTATTTACTGTTTTTTTATACAATTGAATGTGCTTTTTTGTTCGGTTATGACATGACAATTTTGAACAGATTTACTTTCATACTGAGTCACTGACCTGCTACCTGCCATTTCTGTAGCCATTAATTATGGATGTTGTTCATTAAAAATGCTAAAAGACCTGGTGTAGTGCTGTGCTATAGTTGCACCATTCAATGATCTGCATAGCGCAACCTCAAAATATGAAGGTCTTTCATTCTTCACTAGGCTCTGTAACATAGCTTTACAGTCAGTATGTTACATTACTTCTTGTGTTGTTATTTTTTTATTCATATAATTTTCAAATAATCTTATTTTGGCAATCATAGTTTTATGTATGTACTTTCACATAATATGTAACTGCATACTTCTAACACATCTGGGCTGAAAAGAGACACTTTCTATGAATCTTGCATCCTCAGGTGGCCATCTCCAGGCTTTCCCCAGGATTCAATAAAGTCCATGTAGGCTCCATGTAAAGCCTACATGGAATGTATCCATGTACATGGCCACAGTTCTCCCTTGTCAGCATGCCATACCTATTAATTATGGTGTGCACCGAAGGCAGATCACAGCAACATGGATATTGAATCCATGTAAGACTGACGGTGCAGCCACATACCTTTCAGCCGGCTAACCTTGGCTGAAAGGTGTACAAGACATTGTATTTAACATTAATTGAATTGGCTCAAGATAAATAACCTTCTCCATCTCTAACAACTTAAATTCACACACAGTATCATCTTCCATCCTGACAGTTGCTGATCCTTCAAGGAACTTGTTCCTCCCTATTCATGCCCACGAAGTCTAAGATCTGCAGACAGAAATTTGCTCATAGTAAACAAAGCTAACAACACTCATGGTGAAGCCTTATTTTCAAATCAAATTATGGAACTCTGTATCCCCACACCCTCCAAAACACACCTGAATCTACCAGTTTCAAAAAATTACTATTTGAACATCTATTCAAAAACTGGCATTGCTCCTGTGCCAAACCTGACTGACAAGATATCTATAACTCTCTCAACACCTGAAAGGCCAAATGGTACAGTGGTTAAGGTGTATGCCTTTCAACCAGAAGGTGCACGGTTTGATTCTCACCACTGGAAAGAGTTTTAGGGTGGGAGGGTGGCCTAATGGTTAAGGTGTTTGCCTTACAAACACAAGATGCAGGGTTTGAGTCTCACAAGGGATAATTGGCTAGGCTTACAATGGCTCGCAAGGGCACTTAGCCTAGTATGAACCTATGAACACACTGTACACTCCTTACCTCATTTTCTCCCTCTCCTCAGTGTTACTACTGCTCATTAAAATATATATATACATATTACATATATATATATATATATATATATATATATATATATATATATATATATATATATGGGTTCACTATAGAATCTCGAAATACTGAAACCCCGAATGTCAGTATTTTGAAAATCTATAGCTGAAAGCTTTAAATCGCGAAACCCCAGAAGCGTGAAATTCAAAATCCCAAAGTTTGGAGATTTTGAAATAGTGCTTCTGGTGTTGCGGTGTGTGAATGGATAGGTGTAAGTTCAGGTAAGTATGTATGTGCGTGTGTTAGTTAGGGGCTTTAGTGTATGTTAGTGTGTGTTGTGGCTGTGATGTGTGTGTGCAAGGCTATGAAATGTGTGGGTGTGAGTTATCTTTGTGTGTGTGATTGTGTGATCTCGGAGATAGTATATAAAAGTATGGAGGTGTGGGGGGTGCAGTGTAGGACTGCATGTTTGATTGTTGGGGGACATTGTGTGTATGTGTATGTGTGTGGTGTATTTGTAGTGTAGGTTTGCGATTTTAAATTTCGCGGTTCTGGGGTTTCGGGATTTAAAGCTTTCTGCTATAGAATTTTGAAATACTGAAATTCGGGATTTCAGTATTTCGAGATTCTATAGTGAACCCATGTGTATATATATATATATATATATATATATATATATATATATATATATATATATATATATATATATATATATTTTTTTTTTTTTTTGAACTTGTATCTACTAGAAAACAGTACTGAATACTTCTTTGTATAGACTAACTGGATGATGTGGATTCTACATTTTACTATATGTATACTATTGTACTATCTAATTATTGTATTTTGGTTATATTTCTGGGGTGCTTTTCTCCCCAGGCCTCCAGTGAAAACGGGCTTCTGGCCCAGTCGAACATTCTCAGTAAACAAATGTAAATAAATAAATATTTCATTAAATTGCATTTTTTTTATGTTCATACACTTGTTTGCACAGTGTAGTGTATTGCTTAGCTATGCTTAGCTTTGTGCACATATACATCAGACATCTATTAGACATCTAAAGATAGAAACCAGATGCCTTCAGTGTTAATAAATATATTTTTCTTTTCATGTGCTTGTTTGTGGGATGTGGCAAGTTGCTTAGCTAGGCAAAGAATGGCATACTTAAGGAGTAGACATCTGCAACACAGCTAAAAATAGAAACTGGATGTATTCAATTGTCGTATATCTGCTGTGCATAGTACGATGCAAACCTGCACAAAAGCTGTGCTACACCTACAGGCACCTTCACAGTATATATGAAAATATTCTAGTTCCCTTAACTATCCCAGTGGTTTTAGATAGGTGGAGTCATAATCTACAGTGCAGTAGGTCCTGGGTTTGAGTTCTGATTAGTGATGCGTTTTACATATAGTGCTGTGAAACTGTGTTAGGTGACTGAAATATTGGTTAACTTTAAATTAAATAATTGTTACATTTAGAAAAGCTGCACGATGCTAAGCAGTGCTTAACTGTGGCTAAAGTCTTTTCATGTTTGCATGTTGCTAAGGTTCGCTTAAACATGGTTTGTGTGAGTTTGCACAATGCTAAGCAATGGGGTGCATTTTTGAAAGTTACAGTATGATGTGCAAGGGCAGGAATGCAGCCTATTTAAAGGCCAATAGATGGGAATTTCACATCATTACTTGGAGCCTGACCTTGACTGTGGGCATGGCTGTTGGTGTTGGTGAGGGAAATTGCTTTAGGGCACAAAAGTAGGGTGTGCAGGAGTCCAGGTTTTTCAGTGGACTCCTTGTATAACACCACAAAGCCCGGCTGTTGCCCCCACACTGGTGAGCAGTGTCATCACCACTATGATGACCTGTATCGTAGGAGGAGGGGAACCTTAGACACCTGAGTCCAAGAAACTGGAGATGGGCACACCCCGCAGATTTATAAGTATGTTTTCCAGTAATTTAGAAATATACAAGCTGAATCTGTGCAAAACTGATATGCACAATGGTTTGCTTCTCTTAACTCAACTACTGAAGAGAGGACTCGCAATGTACAGTCCCATGCAAGGTGTTTGGCCAGGCTGAGACAAGCGCATGGTATGCAAGAAAATCAATAAAGTAATAACTTAATGCATAACTTTGTGACAGCCCTGCACTGGCCTAGTAATCAAGGTGCCTCAACCCACACAACTGGCAACAGTGAGGGACATACAGAAGGGGGAGGATGACAAATATGCACAATAAAGTACAATTTCCCTTAAGAGCATACAGAAATCACAGTCAGTCTGGGGGCTGTTTTCTCCCTTTTTCTCCAGATCCCCAAAATGAATCCCCACTGGCACAGCTATAGGGTTAAGATCTCAGCTGAGGAGTCAAGACAAGCCCTCTAGCACCCACTCTATCCAACCAGTGCTTTGTGTCCCTGCCCAAGTAGCTGACACACACACTTTGAGATTTGATTTATACACACACACACACACACACACACACACACACACACACACACACACACACACACACACACACACACACACACCTGTGGAAGGCTGACACAGGTTTACTAGTTATGCCTCCTTCTGCCCATACTATAAGATAGTTATCACGACCACCACCCCCTACTTATCTGCTACTATAAAGGCCCTTACAAAGGGTGACCAATCCTACTGTGTAATGTTACTATTATCCAAATGGTAAGTGTGACCAAGACCAAGGCTATTTAGCAGTGCCCTGTATAGTGTCATCAAATACATATGCCAGTACTGTAAGAGCTTAAATATGTCTCACAAATATCAGCCACAAAGATAGGTTTAAATATATTTAATAATAAATAATAAAAGAACAAGACAATATTTAAGCAACACAGTAACTACAGAGTTCAGAATCATAGGAAATATTTTAAAACAACATTGCAGGACAGTCTCAAATAAATACAGAAAACAGCTAAACTAATCTTAGTATATTTCCATCTATCTCTAAAACAGATACTATACCTAAATCTTACTTACAGAACAACACACAGGCAGAAGTGCTGAGTGAATGTTTCTAAGTCCAAGACAAGATACAAAATGCAGACTCTCTGAGAGAGTTCCCAAATTAATATCAAAACATTACTGCTGAGTTAGCCTGGATGACATCACTCTTTGTCACCTGCTTTCAGTTCCCAGGCTAACAGAAACTTAAAATGTAACATTTCTCTGTGAAAAATACATATCTCTCAGATGTTTGCTCAGAACTGGAAGTCATAAAACAATTAAATACCTTTACATTTTAGACGTAGCAGTTACTTCTCACCAAGACAATAGAAAGAAACTTCTAGCTCTAGACATTGTGTCTGCTTGCTGCACTGAAACTACTTTTTATAGCATATTGTAAAGCACTTTTAATTTCAACTTATTTTCTTGAAGTTAACTCTGTATGTTCCAGCTTCAACTATTAAAACATACATTTGTAGAGGTATATAGTTTATAAACATTTCTGTTCTTTTCAAGTAGGGTACACTGTGGTTACATTCGTGAAGCTGTATAAATCATAGCAATATTCACAAATGACATAGAATTATTTACAAAATTCCAGCTAGCTAGGCTGGCAACATCACAAACTTAATAATACAATAAAGTAAATACAGATTTTGCAGTCTTAACAGTCAGGTATGAAATACCTGGTACATAATATATTTTTATTAATGTGTCAGTGCATATATGAAATGGTAAAGGAAGTTAAAGCAAGTAAGTATGCAGTACTGTTTAGCATAGCTTCCAACCATCAGTTAATGTTGTGGGCTACCTAGATTAAGAGTCACTGTTGTGCTCTGCTCATTGCCTGAAATATGCTGTAGATTGGACTCAATAAATGAACAGGGTATACAGGTAAGTTAACAGAAGTCCCAGGCAGCTTTCCATGTATGTAAATGCCAGATATGAAGTAACATTAATCAGTAACGTGTAAAAGGAGATAGTGCTTTGATAATTAACTTTTTCAAATAAAGTGTTCAGTATTCCTGTAGTCACTGCTTGTGGGTTCTAATCTGAAACCAGCCAACTGATAAATACAAAGTAGTAAATAATGTTTTAACATGTGTCATAAATAAATAAACGCAGTGCAATACCCAGATTAAGGGTCAAGCTTGTGTTTTGCTCATTTTGTCTGTTATATGCTATAAGTTGCAGTCAAATTAATAGGGTAAATGTGTAAGGTAATGGAACTACTACACAGCTATGCATGTGAGTAAATGCACAATTTGACACAACATGAATCAGTAAAACTTTTAAACGAGATGGTGGTCTGATAATTTAAGGTTTTCAAATAAAATGTTCAGTATTCCTGTAGTCACTGCTTGTGGGTTCTAATCCAACACCAGACAACTGATAAATGTAAAGTAATAAATAATGTGTCACATGTCATAAATAAATGCAGTGAAATACCTAGATTAAGGGTCAAGCTTGTGTTCTACTCATTTTGTTTGATATATGCTATAGGTTGCAGTCAATTAATGAATAGGGTAAATGTGTAAGGTAATGGAACTCGTACACAGCTATGCATGTGTGTAAATCAAGATTTGAAACAACATAAATCAATAAAGTGTAAAATGAGATGTTGTTCTTATAATTTAAGGTTTCCAAATAAAATGTTCAGTATTACTGTAGTCACTGCAGACAACTGATAAATGTGAAGTACTAAATAATGTGTCAACATATGTCATAAATAAGTGCAGTGCAATACCCAGATTGAGTCAAACTTGTGTTCTGCTCATTTTGTCTGATATATGCTGTAGGTTGCAATTAATAAATGAATAGAGTGATGAATAGAGTAAATGTGTTAGGTAACACAACTCCTACACAGCCATGTATGTGTGTAAATACCCAATTTGACACAACATGAATCAATAAAAGTTTTAAAGGAGATGGTGGTCTGATAACTTACTTTTTAAAATAAAATATTCAGTATTCCTGTAGTCACTGCTTGTGGGTTCTAATCCCATACGAGCTGACTGAGAAATGCCCAGCTGTCTAGTGTAATTAGCGTACACAAACATACCTGTCAGCTGCCATGATTTTTGTAGAATCTAATGAATATTTCTCCATATGTCTGGCAGTTTAATTTGCAGATATATCACATTACTTGAAATGCAATTTAATGGCAAATCTGTTATCAGAACACCTTGCTACTATTGTATGAGCACACTATGTAAATATGTTCCCTGTTGTTGTGGCTTTCTACCACCATTATGTATGGCTTAGCCCATGATGTCCCATGCTAACAGGTTGAGAGCTATGTGCATGGAACATCACATATACCATACAGTCTTCTCACAAGTGAAATCTAACATATCTAGTATATAGTTGTAGTCTGTGTAGTTATATTATCTCTGAAGTTACTAATGTTCTTCTTTTTTCTCTCACCCCACCCCTTCTCTTCTTTTATTTATTAATTATATTTATTATTATCATTTGGTATTATCATATTATTTGTAATTACCTCTTATGTTGGCCTTATGTATAATTTAATATTACTTTGCTGTTAATAAATTTTCTTTTACATTATTTATTGTTGTGTTCCTCATTATATTATTTTCTATATGTTTCCATTATTCATTATTGTTTTCTCTTATGTTATTAATTACATTTGTTTTGGTTATGTTTATTTTTCTTTATGTTTATATTTTATTTACCACAGCGCAACAAGACAGGCCAGTTCCCAGTGATCCACCTACCTTGATTCCCATGGAGGAGGCACCGGGGCCCAGCATGCCTTGGCTGCAGCCTGGTGGTGCCCCCTCTGCTGCCCCTGCACTACCTGCTTCTTTGAGTAGTTCTGCCCCATAGGCTGGGGGTGGTCCCTCCTCTGAGAGTGGAGGTGAAGGGGGTACTTTTGTCACTGAAGCCCAACTACTAGGCATGGTGTGTAGGCTTGTGCACCAAACTGTTGGTGCCTGCCTACTCCAGATGGAGAGCATGCTATCCATCCTGGTGGGGCAGTCTTTCTCCAGGTGCTGGCATCAGCCACTGCCTCCACAGGAGAAGTGAAAGTGAAATGCTGACAGTCTCATGAGTGAGGACTTGAGTCAGACTGCAACCTTGTTTGACTTCCATGGGACTGGTTCCATAACACCCTCCCCAACCACGGTGTTCACCCCGTCTTGTGTCACACACCAACCCTGTTTGCTGTCTTGTCTGTATTGTCTGTCAGCAAAATCTTACTTACTTTTCCATCTTACCTATGTCCCTTCCCCAACATTCCACTCTCCTTAAAAAAAAAAAAAAGAAATGGGCACCCCCCCCCAAAAAAAAAAATACTGTCCCATGCATAGCTCTCCATTTCATGCACGTGTCCACTGGACACAGTTCAATTGGTCCAATTGGCTTGACAACGCACTTATGTTATCGTTACCCCTCACTTTGGGGGTGACAGTCTAAATTCAGCTAAAAACCTGTTAAAGTGCACCGTTGTTACCATTGAAGAAATGGATAGTTATGGTTCTTTCCTACACTCTTCCTGCACATACCTACCTGCCTTTCACTATGTTGTTCCCCCTGCTTGCACCCTCATTATACCACTGTCCTATCTCCCCAATTTTTCTTTTCTTTAAAGAATTTTTGTGCAATGCTGTGCTATGGACAGCATTGCTAGGCTATGCTAAATGGCAGTATATTAATATATGTATTGAAAAGCACATTCAAAAATTACACTTGTGCCCTATTTCAAACCAAGTACTATAGCACCTGAAGAACAGTGCATCACCCTGCCAAGCCACACAGCCAGTTAATTAGCATAGGTGTTTTAAGCAAATTATAGCAATTGTCATTTTCTTGTCATTAAGCGTGTTTAAGCGATGCTGCGCATCATGCCACATCAAGCAAATTTGCTAAAAGATTAATAGAAAAATAGGAGTTTAACTGGGACTCTGGTAGAGAAATACATCACTATAAAGCATACACATAATAACAGATGTCAAAGGCCTAGAGATAGGATCACATTTAAACTATTCCTATTACAACACTTGAAAGTGAATTCCCCAGAGAATTTTGAAGTATTTAATTCAAATGAGGCCCAGTCATATCAGGCTGCAGCCCACAATGATTTGATAGTGATATTACAGGCAACCACAGCTTCACAAGTAACATACATATATGGAGGTCGTGCTAGAAGCAAGGATTGCCAGCACACACATTCCAGATGACTACCATGACAAGAAACATTACTTGGCAGTCATCCAACTGGTTGTCATAATGGTTAATGTACTCCCTACCTTGTTCTAGGACACACCAACCATGCTGCCTTTCACTCTGTTAATTATGCCTTTGGCTAACATACTTACCTTAAATACATATCTTAATTTCCAGTGGGATAGGTTCCCTCAATCAGGCTCTGGCTGCACACCAAGGCTTCCACAAGTCCCAAAGTTACTCTTGAGTGTTGTTGTCCTGCACATTCTGCAGACTCTCTATGCCTATTGCCTGCAGCAGCAGCTGTGTCAGCCTGTACCACACACATATGTATCTAATGTGTAGCTGCTGCAAATATTCTTTCTGTGCTGATGTAGTATCTTTACCCCAGTAATTTTCACCCCAACATATGAGAAAGGGGATGGAATCTACATTGAGGCCTTATAGCTTATTGAGTAGTTGCATGGGATTGGCTGATTATACTGCAAATCGGATGTGTATGCTGCATGTTGCATTCCTGACCTACAGATTAGTTCAGAGGCAATCACTTGCTAATGAGAACCATCTTAAAAAGGCAAACGCATAGCTAGCGGAACCATTTACTGACACATTATTACTATAGCTGTATATTTCAACAGAGGAATTTTGTACTCCATTAGGTATGTAACCATTTTGTTCTCAACATGATGCATATGTTTGAATATACTTATGTGGAATGGGGATTACATCAGTAAGCCTTTCTTAGAACTGCACTAATGACATGGCATTGATCTCCACCTGAGTTACACCTACAGAGGATGTAGAGTACAGCAAGGGTATAATGCTGTGTGTTAACTAGGTACACAGGTCTCCTGGATGCTTCCTTTGTTAGTAGTTGTAATAGTACACTGCTATTTGGTTGGCAGTGTCATTTATACACATGTTATGGGGGAATCCTGCTATGAGACACATGACAATGGACTCCTGTGTTGGGTGTGTGATCATATGTGAGTATCTGTCATGGCACAAACAGCAGTAGGTCACTATTGCTGCTATCGTATTTGTGTCCACAACCTCTGTATGTTTGGCACACTGTTGAATATGAGATGTGTAATCAAGTAGGGAATACTGATAGCCTTCCTCTATTGCTGTATACTGTACTCCCACTTATGTAATCCTGCTATGTGTTCTCATTTATTTCTATTTCAGGGGATATTGTGTATGCAAGACACCAGGCACCTTTCCAGAAAATGACCTCATTACTGAGGCCTTGTGACAACACTACCAAATCCTGCTGTCCAGAGGGAGGGCAAAGAGGCAAGTGTGTGCAGCCTTGTGGAATGAACTGGTGCATAACATTAATGGAGTGGGTCACCAGAATTGCACATATGAGCAGGTGCCACACCGTGCCACAGATATGATCAAGTTGGCATACTGATGTGCAGCAGGCGTGGCCAGGGATCATCAGGTCATTGGTGGTGGGCCTGCAGTGGAACAACCTCTGTCAGCAACAGAAGAATTCCTGGTGAACCTTCAACATAGGACAGCACCCATGCATCCATCAGTCAATATGTCATGGATGTGCATGCCACTGTTTCCACTCAGGACTAGCATCCAAGTATGCACAGTTGGATCAGCACTGGAATACTGTAGCATTCAGCATGTCAGGGTGTACATAGATTTACGTGGGTATCATGTATTTTATGGGGCGTAGCTGCAGTTTTAAGCTCATGCACAGATTATGACCCACATACCTGTTAACATAGCAGCTACTATAAATGTGAGATATATGGACATATTACCTCTGTTATACTGTAACATATACTGCTTTTTACATTACTTCTCCCTCAATTTTTTTTTCCAAAACCATCAGCAATAGGAAGAGGCCATGCTCCTGCTGCTGGTAAGCACAAAACTGTTTTGTCAGAGATGTAGATTTAGTTCAATGTATTCGCTAAAGTGTTATCCCAGGCCTACTGGCTGGATTGATGGACTGTTTTCTTACTGTACACAGTTTAGACTCATACCTATGCCTTGTAGGTGTGTCCACAGTGATTGATTTGACAGTATTGTCAGGACATCACAGTTTGCCATAACTGTCAACTGTGCAGAGTTTTGCAGAATGTCAACAGTGTACATCATGTATGCTTTGCTCATGACATTCTTTTTTAAGGACCTTTTGCTTCCAAACAATCACAGATTTGGGTTAGAAAATAATGTCCTCATATCCTACTCTATGAGGTTGTGGGTTATACAAGCGTGTAATAGTGTCAGCTGAGTATACAGCTTAACATAAATGGCAACATAATACTGCACAGCATAGTAGTTCAGGTATTAATGTATTGTTTTTTCCTATTTTATCACAGGTGACAAAGGGCGTTGGTCTCTGTCCCCTTCACAACTTGATGTCAGTGTCTCTTCAGACTCAGATGATGATGGTGGCCAAAGTAAGGCAGAGCTGGGGGTTGCAGGGGCTGAATCTGATACAGAGGTTGACATCCCTCGTCCGCCACTTTATCACCATACACAGCCAGTATGCCTACACATACCCAGTCGCCTGTGGCCACAGATATTATACAGTTGGAGGGTGGGGACATTGAACAGGGAAATGTGGGTACTGCAGCTGCAGTAACTGTTGACAATGGCCATAGCCAAACAGTTGGCGAGGTTCCACACAGGCAGATTGATAGGGTTGCTCGTAGGAGGCCTGTTGTCCCTCCACCAACTGTTGCAGATGTCTGATCACATGTCACTCAGCATATGTTTAGGGCTGTCATGGAGGCACAGGCATGTTCAGAAAGGAACTCCTGATGAATGCTCAGGGTTAAGGATGCAGCACAGTCTGACATCCATGAATGCCTCCGCTGTGTTGCTGATATGCTGGAATGGTTGACTGATGCAGTGGAAAGATGTTGGTCTGAGACAGAATGCACACTATCTGTCTTGGAAAGCATGTTGTCTGTGATGGAATGCCTGGTTGGAGTTAAGCATTGGCCTTGTGGATGTAGATCAGCAACAACATCTGCTGAGATCAACATGGCCATGCACAATCACGCTCCCATAGTGGCAGTACATCCAGTGCTCCAGAAGCGAGTGTGCTGTCCACACCCAGACATGGCAGGCCATGGGCTCATGGTCCTGGGTATTCCGGTGGAGGACATGCTCTCAGCATACAGCAGTCACCCTAAGGTAGTAGCACAGCATCTGATCTTGGGCATTGAGGTGCCAGTGCAACCCCTGGCAGAGTCAGTTCACATGTTTGGGGGTGGGTACAATAAACTGTCAGCTGTAGCATGTATGGCTCACAGCTGTCCAAAATACAAACACGTAGGGCTGGCACTGAGCTTTGCTGTGTTCATGCAGACACTCACACACCTCTATCACATTCAGTTCACCTGCAGACACACACGCCACATGTGCATGGTCCATCTTGCCTGCTTCCCTTCCTCACACACAAGCTTGACAACTTATTGGGTCAGCCTAGGCCTCCTGCATGCCCTACACAACAACCTGTGCAATTGATGATACCTATGCCACATCCCCATCATCTTTCTCATGGCTGCATCGCAATAAAGCTATGTGTCTGATGCACAGGGTGACTACATTAATTTGAATTTGTTTTATCCATTATTGCTTTTGACATGCTACTTTTACTGGTCATTTGCAGATATTGTATGTTGCCATTTATAATGAATATACCATAATAATGTGTGCACGTTACGATGGATGCTGTTGACAGGTGCCTCATGGAGATATTTACATGTCACTGTCAAGACTGTGTAGGATATGCCAGTGGGTGAACATATACAATCAACCCATCAACATCAGAGCACAGGAGTGAATGTCAGCACAATAGAAAAATGTCATCAGAAAGGTACAGCAGTGTAGGTTTATAGGTCCATAGGTTCATATGTGTTTAATAGGCTAACAAACAGAAGGGCTTCTTTAAGCATAGCCATGCATCCCTAAACTCTGTCAAGGTCTGATACCCTTGATCAGTGTAAGCAGGATTTTGGGAGCTGAAACATCTACAAGCCATGGGGTAGGAGATGATCTCTTTACAGTTTCCCTGTGTCCATTAGAGACATTGGTCCTAAACCATGTATGATTGTCCTGTTTCCCATCCAATTGTGTAACTTGTACTTGATTTGCATTAGGGCAGAACTCTGCTTCACATGGATGGTGAGCCTGTTCCATATAGGGTGTAATCTATGGGTTATATACCTGTTGCTCCAGCATGTCCTGTTTATACCACAGGCAAGGTGTAGGTCTGTAGAACAGGTCATTCTGGTGGTAGTTGTTTCATAGATATGCTGGATGTCCATAGTGGGGTCTGACACCACCCTGTATAGCAGTCATACACCTCCCCCCCAAATCATGTAGGAGACAGAATACACAGATAGGGCCTTGACTTGGTCTGCATAGGATGTGTTACGTACACTGCGCAGTGGTTTAGAGGGGAACCTCTGTCGATGTGACAGTTGTTGGATAGGCCTGGTTAGTGACATACCAAAGGTGGGATTGCACTCAGTGATAGGTCTGATGAATGCAGAATACAATAGAAGAATGACTTTCTTGGATTTACATGCCATACTTTTGTTTATAGGTTTCTCAACATAGAATGATCTCTTCAGTATTAAAGACATGTAAAAGTCAAACTCTAGATCACTATCTATGTGTCCATAAGTCCCTGACTACTGGGTCAACTGTATGCGATGTACTGTCAATGTGAGGGGTTACCAGGAGTGGATGACTTCCCAAATGATAGTATTGTGCATTTCTTGGCATTTAGTGTTAGTCCATGGCTCTGACTACAACTGTACATCTGTGTTAGCCCCTGTTGGATAACATTTGTGTCAGTGTGGAATGCAATGACAGCTCCTAATTTGCAATCATCAGAAAATGTAGTCAGTCAGAGACCACTGAAAGTGGCTGTGAAAGGAGAGAACTAAATGCCTAAAAGGAGCAGTATGAAGAATGATTTGTGAGGGAGGCCACTGCTGACAGGCCTCATTGTAGAGGTGGAATCCCCAGTGCTAACTGCCTGGATCCTGTTTGACAGCCACTT
The DNA here is from genome assembly GCF_019279795.1 of Protopterus annectens. Lineage (NCBI taxonomy): Eukaryota > Metazoa > Chordata > Ceratodontiformes > Protopteridae > Protopterus > Protopterus annectens. The sequence goes on along the minus strand of NC_056729.1, from coordinate 178,293,482 downwards.
TGCTATCCACCACCTGACATAATAGTTTGTACCAAACCACTTGAGTTCTTCAACAATGCTTGATGGGTTATAGTGTCAAATGCCTTGTCAGGCCATAGTAGGTGGAGTGAACCATTTTTCCCTTTTCCATTGCTTTGGTTACCTTCTCAAATAGGTCCACCACGTAGGGTAGGCATGATTTGCTCTTGACAAAATCACAGTGGGTTTGCTCCAGTGTCTGTAGGTGTACTACTTCTCTACTGATCATCTCCATGATAATTATTTCCATGGCTTTGCATAGTGAGACTTATGGTTCTGTAGTCTCCCGGGTCTGTAGATGGCCCACCTTTGTGCAGAGGGATGACTGTTTCTGTTCTCCATTCATGAAGCATGATGTCTGTTTGGTGGCTACAGTGAAATACTTATTCCAGAGGTTCGGAAAGGTCATGTTTCATGCTATATAGAAGGCGTGCTGGAATATTGTCTGTGCCCATTGATGCAGTGTACTTGGTCTTAGAGAGAGCATTAAGGACCTGATCCCAAATGATCGTACCACAGATAATTATATTTGATGGTATTATAGGTTCATAGGTTCATAGGTAAGCACTAGGCTATCAGACCATGGGCATTTATAAGCCTAGCCACAGAGTGATGGCTTTCGCCTCCTCATTAGATTAGTAACCTGGGCCTCTGTCAACAGGGCTCCTGAAGTGATCCCAGGGTAGAACTTACGATTACCCATCCACTCATCAAGATTTCTCTTGAAGAGGGTCAGAGAGGAGCTCTGTCGAATATGGACTGGGATTCTATTCCAGAGTGAGGGGAGTCGCTGGGACAGGAATCTATCCCTCCAGCATGTCCTGTTTATTGTTGTACATAGGTTCAAGTCACTAGAATGAGTGGTTCTGAGGGATCTCGTTTTTTTGAGGTGAAGCATGTCCATTAGTATTTCCTAAGGGATGGTTGAGGGGGAGAGAGGGGTAATGTTGGAGCCCAATTTAAGAGCCAGGAGGTTTGCTATATCATCTGCCTCAGAATAGCTGGTTCCATTTACAATGAGATATGCACACAATTTTATCTTTCCTTTGCTGTTGCGGACATAGCTAAAGTATTCTTTCTGGTTGCCCTTGGCCTGGGATCCCAAACTTACATCACATCTGGATGTGGTAGACTTCATTAGTTCTCTGATTTATTCGTTTACTTTGAGAGTGTTTTTATCCTGTTGTTTGCTGCACCCCTATATTTTGCCATGAGTTTCTTCCATCTGCTATACAGCCTATTGACTCTGTGATTCCATCAGAGTGGCTTGATTTTGACTTGGGTCTGTACTTCTCCCTGGTGAGTATAGCTGCCTATATGTAGCTAGTAACATATTTGGGCAAGGTTTCTGTGAACATGTCTGCAAAGGCTGCAGTATCCTCAGTGTTTATCACGGCTTGAGATTTGGACAGTGTATCACCTTATAGCTGAAGGTTAGCCTACAATAGTTCCTGAACATTCTGTGTGTAGATGAGGGTCCATATTTTATATCTACTTCAAAGAAGACCATTTGCATTTGGACCTTACCAAGGAAGACATTACAGTAAGGGGTGTGCATGACTCTGCCATATTGCTGAGGCCAACACCCCATATGGTTTCTCCCCTGGTTAAGTGTACTGGATATCTGGTGCAGGGAGTTACTGTTTACAAAATCCAGGAATTTCTATGCCTGTATATTCTGTGTCGTATAGTATTCACAGTTAATAGTGGGATACTGCAAGTCACCCGTACATATGGTATTGTGTGGGATGGCTAGTGTTTCCAGTAATTTTAAATACATGATATGGGTTTCCAGATCCATAGAGGGGTGTCTATAGCTTGCATGGATGCAGTATTGGATTTCACCTATTGTGATTTCAACCAGGTGTAGCTCTAGTACATTGTCCTGTTTGACCAGCCTTGAGGTATCTTTAGTTTTGATGCACATAGAGAAACCTCCACCTGTAGTCCCTGACTGTGAAGTAGGTGGCATAACTGTGTGGAAGGCATAATAAACTTGCACTGTACTTGTGGTCTCTGTGGCTTTAGATCATGTGTCAGTAACTGCACAGACATCTTCCTTGATCTCAAATAGTATCTGTAAATATAGTCTAGGGAGGTATGTCACAGGTCATGTACTCCCACATGGACTATGACTGGGTCATAACATGGGATCATAGGAACTTAGTAGGCTAATGGTCCTAGGGCCCTTACAAGCTTAGCCAAGCCCTACCCTTATTTCCATGATCAGCAACAATTGCCCCTGTTCAAGAGGGACATAGTTGTAACCCCCCAACCAGATTGTATTTGAAGAGGACCAATGTGGTGCCGTTTGACATGAAGAGTGAGTCAAGTGTATAGGTTTGGTAACCTCTGGGAGTCAAATTTGCCTTTCTAGCATGTTGTCTTACTGTCACAAACCAGGTTACGGTGTACAGAGTGAGTAACCTGTGTACCATTTGATATGCAGATACTCAACATTTCCAATAAAGCCTGGTCACAGATTGCCTTATATGCAAGCCATAGATCTCCTCTAAGTAGTCTGCATGAAACAGAATAACGTGACAGTGATTTCAGATGATCCGCATAGGAGAGATGCTGAAGACCTTGAATTATCCTTATGAAGAACCTTTGTGGTCTCTCCACTTGCTGCAGGTACTTGCAAATGTGCATACCAAAAGGGGCATTCTATTCCATTATTGGCCAGATGAGGGGAGAGTACAGAGCTTATAACTACTGTTACTCTTCCGGGTGCAATGGCCTTACTTTTGATATGAACAATATAGAATGCCTGTTTTACCACTGTGGAGACATGGTGAGCAAAGGTACAGTTGCTGTCAACCTGTGTGACCAGGTGTCTCACCAGTAAGTGCTAATGGAGGGTTGTTTTATTGATATGTCAGTTAGCAGGAACATCACACTTACTGAGTGGGATGCTAATACAATTTTGTTGCATTGAGGTTGAGGCCATGGCTTTAGCATCAATCGTTTGTGTGTGCATGACCCCCATGTAGGATGTTGTCAAAATCTGGAGCTTCTATGACCACTCCCAGTTTGCAGTCATCAGCAAACTTTGTCAGCCACAGACCTTTAATTTTACCTTGTACTTTGCAGAACTGCATTCCAAACAGTAGAGGTACCAGGACAGATCCCTGTGGAAAAACACCAGTTACAGGTCTGCTGTTGGAGGTGGATTCAACTATTTTCAGTCTATGGGTTCTATCACTGAGCCAGTTAGTGACCCATCTAAAAATATAAGAGTTGATACCTAGCTGGGTGATTTCGTCAATGATGAATGCGTGGTGAATAGTGTCAGATGCCTTGGCTCTGTCTAGGTAGGCTATATGCACAGATTTCTATTCGTGCAGGTCCTTGGTGACTGTTTTGAAGAAGTCCACAATGATTCACAGGCACTATTTCCCTTTGACAATCACAACTGACTAGGGGCAGCTGTTTGGAGCTTACCTATATCTTTGCTGATAAGGTCCATGATGAGTCACTCCATGGCCTTGCAGATAAGGCTAGTCAGGCTAATAGTTCTATATTTCCCGGGGTCAGTGGAAGCACCACCTTTGTGCAAGGGGCTAATGGTGGCTGTTTTCCATTCATCTGTGACAAAGCCAGTGCTTAGACTACATTTGAAATGAGTACCCAAGGGTGTTGCTAATTCCCATTAGAGGCCATGTAGGACACAACCTAGGATGTTATCAGGCCTCATAGATGCTGTGTGCTTGGCCATAGAGAGGGTATTTACGATTTGCTGTTAAGAGATACAAGGTAGGGGACAGGTGATATGTATATCATGGGGCACATGTGGTGGGGATGGGGGGTGGGGTTGAGGTATTTACAGAACCTGGGACCTGCCAGGTGAGCTATGTCCACCGGCTCAGTATATGTGCTATAATTAACTACCAGTTTGGCACAGATCTGACCCTGTCCTTTTAGGCAACAGATGTAAATAAATAAGACCTTTTGATTGTCCTTTGTGCAGGAAGCTAATTTGAATTCATAGATTGCTTGTGAGGACTTCACAAGAACTATTATTGTCTTGTTTAAGCTGTGTAGGAAGTGTTTTCAGTTTAGGACTCACTCCCTCTTACTCTTAGACAACTATTTTTCCCTTTATTGTAAAACCTGTTAATGGCAGCTGTCCACCAGTCAGGTTTGCTCTTCCTTGTGGAGCTTGATTTTGTCCTATCCGGTACAGCCGAGTCAATGCAGTTAAACAGGTGTTTGTATGACACATAGGTGTAGCCCTGGCCATAGTTGCCAGTTCCATTTGTGGGGGAGTACAGCTATCTATACCATCCCATAAGAGGTAATTATGTGATTTGTACAAGTGTTTTAGTTTATTTGATGGTTGGGGGGGCATGTGATACTTACTTCACATGTAACAGACTTGTGGTCATTTCTCACTAGGGAAGACCTCATAGTGGGGGTGCTAGAGTGGCACCCCATATTGGTAAGCACCAGATCCAGGATGTTGGCACCCCTTGTGTGGGTGTCAATCAGCAAGTCCAGTGTATTGGATAGAACAAAGTTAAGGAACTTTTGGGCAACTGAGTTACAGTGTGACTTGTTAACCCAGTCAATGGATGGGTATTTAAATTTGCCCAAAGCCAGGGTGTTTGGATGCATCTTGATAGACTCGAGTAGATCCAAATAGGCAGAGTGGTTGTCCTGATTCACATGGGGGTCATGTAGCTGGAAATGACTTGAAATGTGCCCTACCAACAGTTAATTGAACCTAAAGTATTCCCAGAGAATCCTACAGTGTAACCAATCTGGATGTGTATTCATCTGTAATGACTATGGAAACACCGCCTCCTGAAATGTACATGCCTTCCATTTGTGGTCCAAATGTGGGGAACGAGGTGTTGGCAGATATAGTTGGGGTGTCCCCCACAGCTGAAAACCAGGTCACTGTGACTGCACAAATGTGTAAGTCTTCCAAGGTGAGGACTGCTTCCAGTGAGTGCAGTTTCATGTCAAGACACCTAGCATTTAGCAGCATAAGCTTGAGGTTGTTATAACATGGAGATTTCACATCTGGGATTTTGTCCCTGAGATGCTGCCTAAGATTGTCACTATGGAGGTGGCATGATCCTTGGACAGTATCTGAAATCCCAGGGGTGACAGACGAAGACCATGTTTAGCAAAGCATTGGGGTCTGCTGATCATGTCATCCCAAGCTGACAGATACTGTATCACCTTAGAATGACATTAGAAACTGAGGTAATTATTGAGGTAAAACATGTTCCATTTGTATTGAGACTTTATCCTAGGTGAAGGTAAAATGCAGCTTAAGGCTAGGGGCATACCTGCCTGAGACACATAGTCCAACAGATCAGTCATCTCTCTCTATATATAGTCCAGAGACGTACATATCATGTCATTCACAGCAACATGGACTATGACAGAGTCACAACGGTACCTGTGTGATATGGTGAATCATGTCATCTGACAGACAGCTGATCATGACATCCTCCTCATCCAGCCTGGTGAGAGGGACATATGTGTGTCTCACAATGGAATCCCATATTACTAATGTTTGTTTTACTGTTATGCCTTAAGAGCTTGACAGGTGAGAGACTGGAACAAGAACTGTCATGTGCATTGGGTTCTGCAGTGGGCATCTTATGTGTAGCATGCTTATGTTTGTGTTTGGGACATCTCTGGTGTTTATGTATGTCTCTGTTGAGGACCTACACATATGTAGGTATGTGGGATGTGGGTTTTGGTTAAGTGGGAGGTGAGGTGTGCATAGTGACTACCTGCTCATTGTTATATGTACTGACTTGTGTGCAAGACAGCATGTATGCCAGGCTCTTAAGATAGTTGTATGCCCGGCATGTTGAATTTATGTTTCTTGTGGTCCAGTGACATGAGCGCATACATAATGTGGTGGATCAGAGCCCCTGATAAGCTAGTGTCCATGCATTTCTCCTTACTCAGCTTGGTGAGAGGGACATCAGTATGTGTCACAATGAAGTCTGCAATGACTAAAATGTTGGATCGTGTGTCAGCTTGCCTTATGGGCTTATAGGTTGGTCCTTCATGAGATGTAGCTCTATGTCTTGGTATTTGTGCTGTTTTTGCAGAGTGCATAAGGGGCTGCTGAGGGTATTTGTATCTGAACTTTCTGTATGATGTCTCTGTGATTTAGGAAAGTTACATGTCAGTGCCTCGGCTCATGTTTGCTTTGAGTTTTGTGTGAAGCTATACAGCTCTCACATACCATATCAGTTTGTCTGAAAATGAAGTGGTTGTCATTTAACATGAGGCAATTTCTACATTGCCTCAGGATGTCCATATCCACCAAGGTGGTAAAGGTCACAGTTGGAAACGTCATATCCATGGCAACAGATCCTTTTTTATTGATTACATGGCTGTATTGAGAATATCACTCAATGTCATGAGTATCTATTCTGCAACTATGAGGACAGTGCTTGTCACTGTATGCTGGTTGTCCTGTGTGCAACTTGGTATTTGAGTTAATTTCATCATGGCTTTCAAGAAAAATGTCACCCAAGATGTCTGAGTCAGTACACAGCACTGCCAAACACTGGAAGGGAAACTAATACATACACCCTGTAAAGTTAAGCATGGAGTATTTAGGCAGTTATTCTGAGGTTAGACACTAATCAAGCAGTGCTTACTGACAACAATTACCTTGTGAAGACTGCTGAAAAGAGGGGAGTCATCTGAGTTTCTGCTGCCTTGCTATTATTACTGCTGGTCTCACCACAGCCTCACTCTGCTGGGACACAAAGCTCCTATTCTTTTTCTCTCACCAGAAACAAACCGTTAGCACAAGTCTCAAGATAAGAAGCAACCCACAACCTGTTTGTTGATCCACACACTTGTCCCATATGATGCAAGGCTCTGTAGACTTGTTGTAGCCTTTTCCAGGTAGATGCCTTGATTAGCAACCAAACCAATCTTTTCACTTTTGCATGCATTATGTCTTGGGTTCTGAGGCTTGTAGGGTTTGACTAGGGTACTAACCTGATGGTGATTATGGGCACAGTTGCTACATCACAAAATAATGCTCAATGACAGGTGACATAGATGTCCAAGGTTCCTCTAACAAGCTACACAGTGGCAGTGATCCATGTTAGGTAACAGTTTCACAGCAATTCATGCAGCCTGACATTCAACAGCATAATGGTGATTTGTGTGACATGGATATGAGGCCTACTGCAGAAGAGTGGCCAACTTTTGGCAATGTTTCTGTCCCTCCCACATGTCCTGGGTATGTCACACTTTACATTTATGTTCCTGGAACATAAAACTGTGTTCCCACATCATTTCACACAACATCCATTTGCTGAGTGGTTGTTTGAAAGGCACTGTAGACTTGCAAGGGCAGAATAATTACTGCAAAGTTAGACACGTTTTCTGTGCATGCACAGACATCCACATCTTCACTTCAAAGAGTGCCTACAGAGAGTGTGTTTGAGGCTGTGAACCCCAAGGGTGTAGCAGCATGACACTTATTTAGCTGGAGTTGCACATTGTCATATTTCTAAGCATACTATTGTGACTCTGCTTAATAACAGGATTATGCTCCATGCAAGTGCCACATGCCTGGCAAAGCAGCGTAATCAATCTATCATGTTATCCTACACTTTCAGGTACTGTTATACCTTAGAGTGACACCATAAACGTAATAGCATGTTACATTTAAGCATCTGTCAGGCCACTGCCTAACCATGGCCTATTGTGACGTATACACAAGCAATAATCTATTGCTAATGGCATTATCAATAACTGTTGAAGAGATATGGACAGCATCCCCAACTATGTGCTCCTACTCCACACAAACACAATGTGTGAGAGATGCAACTATATTAAAAACCTTGAATTCATACCCTCTCACACACTAGTCATTACATATGAAATGAGTGGATGCCACCATGCTCACCTCACCTCCTACTTCACCCAAACCCATATCATACATAACCACATATGTGGAGGTCCTTACTAGAAACATACCTAAACACCAGACACCTCACAAACACTAATGCAAGCATGCTACACATAATACTACACATAATAGCTCACACATAACTTTCTCACCAGTCAAACCCTTAAGGCAAAACACAAAATCAAACATATTAGTCATAGGCAATTACATCAAGAGACACATTGATGTCCCTCTCACCAGGCTACATAAGGGAAAGGTCATGGTCAGCTGTCTGTCAGCTGTCAGAACATGCCATATCACACATGCACTCAAGTCTGTCAACAACAGGTACTGTTATCACTATGTCATAGTTCTTGTTGGTATGTATGACTTGAGACATACCTCTCTGGATTGCGTGAAGAGAAACATGACTGAACTCTCAGACTATGTGTTTCAGGCAGAAAAGCCCTTGGCCTTCAGCTGCATTTTAGCTTCACCTAGGAAGATGCCTCAATACAAACAGAAATGATTGACTTCAATAATTGGCTTAGCATCTGGTGTCATTCTAAGGGGACCCACTAACTGTCAGCCTTCGATGACATGCTTAACAGACCTTGATACTTTGCCACAGAAGGTCTTCATCTGTCACCCCTGGAATTTTGACTACTGACCAAGGCTCTTACCACCCCCCATATTGCCCTTTTTAGGCAGTATCTCAAGGACAAAATTTCCAATATAAAACCCTATGTACAAATAACATCAAGATTATGCTAAATACAAGGAGTGTCAACACGAACCTGCACTCCCTGGAAGCTGTCTGCTCCTTGGAAGACACAGGCATTTGTGCAGTCACAGAGACCTGCTTCAAGGCTATGCAGAGCATCACGGCCATACCAGGCTATACCTCCTTCCACACGTTCAGACCTCAAATGGAAGGTGTACAAACTAATGGAGACAGTGTATAAATATTCATTAAGGATACATACACACCCGCATGGGTTACACAGTATGATTCCATGGATACAGTTCAGGTGCTATTGACTGTTTATTGGGCACCTATTCAAGTCATTGCCAGCTACAAGAGCCACTCCATGAATCAAGACACCCACTCTGCTTATATGGATCTACTTGAGTCTATCAAGGTACTTCCAAACACCATGGTTTTGGGTTACTTTAACTTCCCACTGACTGGGTAGATTACTTGTGGTCAAACTAATTTGCCCAAAGGTTACTTAACTTCATTAACTGCAATGCCCAGGACCAGCTGTATGACAACACCACAAGGAGAGCCAACATACTTGATTGGGTGCTTACCAATATAGGGGACCACTGTAGCACCCCCACTGCGAGGTCCTCTCTGGTGATATTTAACAACAAATCAGTCTCATTCAATGTATATACCACACCTGACACCCTCCCTTGCAGCAAATAAACTAAAAAAACTTCACCAAAGCAGATTATAACCTCTTATGGGATGGTATAAATAGCTTCACTGCATCTCCCCCATCAGATGAAACTGGCAACTATGCTGAGCTCTACACCAATACTTTATATAAACACCTGTATAACTGCATTGACCCAAGCTCCTCATGGAAGAGCAAACCTGCCTGGTAGACAACTGCCATTAACAGGCTTTACAATAAGAGGAAGACATTGCTGTATAAAGGTAGGAGTGACGGAGCCCCCCTAAACTGGAAACACTCCCACCTCAGCTTAAACAAGTGCATAATAGTTGTTGTGAAGGCCTCCAAAACAAAGTATGAGTCCAAATTAGCCTCCTGCACAAAGGACAACCATAAGGTATTCTATAGTTACATCTTCAACCTAAAAGGAAAGGCCCATATTTGTGGCAAACCCACAGTTAATGATACCACATGTACTGAGGTTGTAGACATAGCTAACCTGTTGGCTGACTGTTTCTGTGAAAATGTCACTCCCCTGTCTTCACCACACGTACCCCATGACATCCCTACCAACAGGAGAAAAACACAGCGTCTATGGGATCTGATAACATCCCAGACTGTGTCCTATGTGGGATCCAACATGGCTTAGTAACACCATTGGGAACTCTTTGCAATCATAGAATAACCACCGGCTTTGTCCAAGCTGACTGAAAAACAGCCACCGTTATTCCCCTGCACAGAGATGGTGTGTCCACTGACCCCAGGAACTATAGAACAATTAGCCTGACTAGCCATATCTGCAAGGTCATGGGGTGAATAATCATGGGCCTTATCAACACAGATATTGGTAATCTCCAAACAGTTGACCTTACACAGTTTGGATTTGTCAAAGGGAGATCATGGCTGTTAAACCTGGTGGACTTCTTTGAGACAGTCAACAAGGACATGGACTATGGAAAATCTGTGCATACAGCCTACTTGGACTGTGTTTGACACTATCCCCCACTCAGGCATCATTGACAAGCTCACCCAACTAGGCATCAACCCTTATATCATTAGAGGGATCATTAACTGGCGTATTGATAGAACTCATATAGTCAAAATAGGGGAATCCACCTCCAGTAGCAGAGCTGTAACCAGTGTTGTTCCACAGGGTTTAGTTTTGAGTCCTCTACTGTTTGGAATCCATGTCTGCAAAGTACAAGCACAAAGTAAATGTCTGTCTGACAAGGTTTGCTGATGCCTGCAAACTGGTAGCGGTCATAGAATCACCAAATTATATTAACATCCTACAAGAGGGTCTTACATGAGCAAATGATTGTTGCCAAAGTCATGGCCTTAAACTCAATGCAAATATATATATATATATATATATATATATATATATATATATATATATATATATATATATATTATCATTCCTTTCAATAACAATAAAGTTTCTGCTAAGTACCACATCAGTAACAAAACCTTAGGTACATACTCATGGGTGAGAGTCCTGGGCACACAGGTTGACAGCTACCTTGCCTTAGATCACCATGTCTCCACAGTGGTAAGAAGGGCATTCATTTTTACTCATGTCATAATTGAGGGCAATGTCTCCAGAAAAAGAAGAACTTATAACCTCCATGTAATCTTCACTCATCAGGCCAATATTTCAGTGCAGTGGTCCTTTTAGTATGTACCTTTCCAAGCAGCTGCAGCAATTGGAGAGACCACAAAGGTTCCTCAGAAAGGCAATTCAAGTCTTCAGCATCTGTACTATGGGGATCTTCTGAAATAACTGTCACTTTAATGTGTGTCATGCAGACTACTCTGAGGCAGTTTGTGACCCTGCTTTATTGGAAATGCTACATATCCATAAGTCAAATGGCACATGGGTTACTTGTAAAGACCTTAACCTGGTATGTGACATTAATAAAACCTGCTGGAGGCTGAGATTTGTCTACCCATATTTAACACACCTTTGGAAGAGACTCCCACCTCATGTAAAACAGAGCACCTCATTGGCCATCTTCAGACCCATTCTGCATGATTGGATGGGTGACCATAATTTAACCATGGGGGTTCCACCTGTGTCCCTCTTGGAAAAGGACAATAGGTGCTAATCGTGTAAATAAGGGTAAGAATATGGCTAGGATTGTAAGGGCCCTAGGGCCATTATCCTAGTAAATTGTAATGATCCTGTGATTCCATTGACTGATGTAAAATGCTCTGACTAACATCCACACGCACCAACTTAAATGCAGTAAAAATGCTACCACTACCCATTTATGTTTACACAACACTGCACAGCACACACACAGTTGGCTGGTGTGAGATTAGAACCCATACCCATATAGTTTTACAAACTACAGATCACAGTACTTAACCCACATACCACAACTCAATCCTGCTTTGTAAATGACTGCAGCTGAAGTAATCCTAGAGAATATAAGCAAGATCTGTGATGAACAGCTAGGGAGGCCTGCAGAGTCAAACTGCTTCCTATTGTCATCTGCAGCTAGTAGCCTAAGAGTCAGAAAACTATTTTGTAGCCTAGCTATGTGAAAACAGTACCCGTAATGGGCATATGTGTCTGTATTTTGATGGGCATGCCTGTAACAAAGTTAAATTAACCCTGTCAATGAGTGTGCACACAACATAATGCATTACACAACTTGTTCAGTTATTGATGTATGTGTGGAGAAATCCAGCAGACACATGGGGATGTGGTGAATGTGGGTGCTGTTGCTGCCATAGATGCAAACATATGGCTTGGCAATATATGTATGTATTCATATACAATACCATACATTTTCAAGGTTTACACATTCTATCTTAGGGAGATATGGTATAACTCACCACTGTCCAGATGTTTGCAGCAAGTGCACAGGTTTGACTCATAGTTATGTGTGTTTCACACAAAATTGTGATTTGCTGTCAAATGTGGTGTCATTTACACATGGCGTAAGAGAAGACTGCCAGAACTCTGAACTTCAGTTATCCCAATAGTCCTCCAATTGAACACATGTGATTCCACAGACTTCCACATATTTATAAGTGCATTTTCCAATGTTTAGTCCTTCCATTTGGTCCTTCATCCAACATTATAAGCATCATAGTCCAGCTTTACTCTTCATGATCTGGGTATATAGGCCAATACAGACATACACACACATACACACACACACACACACACACACACACACACACACACATATATATATATATATATATATATATATATATATATATATATATATATATATATATATATGTATGTATGTGTGTGTGTTTATATATATATATATATATATATATATATATATATATATATATATATATGTGTGTGTGTGTTATATATATATATATATATATATATATATATATATATATATATATATATATATATATATATATATATATATATATATATATATATATATATATATATATATATATATATATATATATATATATATATATATATATATATATATATATATATATATATATATATATATATATATATATATATATATATATATATATTTAAACAAAATTGGGCAAGGAACAATGGATTTGCTCTCTACTTAAGTGTATGGGCACATGCAGTGGCATTTTTGGCTTGTTTGCGTGTTGCTAAGCAGCGCATAAATGGACAGCACACTGCTTACATCAGAAACTTACTGTTCCAAAACTGGCTCTAGGACACAGCTAGCTGTACTCCAGGCTGGGATTATGATATGATTAGGAAAAACTCAAAGCTGGATCTACCTATATACTTACGTCCATAAATTAATCTATAGTTTCAATCACTGTGTGCTGTATTTAATATTCACCTATCTATTTGTGTCTTCCAAATCGCATATGCTTAATTTTCGATGTATTTATCAGCATATTATGCTCATTTGACCAAATGGTCAATTTAGTCATTTATTACACATGCCCCATCTGTAAAACGTGTAATCAGTATACCCAATTTCAAGTAATCTGCATACAGACTGTAGAACAACTCAGATAAAAAAAGACTGATGTAAAGACAAATCTAAACAAGTCTGGGCCTAGGACACAGCCCTGTGGAACACCCTGACTGTAACCAAGAATTTCACTTGTCCAATTGTTGTATGATACTTGCCATGTCCTATATGTAAGCCATGCAGCTATCCATCTTATCAAGAGTTCATCAGTACCTGGTTGTTCTAATTTATTGATCAGTGTATTGTGCATGGCCCTGTCAAATCTATATAAATTACATCACAGCACAATTTTTCATTCATACCTGTTATTATGTTATTATAGTACATCATGTTGTAAGTGGTACTAGATCTATTTTCAACATATGCATGCTGCTATATGGTTTCAAGTCCCAACCTTTAGAATACTGATGACTTATCCAATATTACCTAAGACTTTTTAAATAGGTCTTAGATATGTGTCACAGACGCAAATGTGTAATAGATATGTGTAACAGGTTAATACTAGTATAGCACACACAAAGTCACAATCTGTAAAACAATTCTTATTACTCCTTAACATAGAAAGCACCTGGGTATCTCAGGATTAGAACCCTGAACACCATCACACAAGCCACCTGCTTTAGTCCTTTTAGATACAGAGGCGGCTTGATAGCCGTGGGATTATTCTTCACACCATCACCTGCATAAATATGTACTTTGCTATTCTCAACTAACTCACACATAATATGCACGTTCAAATTGTACATTACTTTCCTGGTGCTGTGTGGCAAACTAACTGTGTGAAATGTTCATACAGCCTAGATCATTTATTCTTATGGCAGCTACAAGGGGGCACTGCTGTTTTGAGGAGTGAAGGAACAAAAGCCCATGTTCTTCTAGCACACACACTAGTCTATCATTTAACCTCACTTTCTAACATGTTCCTTGACTGATGTACCAGTAATCTGTTGCAGTAGGACTACATGAATATTCCATGCATAAGGCCTACCGAAAACAAATTGTGACATGTTAGTGGAATGAGTGTCTGTAGTCCCAGGTGGATGTAATTGCTGGCCAAGTAGACCAGCATAGTTCCCTGCATAATGCACCTGGTCCATAGCAACAATGACATAACAGAACAATCTACTATACTACTGTGTAGGTTATGGACTTACCTTGGAATTGCAGTAATTGACAAAACTGTAGTTCAGGGCTGACTCTGTCTGATGCCAGCAGTACACAGCCAATACATAGTTATGTACTGGATGTGTGATTTGGCTGGCATCAGTTTTAATATCTGCATTATTTATTCATTTAACATTTGTTTACCGGGAAAGTCCGACTTGGAACGAGCTAATTTTCATTGGCGGCCCAGGGAGAAATGCTCCAGACGCACATGTCTTTATAATGTTGGAGGAAACCGGAGCACCTGAAGGAAACCCACATGAATGCAGGGAGGACATGCAGACTTCACACAGAAGGTACACCAGCTGAGAATTGCATTAGAGACCCTCTTGCTGTGAGATGACAGTGCTAACCACTATGCCACTACTCCATTCTGTATGTGAGTAGGAGTAAGATATTAGTCCCTAGGTCCCTAAGTTGTCAGTGAATGTGCTATGCATTGTCTCTTAGCCAAAGCCAGGGCATACTGAGCACGTCTATGTCTGCCTACAGGGACATCAGCAGGGGGTTTCTCCTTCGAGTCCTTCTGTGACTGTGGCTGAGGTGACCTAGGCACTAGTGGGGAGGCTGTGTATCCCTTCCCTTTGCTGATCCTGCTGCAGTTGTTTCTGCAGGATCAGATTTTGTAATATAGCACATACTGTGACTATCTGTGCACATGTGGCTGGAGAATACTGCAGGGCTCCACAAGATATAGTGAGGCACCAGAACCATGACTTCAAAAGCTCAAACACACACTCTATGATGTTTCTAGTTTGTGTGTGTGCCTCATTGTAATGCGCTTCAGTAGGTGTGTGTGCATTTCTGATCGGTGTCATCATCCATGGTTCCAGGGCATAGCCAGCATACCCCAGAAAATGACCCTGTGTGATGTCCCCCCTAGCAAACAGCTGCTACAGCTGTGATGTGTGTCCGATATGGGAATCGTGATAACTACCAGGGTTCCCAGAACACATATTCATGATAAACACCCCGGCATTACACATGACTTGGCAGTTGAAGGAGTGGTATCCCTTGCAGTTAACATAGATTCTACCCTGCTCACCAAGTGGTGCCTTGATGTGTACATGAGTGCAGTCTATGGCACCCAATACTTCAGGGTAGTGTGCTGCATGGTAGAAGTGTTGCATATTGCTGGCCCACATCTCAGGGTAAAGGGGAAAATATATGTGCTCACTGGCATGTGGGAGCATAGCATCCAGAAATTGGTGGAGTATCCTGGATGGAGATGCCTGTGACACCCCCATCATGTCCCCAGCTGGTCTGTGGAAAGTACCTGTAGCTAATATCCTATGGGCTACATATACCTTAGCTTCCACTGGGATGGGTTCCCTCTGTTAGCTCTGGCTCTGAGTTGAGGGCTACAGTGTTCACTGAGCTCCTGTAATATGTCTCTGTCTACCCTGTAATGCTCTACAGTCTTCAACTCATGTAGCACCTGGAAGGTTACCCTGGGCCTGAACAGTCTTCTCATTCTTGGTCTAGGCCTATTGTCAGCAGCACCTGCAGCACTGAATTCACCATCTAGCACATACTGCTGTAGAATAGCTGCAGCAGCCCCTAGCATTATGTCAGTTAAAATGTCTAAGTCTGTACTCGAAAGGGGCAGAGTATTGAGGGAAAATCAGAATGTAGGTTGTATGCATACTTTATACAGTTCTGCTGTAGGTCCGCCATGGGGGATTGGCTAATTATAATGCAATTCACCTGCCTAGGATGTAATTGACATGACTTAAATGCCCTACTTTATTGTGCAATCCATTGTGCAGCATAGCGTATACAAAAGTATATATTATTAATTGAATATATCCAGTTTTGATTGACAGATGCCTATGTCATCACTGTCACATGGGTAGTCTGTTCGCATGTACACGCTAAGCTATGCAGCATGCAGTGCAAACATGCACGCTGTGCACTAAAAAATCCTAAAAGAACAGAACACACACACCCGATAATATTTACATCCAGTGGGAATATCAACACTGTCTAGGAGCCTACACAAAGTGGATATGCGGACACGGTTGCTCCTTTTAGCGATTCAACAAATGCACCTCATTTGCATACATATTCATGCTGACAGCCTGGAAACTACACAGTTTTCAGCCATGTAAGCTGGGTAACAGCACAAATGGACTGTTGTATGGGCCCAACGCAAGGTCCTATAGTACATTCGTGAAAACTACATTATAGATGTTACTTTACATTTTTTTTTTCTGTTAAGCATGTTTCTGCAATAGAGCAAACGTGAAAATTATTACAAAAATTATTAATTTTACATATTCCCTTCCTTTTTCAGACATCCACAATGTATGTTTAGCACATTTATGTATGTGATCTAACATTTTCAGGGGAGTCATGTCCATATTTGTGGACTTTTACATCCCCTTCTGTCTGTTTAGACTCCTGTATGTGGAAATTTTCTGTGTACACTACGAACACAGACGCAAAGTCTAAACAGATGTCTTTTGCTTTGTTGTATCATTATTCCACCTGGCTAATTTGCATAAGATTCACCTGATTATGCACAAATTTGCATTGCACTGAAGTTTGCCTGTTTGCACGTGCTTGCATGCCGCTAAGCGATCTTTACTGAATCTAAAAATGTTCATTCTTGTGTACGCATCGCTCCGTGATGTGTACATGAAAAAATAATTATGTAGGATTTTACTGAATTGCCCAAATTGCTTGTCATTTTTTTTCTCCGTTAGATAATCTCTTTCTTAGACACTGCTGGTTCCAAATCTATTAGCTTATGTTCAGATTGCTTCAAGAAGAAAATTATCTGAAATAGAATATTTATTTCTGACTTCTGCAAAATGTCCTTTATAAAGCAAAAGTATGTAATGTGTATCAGAATATTCAGAATTATTTGAACTATGTTTCTGTACATAGGAGTTCTATGCTGATCATTTAATTCTGATCTGTAAAATTATCAACTCTGGATATCTTACAGACATACATAACAGGACAGATCACAGTCTCTAGTATGTTCTCTTCCATTTTAATACTTCACCTATATTATCCTCCCATATCATTTGCTAACCTGAGATGGTATATAATATGAAGATAAATATTCAGCTCCAAGGATATTTGGTATTTTCCATTACAGCTAGCTATGAACTGTCCCTGAACTCATTTTAGCTTAACTCATTTACAAGGCTGCATCTAGAAAATTAAAATGCCAAACCCTGAACAGCACTTATACTAATCCTCCTGTTTTCAACTAAAGATTTGATTTCTTATCAAGTTTTGTTAAATAATTTTAAGGAATGTAGTCTTTAAGGTATAGATACATCACTTTCAGTTTTATTGGTGATGAAAGAGGTGTAAAGAATGCAATTAATCTAACGTGTATCAAACTAATGAGAAAGAAAGAAGACAATTACAACTGCAAACATGGTAACCACATTTGACATGAACTCCCTGTCGTGGGAGGCTTATTGTTCATGCAGCAAAATACTGTACTCCTAAACAAATTGTATCTTTAGAGAAAACTTGCGTTAAGAGAAATGAAAGTAGGGTTAGCAATGATTGTTTAAATATTTACTGGTAAAAATGTAAACTATTCAAAAGAGGCATTTATATGCAGTGCTTAAGTGTGGAGTACCAATACATTCCTGTATAAATACATTCAGAAGACAATCTTGTGAATTTTGATTTTAAACAATGAAAGAAGTGTGACTATGTTAAGTACAGTTTTGCAACCCAATAACATAAGGAAACCATATACCAGAGAGGTCATTAACAGTGGGAGTCCTTGATATGGAAGTGGCTCATAACAAATAAAAACAAATGTTATTTTTGATGACAGTGTAAGGTATTAGCTCTAATTTTCTTGGAATCAGATAAATATGTAAAATTCATTCAGAGTGAAAGTTAAAACACTGAAAGAGTACCACTAAAGAAGGTGCTTATGTTATGAAACTACTTTTAAAGAAGGAATTGGTATAATTAAAGAAATTGTGGGTAAAATTCACATTCCAGCACATACAAAACTGAGGGTTCAGAGACACAAAAACATCTTACTAATGGTGCACTATTATTTGCTTCACATAGACTTAGATTTACTTAATCAAGAAAATATGTATGATATTATGGATGCCACTTACTACACAACAGCATACTGTGCAACATGCAGTTTGCCACAAGAGTAGGAATATGCCTTGAAAAGTTTCCCAAAATAACTGAGCTATACCTCATACCATATTATTTCAGAAGATTAGCTTTATAAATCATAGATGGTTAATATTATTTCAAGTTAGCAGCCAAAGTCACTCTGCAAGGTCATTCTGTAATAGTGAAAATATTACATCAGAAGAAGCAACATCCTTGACCTGGTCATTACTAACATGGGTGATTGTTGCTCTACACCAGTAGTCAATCCCTCCCTGGTCAGATCCGACCATAAATTAATCACCATGGGAACCCCCCCCCCTCCCCGCAAAGGTAACCACCTTGAAAAACTTCTCCAAAGCTGATTTTGGGCTCCTAAAAACAGAGGTGGCTAACTTCACGGCACCCATGCCAATGGAAAATAGCTGCATGACTGCCGAATCATGCACCAATGCACTGTACAAACATGTCCATAAATGCATGGAACTAGCCATACCCAACAAAACCAAGACACTCTCCTCCAAACAAATGAAGCCAATCTGGTGGTCCCCTGCCATTAATCAAGTCAACAACAGAAGGAAGAAACTGTTGCCGAAAAAAGGTGAAATCCCAAGACTGGAAAAACTCCCTTATTAGCTCCAACAAAATGTTGAGATCCCTCATCAAATCCTCTAAAGCCAGCTTTGAAGGCAGAATTGCCGCAGACACTAAAAACAATCATAACACCTTCTATAGTTATATCAAGAACATCCACAGCAACACCCACATTTGCTCTGAGTTACTGCACATTGGTACCTCCTATATTGAACCAACAGATTTGCCAATATACTGGCCGACAGATTCAGTGCCAGCTTTACCCATCTCCCCCCCAAAGGACTGTTCACAATACCAGAAGAATGCCAGGCACCCAGCATTACTGCAGCACAGGTTAAAGCTGCATTGTCCAAGGCCAAGAATACAGCTTCCATGGGACACTATAATATCCCTGGCTATGTTCTACATGAACTACAAAGCGAACTGGAACCACATCTGTGTGTTCTGTTCAGTCACAGCCTCACCTCAGGCTTTGTCCCTACTGAATGTCGCACTACTACAGTTGTCCCTCTCCATAAAGGGGGAGCAAATACAGACTCTAGGAATTATCGCACCATTAGTCTGATGAGTGTGATTATGTAAAGCTATGAAGCGCATCATCATGGACCTGATTAACAAAGATATAGGAAATCTCCATACTCTAGACCCCATGCAATTTGGCTTTGTAAAAGGTAGATCATGCCTGCTCAACTTGGTTGACTTCTTTGAGTCAGTCACCAGGGTTGTGGATGAAGGTAAGGCAGTACATACAGCCTACCTCGATCTGGCCAAGGCCTTTGATACCATTACTCACTCGGGAATTATTGATAAACTCACCAAACTAGGCATCAACCCCTATATCACTAAGTGGGTTGCAAACTGACTCACAGACAGAACACACAGTATGAAAGTAGTAGACTCCAAGTCAGACTGCCAGTCACAAGTGGAGTCCCACAGGGATCGGTCCTGGGTCCTGTCCTGTTCGGCATCTACTTCTCAGAAGTCCAGACCAACACAAAGGGACTCTGGCTGACTAAGTTTGCAGATGACTGCAAGCTGGGAGCCATTATTAACTCCCCAAGTGATGCAGACATCCTACAGAAAGGCCTCACTGAGACCAATGACTGGTGTTTAAACCATGGCCTTAAGCTTAATGCTAAAAAATGTGTCATCATCCCCTTTGGTAAAAACTCAGTTCCCACTAATTACCACATCGATGGGAGCCCACTGAACACTGAAGGTGTTATAAGAGATCTGGGCATGTAGGTTGACAGCACCCTCTCCTTCGACCACCACATTGCCACTGTGGTCAGAAAGTCCTTCTATTTGGCACATCTCATTACCAAGAGTTTTGCATCCAGGAAGAAAGAGGTCATCATCTCTCTCTACTTCTCCCTCATTAGACCAATGATTGAGTATAATGCCCCATTTAGCATGTACCTCATTAGACACCTGCAACAGCTGGAGAGGCCACTGAAGTACCTCACAAAGATGGACAGACTCAAAAGACATCAGATATTCTCTGCCTCATATCACCTACTTAGAGGTGATCTTTGCATGACTTACAAAGACATGTCTGACCCAGCTCTGTTAGAAATGTGACATCTAAAGAAATCCCAATCCCTCAGCACCACACACTCCAGAGACCTCAACCTCATTACCACAATCAACAGAACATGCTGGAGGGGCAGGTTCCTCACCCAGAGACTGCCTATGCTCTGGAATAGACCCCCCCATACATGTCAAGCAGAGCACCTTGCTGTCCCTCTTCAAGAGAAATCTTGATGAGTGGATGGGTACTAGAAAGTTCACCCTGGGGATCACTCCAGTGGCTCTACTTGATACAGGCACTGGGAACTAATGTCAGGCAGCACTATGCCAGGGCATTTCTATGGGCTAGGCTTATAAAGGCTCCAGGGCCATTAGCCTAGTACACACCTATGAACCTATGAACCTATGAATATCCAGAAGGAACTGTTTATCCTGGTCATATATACAGTGGCATGACATGGACCAGGATGCAAAAAAGGAAATATAAAAAATGAACTGTCCAGTTAACGATAAATTATCTGTGAATTCCACTTTAAATGCTTTGGAGTGGCACATGAAACTGTAATTTAGACTGCATGTGGACTTTGCTGGTCCTTTCCCTGGAGAAATACGTAGGATGCTGTTGAAAGTGGATGAACTGTTTTTTGATGAAGTTTGCTACTTTAGATGTAACCACAGAAATATTGAAACAAAGTTTTAGCTTACATGGCATTCCAAAAATGTTAGTGTCTGATGTGAGAGCTTGTTTTACTAGTGCAGAATCTGCTAAATATGAAAAAATACTATACATGTTCTAATTATGGCACTACTCTATTCTTCACCTAATGTCTCAGCAGAGATACCTGTGCAGATTTTGAGAAAGACACCAAATAAAGATAAGGACAACACAATTCCTAGGTTCTTCCTTACCTAGATAATTACCAGCCTTCAAATAATGATAGATTTATTTTCTGTAGAAATACTTTATTCAAGAAGCCTGGGATCCACGTTTGACATGTTTTTGACAGATCTGAAAGCAAACACTTAAAGAAAACAGTGGGCTCAGAAACAGTATTTTGATAAACATGTAAGGCTGCGACATTTTACACCAGGAAAAGGCATTCATGTGAGAAACTACAGTCATGGTCCTACATGGAGTTCAGGAATAAATGAGAGTTGTTCAGTTCTTGCAGCTTATAATATGTTTCATGGTCATGTTTATATGCACAGTCACTGAACAAGTTTGTGATCCTGGAAAGAAAACAATAACATTTATTAAATAATTAAATAAATAAATGCTAGTCATACTACAATGATTTCAATGTGCAATACATTTATGTGTGTGGTTTAACAGCTTGTTTGTAGGAAGGACAATTTGCAATATTGCAATTATTTGTAATTGGCAATGATGAGTCCAGTTTTTCTGACAGCAAGACAAATCTACAGTTTTTGTTTGTGGCCCTAAGATCTAATTACCTAACTACCATCCTGGAGAGAACAAAAAAATATTAAATAAATAAGGAAATTTTGGTAGATGTTACATAGGTTGCTGTGGCATGGTTGTATTTGCTAATCAGTTGGTAGAGGGAAGTAAGTCACTGTGGAAATACTTAGTAGATGAATTTAGCCTAGATGAGTTTAGGCTATAGGGTTATTGCATCAGCCTTTGTCTTTAAAGCAAGCGTAGGCAGATTATTTAAGGACATTTTTTTACAGTTTGTTTTAATAGTTTTAGGGTCTCTTGAATTATAATATTTGGTAGATTGTTCCAAGCTATTGGTTTTAGTCTTGAGAAGGCTTTTTATTCCACTTGTGGTTTACAATTTAGGTCTAATAAGGGTTTATGCATCACTTGAGTTATCTGTTAATGTGAAATTATACTGCTTGATTAGTGCTTATATTTAAGAGGTGGCTTAGTGCCCAAGCTTGAGAATTTTAACTCATTACATCTGAGTGACACCTCCAGGTATATCTGCAGTTAACTCCTACTGACGCCTCTAGGTGTCAAATATTGCTTGTTCATATTTGCATTAATAATTTCAAAACCATGCTATGTACAAGGTTTTAAAGGATTTCATCTTAAAACCTACCCAATGGCAAACTCAACCGCATTAATGTTTGACCTCTGTCTAGTGCAGATAAATAGATATTAACTGTTGTTTTTATGATATTAATTTATATAGATATCGTTTTCACATTTTTATAACTATCTCAACAACCAAGTAATGCAGACAAAACTCCTTAGCTTCATATGAAAGCTCTCAGCCAGATAAATAAAATCCTGCTGACAGTATGTGTGTAACTTGAGTGGTTGCTAAGATATTGTAAGTTGTTTGCAAAACATTACAAATGTATGTAGTTACTGTGTTTACAATGACTTGTAAGATTTGGTTTAAGACATAGAACTGAAAGAATTCCATCACTACAAAAATAGTTTGTGCTGAGAGTTTGATATTTATAGTTCTTTCATAACTGCTATAGTTCCAGAGATATGAGCATTTGTTTGAAATGTGAGGACTTAATTTGATTCTGTCAAAAGGCTTAGGCTCCGCCCATTAGAAGTTACAGTGCAAACTTCCTGAGCTCCGTGGGAGTGAATGAGTTAAACAATTGCCTGATGATTAGGAAAGCAGCCTGAAATGTTACTGTGAGCCAGTATAAGGATGAAAGTAGTTGGCAATGATGAGTTCAGTTGTCTGTCAGCAAGACAAATCTACAGTTTTGTTGTTAACTTTTATGTATTGGAGTGGTAGTTAGTATTAATAAAGAAAGGCCATATTTTAATTTAGGAATAATAAGACGGTTATGGCTACAGCTTTTGTATTAAACCAGAATATATTTATTGAATGATAACTTATGACATAGAGAATCATACATTTATATAAATGAGAACAATCCATATTGACATGTTTTCAGTTTCAAACATTATACATCACATATAATCGTATATACCATCATTGTCACTCCACAATTACATAGCTAATTAAATTCCTACCTTCCCTTAAACCTCTTTCATCTTCCAAAACATTATTCTGCATGTACTGTTTCCACAATTCCCATTTTTTCTATGCAATTTGCTCCTGCCCTTTTCTAAAGATCCCAATTCCAGTTCAGTTATCACTGTTACTATATTCAGCACTTTTAGTATGGTTGGTTTAGACTTTGATTTACATCTGCTCAGAACTGTTTTTTTTATGGTATCCACCAGAATTAAACTAAGCATCACAGCTAAAAAAAATATTTCTTTAGTTACACCATTTGCTCACCAAGTATTTTTGACAGAGTAGTCTGTAAATAATTTTTAAAGTCTGCCAACTTATTACACTCCCAAACATATGTTCCCCATTATCTCTTTCTTCCCCGTTACACTTCTAACATGTGCAACCTACCCAAGGAAAAACTGTCTGAAGTCTGCTTGGGATATAAAAGTGTCAATGCAAACACAGAATTCTAAATCTTCTAGATTTTGTTACCTTTTGGGAGTCATACATGTGCAATCCCATTGTTTCTTTGTGAATTAGTTATCCATTATCTTTCTAATCCTTTCTAACCATTCTGATTGATTCCTATTTTTATCATGCAATATTTTATATGCCCTAAAAGCTATCCTTTTTAACATCAACTGCTATTCTACATTCTGCTAAAAACTCTACCACTGCTAGTCTTTCACTTAGGATCCCCATTATCCTTTCTCTTTGCCTATACTCTGATATCAGTCCTTGATAGAGAAGAAAATCTGTAGCCTACAGCCCAAATGTATTCTTGGCCTCTTTCCATTCTATTACCTTTCCCTCTCTAATTATTATACATTGGTTCCTTTACCAGTTTTCTCCAGTAAATTCCAGCCCCCTCTTGCCTCTTCTCTGTACCCCTAATTGGAATCATCCTGACAGGAAGAATCTCCTTTCTTCATTCCTGTTTTGGCATAGTTCTTAAAATACTTTCTGCTACTTTATAAATACTATATTCTATATGATTATTGTTATTCTCCTTAAGGATCTACATACAAAATTCCAGTCTCTCCTTATTTCTTCAGCTCCCTCTCCCCATTTCATCATCCCTTTCCACTCTGAATTGTAGCTTTCTGCTTGTGCTATGTATAGGAGCCTTAATTGTGCAGCTTTGAAATACAGTTTACTATGATAATGCTGAAGCCAAGCGGACTCAGTGGAATCCACTTTAGACAAAGTCTGGAAGCCGAACAGTGACAATGTCGAACCTGACATTGTCGAAGTACAAGTATCGCCCATATCTCAACTCATGTAAAAGCCCATTCCAAAGTCAAAGTCGAGATGTATTTTGACAATGACGGAATTCGACATTGTCACTTTTGTGGATGTGGGTCAATGATCCCATCATTCGACTGAGTCCACTTCATTTTTACCATAGCAAACCCTGAAATACCTGTTCAAATCAGGTAATTCCAAACCACCTTCTTCTATGGGAAGGATCAACTTATCCCACTTGACTCTTGACTTCTTCCCCTTCCAGATAAAATCCTTCAATTTTTTATTAATTGCTATCCACACCTCCTCTGTTTGATAAAAATAAGCCTGACCTATAAATGAAACTAAAGGGACTAAAAAATGTTCACTTCTTGTATCTTATGATCCATACTTATAAAACAAAGCTTCCAGTTTCTCAGTTTTTGTATTATCTTTTGTTTAGTCTCTTTCCATATATCATTAGCTGCCATAATAGAATCCTTTTTAACCCATACTCTCAAGTACTTCATGTCCCCATAAATATAAGTATTGCTGAACCAGTTTATGAGTGGGTGCATAGTTTACAGACTTTGCCTTTGTTTTATCTTCATTAATTTTGTATCCTGAAAAGACTTGAAGCTGCCTCAGAATGGTCCACACAATGGAATATCACTTCTGGTTTTATCATGTACAAAATAATATCATCTAATAATTAAGCCAACTTTTTGCTTGGTTGCCATACCAAAAATATCCTTGAATTTCGGAGTTCCTTATTTTCTTTGCCAATGGTTCTAAATATAATGCAAATAACAAAGGGGAAAGAGGACACCCCTGCCTAGTTTTTCTGTTCATACAGAACTTATCAGAGAGGAATTCTCCACTTTAATTTTCACCTACAGTCCCTCATATATCCCCCTAATTACCTTATTACTGTGTCAGGGAATACAAATGTTTCTATTGCCCTACTAATAAAATCCCGGATTACTCTATTGAATGTTTTCTCTGCATCAAAACCCACCAACAACAATGGTATATTCTTACATTCTGCTTCCCTCTGGATTATCATTATTCTGTTACTGTTGTCAAATGCTTGCCACCCCTCCACAAAACCACATTGGTACATATCTATCAATTTGGTATCACCTTTGCCATTCATTTAGCCATTATAGGCATACACAGTTCATAATCATGGTATAGAATTGAAATGAGCCTATATGAAGCTGGATCTGATGGGTCTTTAGCGTCTTTAGGTATTAGAGCCACCGTGGCTTTCTTTGACGATGTTGGTGCTTTTCCTCCTTTTAAAGTACTGTTAAGAAAACTTCCAGATCATTATCACTTTCTTCCCTCCTCGCTTCCGAACTTCCACAGGAATATCATCTATTCCTAGGGACTTTCCTGTAGACTGGAGGTCTATATTAGTTCACTGAAAGTTATTTTCAGTGTGCACCTATTCAGCAACATGTACTCAGTGAAAATGACTTCCGCAATTTGCTGAATTTTCCAAGGGCAATGAAACAATTGCCCTTCAGCACAATGGAACCCCCCCAAATAACTAAATCAAGCCCACCCAAGTTGGAGGCCTCACCCACCACACCTCCTGATGTGTGTGGGGGGCTGTGCCCCCCACACCCCTAACTATATACACCAACTCCAAGATCACACTACAGTGGGGAAAAGGGCAAAGTTATGTAGTTGGCCAACTACATCATTGCCTTTGGAAAATTCAGTGAATCGTGAAAGTGATTTTCTCTGAATATGTGCCGATGAATAGGTGTACCCTGAAAATAATGTTCAGCGAACTAATATAGACCTGTAGATTGGCTATACACCATCATTTTTATCTCATTTCCTCCTATCCTAACTGTTAATAATTGAGCTTTATCTACCTCAAACTTTGGCAAATTTAATTCTTCCGCAGAAATTTCCATTTGTACTTTTTCTTGATTTCCACATTTCTGTACTTTTCACAGACTTTCATAAAATTTCCAAAATATTTCTAATACTGCTACAGGATCTTTGGTTGTATTCCTTGTTATAGGCTCCCCAAGCTTGGCAACAACCCTTTCTACTTTCGGTTACCTGAGCTATTTTGCTAAAAAGAAAGCCTTTGTGATCTGGAGTTATTATTAAAAAACAGTTGCTTAACAGCAATCTTTCTAAACTCACACATATTATCCAGGTAGTCCCTTATTTATTTATGGCTACAGCTTGTCATGCAGAGTGAGAAAGAAGGGGAAATTTTGTAGCAGAGTTTAAACTATGATAGGTTTTTGTTAATGACTTTATATGTGCATTTCTTGAATGTAACGAATGGCTCAAAGGTCATGCCCAGGTATCTTAGTTCCGAGGCTATTAAGGTGGATTTACAGAAGGCAAACGAAGGCTGAGAGAAATCGAACCCTGTGCCATAGGATGTTATCAGCCCATAGCATTAGTTCTCTGTGTGCCAAATACAGCTATTAATTCTTAACAGATATATGTGATATTTTGTTATTTTTTTGTCTGATTCACATTCTTCTTTAAACATAAAGATGATTTGTCACCTGTGTTATACCCAGCTGAATGTTCTTGCAACTGCTATTTGGCCCAAGTCATGTCTGAAAAGGGTCTTTGCACCAGTATACTTACTCAGTTATCAAATTAAAAAGAAAAGAAGAGAAAACTTTACTGTAAACATAGTATAATTTCTTAAATGTAAAGCAAAGAACCAAAGGCTTTGCCTTTGATAAGCATTGCAGTTATGCAAGAGGTTCTTAACATATGAAGAAAGTGGAGTATGGCATGCTATCAATAAAAGCATTATACTGAGGTATAACACAATGCAAATACAGCTTCTCTTTGATGTTCTTTTGAAATGTTTTTTTTTTTATATTTTGTTTATTTATTGCATTTTGTTTACCAATAAAGTGTAACTGGGCAAACAAAAATCATTTTAAGCAGAGACTCAGGAAGATAAGCTCCAAGATATAATACAATAGCATTACAAAAACTGTTACAATAAAGATGGAATGAAACAAAAATCTGGTTTTGAGCCCTCCCCATATCATCTAGATCAGCTCTCTAAGATGTCACCTGGAATGCAGCTACTAATCTATAAACACAATTTTCACTATTTTTTTTTTGAAGTTTTGATGTCTTATCAAAAATGTTAAATCTTTTTATGGTGTTTGAGCAGAACCTCAGCTGGGGTGCCTTCTTTGCGGAGTCTGCATGTCCTTCCTGTGGCTGCATGGGTTTCCTCCGGGTGCGCAGGTTTCCTCCCACATCCCAAAAACATGATGCAGGTGGATTGGACACTGTAAATTGGCCCTACATGTGTGTGTGCCTTCTGTGAAAGGTTGGGCTGGCAACTTAACACTGTGAAACTCCACTACCAATCATTCTCTGTTGTTCCACTTTGGCAACTCATAAAGGGAAAAGCTGGAAGGAGAGGAAGAAGAAGACACTGCTTGAGCACAACATCTGAAAATTTTGAATGGATCTTTTACAACAAATCTGACAGTTTTTAAAACAAATGTTGGTAACTTTGCACAGCTGTAATTTTTCATAGCTACTACATAGCAACAGAACAACTAGTATATGTTAAGTTGTCTATCTCGCCTTCATTCTTGCTGGATGGGTTCGGAGCCGATCCTCAGCTCTGACTCAGCCAATACTAAAGCTCGAGAGCTAATTCCACCAGCTCGAGGCTCCCCTATATCCCACAATGCTAGGCGGTAACTACCCAGATCTTGTTTGCCGCTTAGCTGACGAGGTGCTTTTCTACCGGCTCTGGCAGGTTAGTGGAAAATATTTTCTATTTTCACAAATCTTTAGACCCCTATTATTTACCTTAGTATAACTTTTAGTTTTAATTCTCTATTTCATTAGATCGACCCTCTTTTGCCCATAATCCCTTCCCTTATTCCCCTTTAACTTTAGGCCTTAGGCCCCTTCTCCTAGTCCTTTAGTGTGACTGGAAATTAATATTTTTTTCTTAAAGGCCTGTGTGTGTGTGTGAGTGTTTCTTATTTAGGCCTTTAGTATGTCTAAGGACTCCAAGGTCTCAGGCTTCAAGAAGTGTGACTTGTGCTGTCAGAAAATGTCTCTGACAGACGGTCACACTTCTTGTGTGTATTGCCTGGGACCTTTGCACCTGCAGGACTCATGTGCTGTGTGCCATGGTTTCAGCCCTAGAGTCCTGCAGGGACACAAAAATAAATTGATTTTGCGTGGCTTGTTAAAGCCTGAAGGCCCCCCGACCCAGTCTGTGTCGGGGAAGCCTTCTAAGACTTCCAGACAGTCGGCTCCGGCTTCTGAGCCGTCCTCTGGAAGCATCAAAATGGCTTTGACATCGGCTCCGGCTGGAACCGATGTTTCCAAGCCTCATACTGTTACCTCGGCTCCGGCCGGAGCCAAGGCTGATAAGACTCAGTTGGCTCCGATACTCTTATCGGAGCAACCTTCAAAGAAGAGGTCTAGGTCCCCCTCCATTGGCTCCATTCACTCGGCACCGGGATCCCCTCTTCTTTCGGAACGGAGCCATAGATCGCATTCCTCATGGTCTTCCAGGCTATCTGACCATGATTTACAAAGGGTTGTGAGTAGACTTCTCAAGTCCGAGGCACTGGCCCAAATGCTGCATAGCCCGACTCAACAGTCAGCAGCTATTTCCGTCCCTCAATGTGTTCCTCCTCTGACTCCTTTGAGCTCGGAGCCGGGGTTCATCGGAGCCATGACTGTCGGTGCGTCGGAACCAATACCTTCCTTTTCGGCACCGTTGTTTGCTCCAATCTCCTCTTTGGAGGGATCTCGGCACTGAGCTTCCCTCTTTGGCTCCGAGGGAGCGAGTGGCATCAGACCCTTGTCCGACCCCGCTCTCCCTCTCGGGGCTTCGGTGCTGGTGAGTTCAGCTCTGACATCGGCCTCGGAGCCATCCCTGTCGGTGCCGGGGGGGGGTCCTTGTCTCTTCGGAGCGCGGACCTCCGTCCTTGCCCAATAGGGGTGCCTTCAAGGTCATGCGGAGCGTGCTAGAACCAGTGTCTGCCCCACAGTTGGCTCCGTCAGCCCCTCCATCTTCAGTGCCTGCGGTGATTTCTACCCACCCCCTTGCATCAGACCACAGAGAGCCAACTCCTCAAGTTTCCCCATTGGGAATTTCCTCCTCTTCCGAGGCCTGTCCTGACCTGGTAGGAGAACCCCCTAGGAAGAGGCAGTGTAAGAGGAAGCACATTGACTCCCCTGAGTCTATCACCTCTGACACTGACTTAGAGGAATCTGAAGGTTCCCCTCGATCCCCCTCTGAGGATGTCTCCTTTGCTGACATCCTTGAGATCCTGAAACAGAGGGGGAACTGGCCAGCCCTTAACCCTTCAGAGGATGAGAGTCAATGTACCTTGAGGCATTCGGCTCTCGCCCTTCCACCTCCTGGGTGTCCCCTCCCATTGACCCCCTTATGGAAGTGGTGGCAAGGAAGGCCTGGACGGTCCCTGATTCAGTGGAACCCACCCCGAGGAGGCCGTCAAAGTTTATTACTGCCCCTAAAGATAAAGACTTTTTATCTAAAGGTGTCCCCGTCGATGCCATGGTGGTGGCCGCGGCCACTAAGAAGGAGTTAGCCGATCCTTCAGTACCTGTCCATCCTCCTAATAAGGAATCTAGGACCATGGACAGGTACGGTAAGCGGATGTTCTCATCAGCAACCTTTTTGATGCGGTTGCTGAACTACTTATGTCACTTCACTCGTCTCCAGAGAGATTTACTCAAGGATATGGGTGAAGCAATAAAGGTCCAACAGCTGAGGGGTTCCAAGACAGAATGAACTCCCAGTTGGCAACCCTGAACTCCATCGTTAACTCCTCCATGCGGCTCATCTCATATGCTGCGGATGGGGCGAGTAGAGCCGCAGGCACAGGTGTTGCCTTACGACGTCATGCCTGGATGCGGCTGTGCAACTTTGCGGACCCTTTCAAGGCGTCCTTCACCAATTCCCCCTTTGATGGATCATCCTTGTTTGGTCCTCAGGTGAAGGATACATTGACTAGGTGCGAGGTGGAAGGTAAGACTCTCTCTGCCGTGGGAGTCCGTTTTTCTACCCCTTCTAGGCCTTATCCCAAAGGTCAGAGGGGAGGGAAAATGTGGTTCCGCAAACAAACCCAGGGAGTCTCATCTGACGCACAAGGTCGATTCCCCTCTAGAGGCAGAGGGGGGAATAACAATAGACGCCACCCTAGAGGCAGAGGAGGTCCGCAAAACCAGGGTAGCAGAGAAACTTTCTCTGATAAACCCTTTCAGCATCCCTGAGGAGCTGCCCGGCTGTCCACCTTCGGAGGCAGTCGGGGGAAGATTATCCCTGTACCCAAAAGCCTGGCTTTCCCTTACACAAGACAAATGGGTACAGTCGATCATATCTGAGGGTTACAAAATTCCCTTTATTCACATTCAATCCCAACCCAAAGGATTCCTTCCAGACGTTCCACCCAGTCTAAGGGAACAAGCAGCACTAGAAATTTCAAAGCTGCTATCAAAAAGAGCTATCCAATCAGTCCCAGCAGACCAACAAGGATCCGGAATCTACTCCAAATTCTTTTTGGTACCAAGAAAACAGGGGACTGGAGACCCATACTGGATCTCAGCAACTTAAACAAGTATGTAAGAAAAACAAAATTCCGGATGGTCACGCTACAGTCCATTCTACCCTTCTTGGGTCAGGACAATTGGATGTGCTCGACAGATCTTCAGGACGCGTACTACCATATCAAGATGAACAGATGCTCCAGGAGATTTCTCCGCTTCAGGCAGGGAGCCAGTGACTACCAGTTCAGAGCCCTGCCCTTTGGTCTCACTACACCCCCCCCCCGAGTGTTTACTAAATGCATGGCAGTGGTCGCGGCTCACTTGAGACGTCAAGGATTCCAGGTGTTTCCATATTTAGACGACTGGCTCCTTACTGCCACCACCAGACATCAACTACTTCTATCCAGAGACTTCACTATCCAAACTTGCCAAGCTCTAGGCATTTCAATAAATTTCGAAAAATCTGCCTTGTTGCCTTGTCAATCTATTACCTTTATAGGCACCACCTTAGACACACTCAATCTTTCAGCCAGACTTACAGAGCAAAGAGTGTCAGACATCCGCAAGCAAGTTTACCTTCTCTTACAATGCAACAAAGTCAAAGCCAGACTAGTTTTGAAGGTATTAGGACTCATGGCAGCAGCAGCTACCCCCCCTTCTCCCCTTAGCTCGCTTCCACATGAGGATCCTCCAATGGATGCTGTTTACTCAATGGTCCTTCCAATAGCTCCCGATGTCCCACACCATATTGATAACTCAATCATGCAAGAATCAACTGTCTTGGTGGATCACATCACCTCAGGTTCTCCAAGGAAGACCCTTCACTCATCCCCCCCAAGTCGCCATGTTGACAACAGACACCTCCCTGATCGGGTGGGTGGGGGCATTATCAGGCCAGGACAGTCCAGGGCACGTGGCAACCTTTCGAGTGCCACTTGCACATAAATGTCTTAGAGATGAGAGCAGTGCTTTTAGCGTTGCAAGCCCTTCATGACTCTCTTTCCACAGGGACTATTGCAATTCAGACAGACAACATGTCCGTAGTGTGGTACATCAACAAACAAGGCGGAAACAGATCATACCCCTTATGTCAAGAGGCACTCAGACTTTGGCAATGGGTGATCTCTTCTCAGCATTTTCTGGTAGCAACGCACATTCCCGGGAAGTCCAACGTGATTGCAGACAAGTTGAGCAGGGCAATTCTCATGCCCCACGAGTGGTCTCTGAAGAAATCAGTACTGGAAGAAGTGTTCCAAAGATGGGGCCAGCCTTGCTGCGATCTTTTTGCTACTCCCCAAAACAGCAAGTGTCACGACTTCTTCACTCTCTTCCCGTTACCAGGCCATCCCACCAGAGACACTCTAGTCCACGATTGGCCCCAGGGACTTCTGTATGCCTTTCCCCCTTTTCCACTGATAACTCAACTAATTCAGAAAGCCATCACTTTGAGAGTGACAATGATCCTCATTGCCCCTTACTGGCCTCAACAGATATGGTTTCCATTCCTTCATCATTACCTTTTGGAGCAGCCTTGGCATCTGGACCCAGTGCCAGATCTGTTGACCCACCAATTGGGCCAGCTGCACCAATCTCTTCATTCTCTCAACCTCACAGCATGGTTTCTCCGATTCTGACCTTAGCCAGGCTTCCCTTAATGTCTCGCTCGGTCCGAGATATCTTGATAGCCTCTCATAAATCTTCTACCCGGAAGATTTATAATAGCAAATGGAAACGCTTCTCCTTTTGGGCAACATCAAAAAATATAGATCCCTTCACTGCACCTATCCAGTCTATTCTAGACTTTCTAGCAGAACTCTTTCATTTAGGCTCTTCTTCATCTACCATTAGAGTTCAACTGGCTGCTATATCTAATTATCATGTAGGTGTCTCGGAGTCTAGCATCATGGCTCACAAGCTCTGCAAAGCCTTTTTAAGGGACGTTTTTCTTCTCAAACCTCCAGTCAAAGATCCCCCGCCTCAATGGGACCCGAACTGGGTTCTGGCATCCTTAATCCTTCCCCTTTTCGAACCAGCGGCTTCATGTTCTCTGAAGTTGCTTTCATGGAAGACACTTTTTCTGGTAGCCATAACTTCAGCGAGAAGGGTATCTGAACTCCATGCTCTGTGCAGTCATCCGCCTTACTTAGTGTTTCACAAAGATAGGGTATTCCTCTGTACTAATCCATCCATTTTACCTAAGGTTTCCTCTCAAACAAACCTAAACCAAATGATTGATCTCCCCGTCTTTTTCCCTAACTATTCCAACAGGTCGGAACAAAAACTACATTTTCTGGATGTTCACCACCAACTTAGATATTATTTAGACAGGACTATACAATTCAGAAAATCTGATCAGCTTTTTCTATCATATGCGGAAGGGAAATTGGGCCTTCCAGTTACTAAAGTATCCCTTTCAAGATGGCTCACCTCTACAATTACCTTCATCTATGAGATCAGACATCAAAAACTACCTTCAAGACCTAGAGCTCATTCAACTAGGGCATTAGCTACATCCGTAGCTTTTCAGGATAGGCTGCCAATAGATTCCATTTGTGCAGCAGCCACTTGGGCTTCTCCTCATACCTTCATTTCACATTACAAATTGGACATGGCCTCCAGAAACCATGCCAACTTTGGTTCCACTGTTCTCAAGAGTCTGTTCCGATAGGCCTCCCGGGATAAGGTGCTAGGGACGCGGTCCCATCCAGCAAGAATGAAGACGAGATAGACAACTTAACATTAAGAAGTTATGTACCTACCATAACGTTCCATGTTAGTTGTCTTCTTCTCGCCTTCTTTCTTGCGTCCCACCCTCCTTCCCCCAAGCCTGGACAGACCGATAGGAATTTATTTTGTGATCTTCCTCTGGAAGTTTTCATTCCCACACGTTCTACCACCTCTATTTCCCCTTTTGTAAGGTCTGGGATACCTTACACTCAGGTTTATATAGAGGTGGGTTACCTTTCTCCATACTATGGAGACTAGAATAGCTTGGTCTAGCTATCAAACGAGATCTGAGTAGTTACCGCCTAGCATTGTGGGATATAGGGGAGCCTCGAGCCGGTGGAATTAGCTCTTGAGCTTTAGTATTGGCCGAGTCGGAGCCGAGGATCAGCTCCGAACCCATCCAGCAAGAAAGAAGGCGAGAAGAAGACAACTAACATGGAACATTATGGTAGGTACATAGCTTCTTATTATGCTTCAAAGTATTTAGTTTCATACTGCATTTCCTAGCTAAGGTGTATTTTGTGTAAATTCTACATACCCTCCTGTGCCTGCATTGGGCTCTAATTTACTCCCATTTTCCAAGGGTTTGGCATTCCTAAAATCTGGTTTATATGTGCTTGCCATATGTATACAAACTAGACTGGCATCCTGTCCAGAATTAGTTTATTTGCTCTCCACTCAATGACTGCTGCAGAGAGTTCTCCACAAACCTGAAGAAACCTGAACTGGATAAAGACTGCAAAATGAATACTTTGAAACAATGTAGTCTTAAAATCTTTCAGACATTTACATTAAGAAATGCAGTTATTGTTTTGTAAGGAGATAGTGCTGAGTGAAATTATTATTAACATCATTATTATAATTATCATTATCATAATCATTATTATCACTACTGCTACTGTTACTACTAGTATTTGGAACTGCCACTTGTCAGTCCATTTTATGTTGGCTTATACTAGGCAATAACTGTGTTGTGTTTGAAATACATGGATTCTGCACAATTACTTTGCTAGTTTGCTTAAACATAATACGGTAAGGCAGCTGGCATGCTGTTAATGTATGGTTGCAGTCTATTATTATTGATTATTCACAATTTTCCCATGCCCTGACCTTGAAGAAACATTAATCCTTCAAATGCACATCTAATCCTTCCTGCTTACATTGCCTGCTATATTTTGGACTGTAATTATGTGAGCAGAAAATAAATGAGAAAAATACTACTACAATCTGCAAAGACCTAGGGGGAAAAAAGTTCAACAAACAGCTTTTTGAAATAATGATGTAAACAGAAAGATATACAGCAGAGTTACTGTAATCTACATTTTTAAGTTCTCATTTCACAAGCTATGTTTCTCAGATTTTTAAAATGTATCCATTGGATTTCAGAAGAGTAGTACATTTATCTTTGGTATTACAGGAAAGCCAAGCGAATATTTCATAGATTGATCCCACAACAGCATGCTTCCCCTGTACCTTTTTTTTTAAAAAGAACATGTCTTGTCTGCGGTTCCCGGCTTACATGCATCATAGCAGGTCTCTGTATTGGCTGTGAAGTGTTTCAAAAATGAAACCCTTCAAGCAGCAAATGCAAGAAGATAGTAGGTACTGCCTGTGTCATGTCACTGGATTCCGTGCACTTGTGAACACAGCACTGGTTAACTAACTGCGTCTCTAGTAATACAGATGAAATGCAGGTATTTGGCATGGGCTGCATATTCATTTACAGCACCTTCCACTACTGCTAACAGGTGAGTCACCATTGTAGGTTTAGATGGTTTTCACTTTCATTGCTAGTAAGCACTCAGTAGACCACAGATCTGATGTGAACAAGTATGGGCTTCCATTTTTCTAGCAACCTTGAAGAAGCTGTAGGGTGCCAAGACCCTGTTTAGGATTTTTCCTCAGCCAATATGCATTTTTATAAGTATAAACATTAAAAAAGTACACATACAAGGCTCAGGCGATGCTTCATTATACACCTTTTAAGTTCACTAGATTTGTAACATATGACTTGCCAGTTATGGAGGTCACATAATGTAATCACAGCACATAGACATTAGTTTCCAGAATTCATATACAGGATTCATCGGGCATATTACAGTCAAAACTGCATTTATAACTATGAATATCATATGGGGATGGGAGGGTGGCCTAATGGTTAAGGTGTTTTCCTTACAAATACAAGGTACAGGGTTTGAATCTCCCAGGGCATAATTGGCTAGGCT
This sequence comes from Protopterus annectens, assembly GCF_019279795.1. Classification (NCBI taxonomy): domain Eukaryota; kingdom Metazoa; phylum Chordata; order Ceratodontiformes; family Protopteridae; genus Protopterus; species Protopterus annectens. The sequence continues at coordinate 178,257,116 of NC_056729.1, read as the reverse complement.
TAAAATGGCTCGCAAGGGCAGTTAGCCTAGTACTAACCTATGAATCTATATTTATTTATTTATCTGTAATTATTAACATGGGATAGAACACTAACCCATAAGGAATTATTTCATGTTTAGCCTTGGTAAAATAAAGAGGGAAGCACAGAATCAGCTACAAATGAGGAGAAAACGTAATTAAGTAACAGTGTGTAATGGTACAAAAAAGACTTAAACAAATGAAGACAAAAAAGAACATACAACAGCCGTGCGGTTACAAATTTAAGTCTACATAAATACATATTTATATGTTGCTGCCTGTTGGAGGCAGTATATTGCAAAAGAGTAAGCTGTTTATGATAAAGATCACACATGGTTTAATAAGGTGTAGTAACAAGAATGACAAAATGAGGTTATGAGCTATATGGAAAGACTATATAGAGAGATCAGTTTCTGGTATACTGCAGGTGCTGAGAAGAACTCTTCACACACATCAAAAAGGTGAAGCAGTAGTGATTTGTGAACTTTAACTGCATCCTGACTTCAGAACTGGGGCAGTAAATCCCTAAACATTTGGGAAATGTTAAAGGGAAATAAGCCATTAATGTATCATGTAGAGTTCAAAGCATAGTACAAATGCAAGGTTATTAGAAATGTCAGTGACTACAAACTATTGTCCATGCTCTATCTACTGACCAAAACCTAACTCTTTTCTCCACATCTAATGCCACCTAATCCTACCCACCACTACCATGGAGTGACCGCCTGAGTCATGCAGCAATGCTGACTTGCATATTTGTTAGTGGTGAGCCACAGGCTGATATAATCAATCTGTGTCTTATTTGAACAATTTAATAGACAATGTTGGTATAATATTAAAATATTTCCTTTTTCTGAGATATTTCTGAGTCATAAATGCAGATAACAAACCATGACAATGAACAGACATAAGGCAAGAATATACACATGCACAAAAAGACATATAAGACATGTTAATAGTATGAAGGCACCAAAAACATTCATTTTAATGTGGAACCTATAACATTTTTATATAGTATGCTTACCATGTCTCCCTGCCACTGAGACTAAATCATAATTGATTTTGGGGTGAGCGCTATTTTTTATTTGTAGACTTGCTTTCTGTCTTATATAATCTGCACAGAATATAAGACAATAAAGAAACATCCACATCATGCCAAAGCCATCCCTCTTCTTTGCTGCTGCCCTGGCTTTGTATGAAGACACAGTAGTTTCATCCCTGTACCACATACCACATAGCCTGTTCATACATGGATAGTCTCCCACTGTATACAGGTAAATTGTAGCATATAGTAAATCACAAAACATGTGAGTTATACAGTACATTTTGTTAAAATTAAAGGTTTGGGGTAAGAAACAGCTCAATGGCAACTCTTTACACAAGGGCAGAAGATATCTTGCAAACATGAATACTGACCTCACTATAATTTTTGAGTTAGTTAACCACATTCTCATCTTATCCTTTCTATTGTCCTTTAGAAGCAGTCTGTAGACAATTCAAGGTTTAATTTCTTCCTAAAGAGTATGCAGTTCAAAGTCCAGATAAGCAACACTCATTCTCCAACAGCCCCCAAGATCAAAATGTACCTCAAGGCTCAGTGCTACCACCCCTTTTATTTGCTTTATTTAATAACATATTCCCCAAATGGCAACTACATTATCTACATAGATGACATGGTAGTTCACAATGCAGAGGTCTGCCCCACAAACATTAAATCAGACCTGGAGCAACACCTGATAAAAAAAAGTAGAAAGAAAGTAGAAGCTGGAACCAAGCCCAAACAATCAAAATTTACACAAAACTGGTTTTTCATATTCAAACACTCCCAAATTATGCAAGCAGTAGAACACTTTAGATATCTACACATCTAATCAGACAGCACTCTACACTTCTGATATCACATCTAAGTTAAAAAAGACAAAAAGAAATCATCTTCTATTCTGTGCCTTAAGAAATCACATTTTCTATTCCCTGATGCTAGATCACCAACAATTAATGGTGTTCTCTTCCCTCAGTTAGAGTACAGCCTTTACTGAGATAGTCCCTGCCTCAGAAAAGAACCTTTCTTCTTTTCAAACACAACACATAATATATGTATATTTATTACTCTTTCCCCACTCAGGGATGACCTATTCAAGGCTAACTTGCTCCCTGTTCAGCAAGGGGCAAGTCTTTTCCTAGGCTCTCTTAACTAGAAACTGATCAATGTCAACTCATTTCCCTTTCTATTCAGCAGACTGCACAACAAGTAATCTCCTACAATTTAAGGTCACTGAGAGCAAAAGTTTGCAATCTTCAAGTTCCTCAAACCAAATTCAGCTTAAAAGTCTCAATTCTGACTCCTAACACATGGCATGCTATCCCCTCTGACATCAAATCCATATCATCTTTCAACAAATTTCACTCTGAGATAAAAAAATATTGCAAACAGACCTAATAGTAATGTTTTCAGAATACTGGTACCACATGATTTCTCCCATTCTGTCCTCTACAAAATCCCCTACATGCTGATTGACCACCTCTAATCTCTGAGCAAATGGGCTGACCTTGAATTCACTTGACATCCTCACCCCTACCCCTCCTTCTTTCGCTGCCATTTATCTGTACACAAAGTGGTATCCCGCAACTACAAACCCTTCTTCTTGGTCAAATCTCACAAGCCCTTATTCCTTCATCTGCTTTCTTTCCCAACATCTGGTGCTTCATTATAAACCAACCCATTCTTATAATTAGGCTCAAAATGAAAATTTGTATAAGCTGCAGTTCTTGTTCCTGTATTTCATTTTGTACTGACAGTATACCTCTCAACTGTCCAGATTTTCAAAAAAATGCCAAGATTGTTGCCTTGTATTTTGGTCTGTTTCTCATAACATCTGTGTATTTCTGGCAAATCATTAAGGACAAACATTTGAGTTTCTGACTTCACATGCTCCAAACAGGCATGCTAATACAAAATGTGTTACTTTACCAACCTTCTGAGTTTATAAGAGCAACATTTAAATTCTGTCCTTTGTTTTGAGCTTTTGTCTCCATTATATTTGGCCTTGTCTTTGATTCTTAATCTAAGTGGCTGAGAGGTATGGCTGGCATTAAATCTTATTTGACAGTGTATTGTTTATTGTATAGTTTTTTCTCTTACATAGACCTCTTGCATAGTTTATATTATGATAAAACTATTTTTGTCTAGTTTTCTGGTATGTATCCCAGACAAAACCTGAAAGTGGTCCACTGAGATCAGTGTGCTTCTCCAGTTGACAAAGATAATTAAAATAAAATATAAACAATAAAATAAATAATAAGCATGAATTAAAAAGGTACTTTTCAATATTTTATAAAATTATGCAGTGTTCCACACACAGTACTTGTGCTGGGCAACATAATACTAAATTGAATAGTCTTAATTAATTTAAATAAAGTGGTAAATGCAAGAATAAACATCTCTAGTAGTACTCCTGTAGTAATAAATTGTATAACAAAAAATAGAAAATACTAAAAACTTATAAGAAATACACATCCCCTCACAATAAAATATGCCCACAGGGAATTTGAGAGTACTATTATGAAATTTGAAACATAGTACTAACTTAAGATTGTTACAGGTACACAAGAAAACTATAGATCTTTCTGCAGTTGAAGCAGGAAATTAGAGGCTAAAAGTAATGTTTCTATGGACCAGATAATATACCAGTCTACATTTCATCAGTACCAAGTATGCACTGTCTAAGCCTCTACTTAAACTGTTCATTCTCAGCTTATCCACAGGGTTTGTCCTTGATGCCTTGGGAACAGCCATCATGGCTTCTCTAAACCTGGGTGGCCTTGTTACAGACCCATGTCTCGCAAGCTTTATATACAAAACCATGGAACATATCATAGCAGAGCTCATTTATGATTAGAGAAGTGTTAAGTTCTGTTTCCTATTGTTCCAGACTCCTAACTGATGCTGAACAGACACATTCAAGGACTCAAAAAGAGTGTCTTCTAAGTATGTGGGTAGGTGAGAGATTCTCCAGAAACCTATTAGAATACAGAGGTTCCAACTCCAGGATGACCATAGGCCACCGAGCCCTCTAATTTCGGCAATCTAAACAAAATTAGCACCCAAATTTCAAAGACTACTCATGAGGCAGAGAAGGTTGAAAGCCCAGGGCCCTATTTGACCATGATCTGGTTCTGACAGCTGGTTATGTACAGGATTTCTGGATAACATGCTGGTCATAAATAACTCTCTTTTAGTAAGATGGATTATCCATCAGAACAAGGGATATATATATTCTTGGTATACACTGATTTCTATATATCATTTGATAAGCCTGAAGCATCTTTCATATTTTCTGTCCAAATTATCCAGTACCTTTAGGGGTCAGTCAGTCGTACCAAAAGTGTAGATTAAAACAGGAACAGCAAATTAGTTTAATCCTTGAACTTTGTTCTTAGATATAACAGCTGCTTTCAATATTAGTTTTCATCTTCTGAAGTATTCCTTACTGACTTTTATTCACATTTGTTCATGTTTTATTACCAATCCTTCATCAGTTCCCAAATATTTCTACACTCCTTCCTGCTCAAGTTCCTTTATATCACATTCCTGTTCCAGATTGATGTTTTCTCAGTGCTGCTGCTTTCCTGCTTTAAATGTTGTTTCCTCACATTTATCAAGACCTAATCACATTCTTATATCATCTGAGAAAGTTTTAACCACTTGCATTTGTGTTTTCAACTCCTCATCTAATGAACCATATAGTTTTAAGTCATCCACAAAAAGAAGATGAGAAATGTTTACATTTGTATTTTTTTTCTGGTTGCCAAATTACAACCAAGACCTAGGGGGGAATTTATTTAAGCCTAAATGGACTTTTTTTCCATGTAGGCATTGTGACACACTGCTTACATGAAAGTAAGCAGGTTTGCGAACCAGAAAATAGACCTGGGTGGCAAGCACCAATGCGCCGATATGCAAGTATCCGTGGCATGCAAATCACCTCATAACCAGGTGAATTGCATGCAAGTGAGGGAGGTAGAGCAATCCAGCAAGCAGTTAAGCAGTCCTACAGACCCCATGTTGGTGACCGTAGCATACACAGAAAAATGTTGTGTACAGGATTTTAAACGGACAACAGGGGCTGTAAAAGTATAGTTTGATGGACAGAAATAGCATAGCAGACACAGATATGTGCAACATTATCTACTGTGTGTCCAAAACCGTATGGGAAATAATTTTAAATAATTTTAATTTTTATAATGATGTGGGTATGTTTGCACTGCACACCATAGTGTGCAAACATGCTTTTATGAAACAAAATAAAATAAAAAAGAGTGTAAAAATCAAATTTATTAGTATGTGGCCATATTGTATTGTAGGACCCTGTCTGGAGTATCTACAATGGTGGAATAGTGCTGTTGTCAACAAGGCAGGGCCTGGAACCATGTAGTTTCAAAGTTATGTGCATGGATCCCTATGCAAATGAGGTGAGGTTACTGAATAGAACAAATGGGAATCTGTGTCTGCAGATCCCATCCGAAGTGGGACAGAACCAAAGAAGAGGTAGCTGACATCAAGAAGGGGGTGTGTCTGAGGACTTGTAAGTTTGTTGGAGCTCAGCTGTGCCTGTTAGCGTAGCATGCAGCTGTGCACAGCTGCGGAGGTGTATGGTTCTGCTGAGCTTTGTTTGCGTGGTGCATCACTGTGCTGTGACCTTTCATGGGAGTGTGTGCAGGACTGCTGAGCATTGTTTGCCTTCGCAGTGTGTGTTTGCATAGAGCGCCTCAGTGCTGAGCAAGGAAGGCTGTCCAAAAAAAAAATAAATAAAATTGGCTGAGAAAGCCAGTGGTATATTAATTACTGATGACGCCTGTTTCAATTAAACTAGGACCATTAATAGTTTGTAATGATGTACTTGGCAAATGGAATGCATCATAGCTAGCCAATCACACAGGCTGCACCTACAGCAGAGCACTATAAAGGTTTCATACTCCCTACAATCTGATTTCACCCCCACACTCTGCACCAATGGAGTACAGACCTGGAAGTTTTAACTGAAGGAATGCTAGGGGCTGCTGCAGGTCTCCTACTTCTGTATGTGCTAGATGCTGAGGTCAATGCTGCTGCTGCTGTTGCTGAAAATAGGCCTAGACAGAGAAGGAGAAGAGTGTTCAGGCCCAGAGTGACTTTCCAGGAGCTACAGGAGCTGGAGATTGTAGAGCACTACAGGGTGCACAGGGACATACTACAAGAACTCACTGAACTCTGCCACCCTCAACTCATACCCAGAGCCAACAGAGGGGAACCCATCCCAGTGGAAACAAAGGTATGCATAGCTCTTAGGGTACTAGCTACAAGTACTTTCCAAAAATCAGCTGAGGAGATGATGGGAGTCTCGCAGGCATCAGCATCCAGGGTACTCCACCAGTTACTGGATGCCATTTTACCACATGCCACTGAGAACATATATTTTCCCTTCACCCCTGAGGAGAGGGCCAGCAGCATGCAACACTTCTGCCATGTAGCTTACCACCCTGAGGTACTGAGTGCATAGATTGCACTCATGTACACATCACGACACCACCTAGTGAGGAGGGTAGAATCTATGTCAATTGCAAGGGGTATCACTGCCAGGTCATATACAATGCATGGGGCATTAACATGAATGTGTGTGCTGGCAACCCTGACAGTTATCATGACTCCCATATCTGGCATGCATCACAGCTGTACCAGATATTTACTGGGGGGGGGGGGACATCCCACACAGCCATTTACTGGGGGATGCTGGCTACGCACTGGAACAGATGATGATGATGATGACACCCATCAGAAATGTATACACACCTACCAAAGAATGCCATAATGAGGCACACACAAAAACTAGGAACATCACAGAGCATGTGCAGCACCACACAAACCAAATAGTTATAAAACCACCTCTCTTAGAAGCCAAGTGAGTCAAAACAGTTGTAATCCAAACAGACTGGTTTATTGAAACAGACAATTCTCTCTCTCCACAAGATACAATAACTTTTCCCTGACCCATGGGCTACAAAAACCTTTACAGAGTACATCTACATTTTCTCTGCAACACATTTATATACATCCTTCAATTAAACAATCAATCAATAAAATCCCATTAAACACTTGATTGACATTACTGTATTAAAGACAAATCATAGCAAATATCTCCAGGAGAAATCCCTATTAAGTCCCCTGGGATGCAGCATTCCTTATTTTAAAATAAATATTGCTTCTTTCTTTCTTAACTTATACTTTATACCTTCACAAGTATCAAATTCCCCACGTATTTGTTCTAGAACTGTAGCCTGCAGTCCCTGGGGATCCCCATTATGACATTCATTAAAATGCATTGCAACAGGACTATATGATTTATTCTTCCTAATGTCCCTTAAGTGTTCTTTTAATCTAATCATAAAACATCTCTTACTTTCTCCTATATAAAATAGTCCACATGGAGCATGTGTATGGGCTGCTAAAATCACAGTTCTGGTGTCTTGATATATCTGGTGGAGCCCTGCAGCCACATAAGCACAGATGTTTACAGTATGTGGCATGCTACACAATATGATCCTGCAGAAACAGCTGTAGCGGGATCAGCAAAGGGAAGGGATACACTGTCCCCCACCAGTGTCTAGGTCCCCACAGCCACACCCACAGGGGGACTTGGAGGAGGAAACCTCTGACGTTGTCCCTTGTAGTCATGCCCAGTATACCCTAGCCTTGGCCAAGAGACAACGCTAGCACATGCACTGACAACCTAGGGCCCTTGGAACTGGCACCTTACTCCAACTCATATGCATATAGTAAATATGATGCCAGCCATCCCACACAACCTGCACCTAACGATGTATTGGCTGTATACTGTGTGCATCAGAGTCAGTTCTGAACTACAGGTCTGTCAACTGCTGCATTCGCAAGGTTAGTCACTCACCTATACACCACTTGTAAGGGGTACTAGAATATGGTAGCATATGTATGGACCTGCCATGTGTATGCAAGGGAATATAGTGGGCTACTGGGCTACTTGGAGAGATCTAACAGCCACTTGGGACAACAGGTACTCTATCCAATAGTATGTGCTCCACAATACGCACTAGGCCACATGGCTGGAAAATCCACTACATTATTCAAGAGAGATGGCAAACAGTAGGGTTACAGGATAGTTGCACAACTGACTATGCTAGCAGAGCATGGGTTGGTAATCTCCCATCCCAAACACATCAGTCTTCCCATACAACTGCTGTAACAGTAAGTCTGCAATGATATATCAGCAGACCAGCCAATTCTGGGGCTGTGACATAGAACCTGGCCACACTTTGTATGTCTGACATAATGCAGGGTGACAATGTATGTCTATATGCCATTGATTGTTTGAGGAATGACACCCTCTGTCTGGTGGCTTGTGTGGCTCACTGGGCTAGGGATGTTAGTATGGGCGATGGCGTTGATGGTTTGAATCTGGCAGCATCCACATCTTTTGCATGTGAGGTACTCATATGGTAGTATTTCCACAGACTGTTATACCCCTCAATCTGTTACTGCAAGAAAGCTGGACAAAGTCAGAGGGTATGGGGGTCAAAGGGCCAAAACTACAGAGAGACATTACACATGGTCTGATGAACCTAGAAGGTGACTAGTATAACACCAGGTTGCAACAGAACAAAATAGCTGCAGGATGCAAAAGCTGTCACTTAAATGTGTCAGTAGTTAGTACATGTCAGTGAATGAATTATACAATACTAGAACAGCACAAATGTATGAGGAACAGACCAGACACATGGAGCGAAATGCTGGACATTCTGCAAAAATTCTCCAAGTCCAATAACCACTGTATGGCTATGTATATCTGGTCATATTTGGAATGTGTAATGTAATGTCCTACCCAATGATGTTCTTACTTACTTTGAGTGTGTGCAATATGCTGTCATTTATTTGGAATGTTAGTTTTACCTCTAATGAAAAGTTAATTCAAAGTCTGTAAGATGTTGTGAATGTATGTTCTTGGAGCTTTTCTCCCCAAGCCTCCGCTGAAAATGGATCTGTGTCCAGTCGGACTTTCCCGGTTATCAAATGTAAAATAAATAAATAATTAAATAACTAAATAAATAAGTAAAAACATGTACAGTGAGAGGTATGCAGACTGTTACCCTGGGTGCAGTGTTACATTATGTACCCCAGTCACATATTAAGTGCACATAGCTGGGGAATGCCTTGGACAATTTCAGGGAAGCACTGTACTGCAGAAATAGGTGCAGTAGCCAATGTCTGCAGCACACTAAATCAAGGACAGGAGAAGAGGTAGCTCTGGCCTGGAGTCACCCTGTAAGTACTGACAGTCCCATTCAGCATGCTCCTACACGTAGCTAACTTGAGCGAAAGTCTGTTGTCTCTTCCTCACAAAGATCTGCTATGTGGAAATACATTTGTACACACAGACAGCTACATATACATATCTGTCTGTCCCTATCCCCCTCACACATGATTAGGTATCTACCAGTATGTATCACATGTACATATGATACTGATATATATATATATATATATATATATATATATATATATATATATATATATATACATATAGGTATATATAGCTATATAAAGTACAATGATACATAGACTCTCCACATATATCTACCTTACACATTTACAGAATGTACACACACACACACATCCCTGTTATACACATGTATCTATATATATATATATATATATATATATATATATATATATATATATATGGGTCATCTTCATTTGCCCGACAGTTCATTTGACTGAAACTCATATGACTAACACTCATTTGCCTGCCAAGTAGTACTTGTAGGCAAATAAAAGAGATATATCCCTTTCCCCACTGTAGTGTGACCCTGGAGTTAGTGTATATAGTTAGTGCATATAGTTGATTGAAATTCGCTGCTTTTTGTTATATATTGTTCAGTAAAACCAAACTAGGTGGGTGGCTCTATCCCCCACACCTCCCAATGTGGGGGGCTTTACTTTGCCCCCCCACCCCTCCCAACTATATATACTAACTCCAGGGTCACACTACAGTGAGGAAAGGGATATATCCCTTTTATTTGCATGCAAATACTACTTGTCAAGCAAATGAGTTTCAGTCAAATGAACTGTTGGGCAAATGAAGGTGACCCTATATATATATATATATATATATATATATATATATATATATATATATATATGTATATGTTATGAGGTTATCTGCACTTACACATCATGACAGTTGTCCAAATGAACCAGACCAAAGCCACAACAGTACATACTCCACTCACCCACAGACCCCTGTAGACAGACACAGGTGAGCAGGTGTTGTAATGTACAATGGTTTCAATGCATGCCTTGGACAGGCTATATTGTCCCTGGCCACATGGTTGCCTATCTAACTGCAACCAGCTGCATATGGCCATACTGGTAACTGTGCACACATAGCATGGATATTAACAGGTATCCCACTCCTAGGACAATAGATACAATAACAGTACCATGCAAAATCACTCTGCTGGCCACACATGCTGTCTAACACAAGGCTACTTTGCATACTCCACAAGTACTGTGCCTGCAATCACATATGCAACAGATGTAACCTGTGGTGCATGTGATAAGAACTCTGAGATATAGTGTCTAATAATAAATAGGTAGGGGTTCTAATCCCATATTAGCCAACTCTGTGTGTGTATGTAAATATGTCCCCTTGCAGCACAAAGGTTAATGCCCATATGGGCCATCTCCATGCAATGGTTATGCATTTTATGGCCCTGTGATAAGTACTGCAAGCTATAGTGTGTAATAGTTAATAGGTAGAGTTTCTAATCTCACATCAGCCGTGTGTGTGTGTGTATAACTATGTCCCCTTGCAGCACTATGGACAATGCCCATATGGACCATCTCCATGCAATGGTTATGCATTTTATGGCCATTTGACTAGCTTCTGGCCTGTACATTGCCCTCCTCTACAAGGCCTGATGATGTCATCCACCATAAAAGTGCTGGCCGAGAGTTTAAAATCAGATAAACTCTGTGGTTTATGCAATAAGTACTGCAAGCTATAGTGTATAATAGTGGATAGGTAGGGTTTTAATCTCACATCAGTCAACTCCGTGTGTGTAAATATATCTCCCTGCAGCACTAAGGGCAATGCCTATATGGGCCATGTCTGTGCAATGGTTATGCATTTTTTGGCCCTGTGACTAGCTGCTGGCCTCAACACTGCCCTCCTCTTCATAAACATAACTGATGTTCACCACCTGTCTGACCCAGATACAGGATATTTGTAGATGTGTCACCTCCATAGCCACACCTTCTAGATTTGTAAGTTCAGAAAACCCAAGTGACATGTAGCAAGGGTAGCAGACCTTATCACAAAGTATGACTGCATGATTACACTGACTGCTCCATTGCCCCTGATAGACTGCTTTACACATATGCACCTTGGCACCATGCACGTTTACAGCTGTACCTTGCTAATGTCACATGTCTGCTGTGCTGCCATGCCATCCTGTGCCGCACTATTGCCATTATGTGCCCATACACAGGTCCATGACACACCAGTCATTCTGTAACACTACCACCAGTCCAACATTATGCAACAAAGAAACACAAAGTGTGATGTATAGTCATGACACATGCCAGCATACAGTACCTGTTGTGGCCCACAACAAGTAGCATGGCAAAACAATGCTGCACTACACAAGTACATGTCAAGTAATATAGACGCCCTGTGCATCAGACACATAGTAGCATTTCTCTGCATCGATAGCACATGTGGCACAGCTATCGTCACATGCACAGGGTGTGGTGTGTGGTGCCAGAGGCCTAGGCTTTTCCAAACAGTTAGCATATGTGTGAGTCAGAAAGGTGTGCAGGTTAGATGGGACATGGAGAGGTGGCATGTGGGTCTGTTGGTGACCTGCATGTGACAGTGGTGTTTGAATGTGTGAGTGTACACAGTCAAGCCCAGTGCTAGCCCTACACATGTTTATGTTAGACAGTTGTAGACCGTACATGGCGGAGTGGACAGTTCACCATCTCTGACCATGAACACAGGAACTGGCTCTGCCAGGAGTAGCGCTGGCACCACCATGCCCAAGGTCAGATGTGGTGCTAGTACCTGATGGTGACTGCTCTCTGCTGGGGCTGTGTCTCACATGGGACCAGCTAAGGCAACATTCCCATGGCCTACCACATTGTGGTGTGGAAAACACACTTCCCTCTCGAGCACTGGAGGTACTGACACTATGGGAGCATGACTGTGCATGGCCAAGTGGACACTCAGTAGATGGTGTTGCTGACCTATATTTATGTGTCTGATACCCAACTCCACCAAGCTGTTCCAGCACAGACAATGTGTAGTCCATGACAGAGATTGCCTCAGCCCACCATCTGTCATCTGCAGCAGTGAACTGATCCAGGCTGTCCCCAATGTGATGGAGGCAGTCACGGATGCCAGACTGTTCTGCATCCATAACCCTAAGCATCCATCTAGTGTTGAGTTCAGAACATGCCTGTGCTTCCATGATGGCCCAAAATATGCACTAAGTGATCTGTGATGTGACAACTGCAACAGGTAGTGGATGGAGAGCAGTCCTCCTATGAGCACCCCTGTCAAGCCACCTGTGTGGGACCGTGTCAGCTCTCTGGCTATGGACAGTGCCTACACTCACTGACGCCATAGGTGCCACACTGCCCTGTTCATTGTTGCCACCATTTGACTGCCCAATACCTGTGGCCTCTGGAGACTGGATATGTGTGGGCATACTGACTGTGTGGGGTGACAATGGGGGCAGAAGAGGGATGTCAACCTCTGTGACAGATTCAGCCCCCAACAACCCCACCTGTGCCTCACTATGGCCACCATCATCATCATCAGTGTCCGATGAGACACTGATATCAGGTTGTGAGCGGGACAGACTCCAACCCCCCTGGTCATCTGTGAAAACCAAGACAAAAGCAGTACATTACTACCTGCACTTTTATGTATGGTAAACCACACAGACTCATACAAATGAGGATCCACAACTGCATTTCCAATCTCACATCTTCTCATCTCAGCTCTCATGCTCAGCAGATAACCTCACACCAACATACACAGCCAAGTCTAGCCCTTTATAACATGCACTTCAGCCACATCCAGTTAAAATTGCCAATACAATCTGCATATAAGGTATGCAATATGACACTATACATGATAGAACTACACATGAAACCCAGTACACCTATCTTGAGAATGATATGCCAGTACTAGTGTCATTGACTCTAGTATGTACCATCTCTCTTTTATGTTTGAACAGGCATCTGGCAGTAATTGTCTCATGTATACCAGGCTGTGTAGCCGCTCATAACTATAAGCGCAAATGTGTTGATGGTCATTCAAATGCACACTTGTGATTAGTCAGTCTATGAACCATAGTTAACTGTCCCAGAATGGAACATACAAATATTCTACTCTGGTTAAACACAACATTTGTAGATAGTGCAATATGGCAGCCCTTAACTTTCATAGAATATATATGATCTGTAGAAAACAGCATCACACTTACCAGATACAGGACCATGGACATGGGCCACACCTGAGGGACCTATGAAAAGGTGAGGGAGAGTTATTGTCAGCACTACCAAATGTTATAGCACTACAAGGTAATATGTGCATATATCCACATGTACAGTAGCTACTGTGATACTGGCTGTACTGCTGACATTTTGAGTATGTCTGCACAGCTGAGCAAAAAAAACAACTCCCCTCCCAATGCAGCTAGACCTGACACCCATGTACAGATATGTACAGCCTGCCACAATGCCTGATAGAGTATTACACTGGTGAACACAGTACGCTTACCTGGACGGTCCTTTGCTGTGGATACTGTGACACCTACCTCCATGATGTATGGTGTGATGGATTCCTGGGAGCTATCGTGTCTTCCTAGGTGTGCCAGAAATTCCTCTGTGGGCAAGAGTGGTTGCTCCATCGCAGGCCCTCCACCAGTGGTGGCACAGTCCCTGGCAACATCAGCTGCCCTTCATCGTGCAGCTATTCAGCATGTCTGTGGCCCGGTCTCAGACCGGCTCATAGGTCCTGTCCTGTGGCCAATCTAACTGACATCCCACACAAGTCTGCCCACAATGCTGCCCCCGTTCCCAACTATGCCTCCCCCAGCACAACAAGATCTGATGGTGCTCTCTCAGTCCATCCACTATTATGTCATTCTCTGCATCTGAGAAGGGGGCATATCTTCTGTGTTACATGGTTCCTAAAAGACAACAAAAAGGGAAAACATTACAGGACCAGTTACATGGATGTTCACTATGTACAGATCCAGCACACCCATAACAGCCTCCACTATCCACTGCTCCTTCACACGTCATACCCCATAGTCTGGCAACACACTACATGTGTGGATACCACCAAGATAGTAGCAATACTGGGGTATGTCCTTGTGTGCTGTGACAGAGTCTGCTGTATGTTCCTACACCCAGCATTGCAGTATACTGTGCTGTGTCCCCTATGGGCAAACTTCCACTAATATGTCATATGGCCACTGCCAGATAAATAGCAGTGTGCTATTACAACTATATGGGGAGAGTCCAGTAACACCAGTGTGCTACAATGACAGAAAACAATGCAAACCTGCTGTAGTATATGCTCCCTGTAGGTATCATACCTCTCAACTACACAGAAGTTTGCAGAATGTCAAGATATTTGTCTCATAGGTTTGGTCATTTTCACATAACATTGTTGATTTCTAACAAAGGTTGGCCAGTCATTGATGGTTGATGTCAGAAAATAAAGACAGACATCTGAGTTTATTACAGCATACCATTCAGGACACAGTTATGCTACTGTAACATCTGTTATTCTATTCACTTTCTTACTTTGTACGAGCAATAGTTACAGCATCCGTAATTTGGAGCCTTTGTCCTTCCATTAATTATGGCTTTGTTCAGATATCTTGCTGTAACAGGTTGACAGCTATGTTAGGCATAGCTCTCAACCAGACAGGGAACAATGTAAACAGAATCATGGACTTAGCCAGTGTACATCAGGGACAATCATGGACACTCTTAAAATGTTCGAACTACCTATGTGAGACATTGATAGAATGAGAGGAGGTGAATTAGTGTACATCATCTGATATTATAGGAGTCTACACCCTTACCTATTGTCACTATGTTTTACATGTAATTCAGTAGCTCCCCTACAACAGCCAACAGTTATTGTAGGGAATAAGGGGGAGAGGGCTATGATGTGAGTAGAAATCAGGGATGTTTGAGGGGCATGGCTGTAGGTGTAGGACAGCTAAGTATCAAACCTGTCATTACCATAGATTTGAGACAGGCTTACTGCTGTGATCCCTATTCTCCATACCTCCATCCGCTCATCTACATCCTGTTATATGGAGAAATCACTTACAGACCTGGTTGAGTGCAGTATTCCTTTGTTGAACATTGCTTCTTGTAATCTTTTGAAAATACCCTCTCTGTGTGAGGTAAGTCTCATACAGACGTGTTCCCCATAACCAGATGCTTACTTTTTTAAGGTACTACTCATTAACAGGTAATTGCCTCTGAACCAGTCTGTGGCTCTGATATGGTAATTGCAGCCAAAAAAGATGAATTTCACTATCATTAGCCAATGACACGCCACCATAGTGCAATATATATAAGGCCTTCATGTAGACCTGGGCCCCTTTCTTAGCTGTTAAGGTGGAAATTACTGAGGTGTGGAGACTACAGCATCACAGAGGCTAGGTACCATAACTGTCAACTGTAGAGATTTATGCAGTATGTCCACAGTTTCACCTCATATGTGTGGTCAGTGTCCCATGACATTGTGCTCATCTGGCAAGTCACTGCCAAACATTGTGGGTTGAGGCCAGTAATAGAAGACACACATGTGAGTGTCAGACTTCATACCCCTCCGAATATGCATGCTAATGCTATAGATGTTATTGTATCAACTTACTATCAATGTAGGAGCAAAATGTAAACCATGCCCCCCCCCCTTAAGTATGGCTGTATCTGGATTATTTGTGCTAGGGAGTTAGGAGGTATAATAGGTCTGTTGTAGCTACCTTTACATACAGGTGTGTGTGCTACAGGCTGCAGCTGCTGCAGAAGCCTAGAACACATAGTGGGGAGTCTGAACACTTTGGAGGACAACAACCTGCACACGCAACTGTGAAAGTTGTGGCAGCCCTGTCATTATGGCAGAGCCAGGGTAAAGGTACCCTTTACAGACCAATTGAGGCATGTGATTAAGGTACATCTGTTATGCAACAGTGCCAATAACAGAGTAGTAGGCAACATATAGTTATGCTATATGGATATGTGCAGTGTGTCCCCACCTGCAAGCCTCTGACTTGCTAACCTGGATAGGAGTTGATTAATTAGTAGCAACCTGGGTGGATAAAGATTGCATGACTCAGTCATTAACTGCTGTCTTCAAAATAATGTAATTGAAGTACAACACAAGACTGGATTTGAACCCAGGACTGTGTGTGGCAAAATGTACTGCATGCAAGACATTTAACAGACTGCACTTCTGAGTCACTGCTACCACCGCTCTATTTGCAAGGTATATGTGCAGACATACAGGCTGTGACACACATTGTCTGCATCCATCAGTAGGTACATGGCTTTCTATGGCTGTATTTGTATTTCTGCACCAGGGTCCAAGCTGAACATGTTCTTTGCCATTGATGCCTTAGCAGGTGTCTTTCTACATGCTGCTGATACAAGGGCATATTTACCTGCTATCACAGGCCTCACTTATATCCAATTTTATGCTATTGGCTGTCTAGTGGTGTATTATTGCACCGGAGTCCAAGGAACACTCCCATTTTTCCCATTGATTTTTTAATTCCAGTTTGTGCAGTGCTGTGCAGCGCACAGCTCCATTGAGACATGCCTAATGAGTTTAAGTGGCAATCACCTATTTTAATTAAGATCTGCATGGCGTGGTGGGTTAATGTAGTCTGCTGCAGGTTTGATGGGCTTGGGTTTGAATCATGGTAGATGTGTTTATTTTGTACATGTGACTTACAATGTTAAAAACACATATACTCATCAGAGCCCTATTTAGCGGAGCTAAGCAAAACCTCAGGACATGGCACGCCACGCAGTTACATGCTAAAAAAATATAAAGAAAAGAAAAAAGGGAGCTAGGAAAGTGATGTAATGGGAGTAAGCAGGAGGAAAAACCTAGTGAAAGGCAGGTAGGGATGTGCAAGAAGGGTGTAGGAAAGAACCATCGCTATCCATTTTCTGTACAACTACAGCTGTACACTTTGACAGATTTTGTAGATGAACTCTAAATCCCCAGAGAGAGTGGTGAGGACAACATAACTGCATTTTCAAGCCAATTGTACCAAACTATTTGTGTTCAGTGGACATGTGTGCCAAAATGGAGAGCTATGTATGCGGCAACATTGTTTTTGGGGACATGTGTTCATTTTTTTTTTAAATTAAGGTGAGAGTGGAATGTTGGGGAAGGGACTTAGTTACTTGTGGGGAGGTAAGTTGGGTAGGGAGGATGCATTCACAGACAGACAAGACAGACAAGACAGTAGACATTGGTTGTATGTGACACATGATGTGGGTGAACACCTTGGATGGAGAGGGTGTTGTGGAATCCAAGTCAAAAGTGCTTTTAGATGGCAGCAACATGACTCATGTCCCCAACAGTTGACTATCGACACTGCTACTTCACTTCTCCGAGGGTGGCTGGTCTGGAAGCTGGGCACCAGGGTGAGGCTGCCCCACCAGATGACGAGCATGCCATCAGTCCGGCAGAAGCAGCATTCATAGCTCTGATGAACAATCATGCGCACCATGACTGGCACTTTATTCTGAGTAACAACACCTACACTGCCACCACTCCCAGGGGGAGGCAGGGCCTGTCCCCTGAGGTGGTCCCACTTGACGCCACAGGTAGTGCAAGGGCAGCAGAGGGGGCACCACCGGTCTGGGTCTCAGACATGCTAGGAGCTGGTACCACGGCAAGTTGAGGAAAGGTAGACCTACTCTGAAGTGCTGTAGTAATGGAGGTATAGCAATAAGTATAGGTTAGTTGTGAACAAATCACTGTTAGTAATAACAGCATGGCAGAATACTGAAAATAACACAATTACATATCAATGCATATTATGAGAAATACAACAATAAATAACAGAACAGTCACTATTTTAACAACATGCCAGTAACTGTTACATCATAATGCCAACAAAATATGTAATTTAACAAGATATGTTAATATGCAACCATTATAAAACAAAACAATACGGAACCAACTGATATCGCCAATATATTGGCAGATAGGTTCAGTACAAACTTCACCCCACAGTCTGCCCCCCAAAGGGCTCATATCCATACCAGAAGATTGTGCTGCCCCTAAAATCACAGACACCCAGGTGAAAACAGCACTCTGCAAGGCAAGAAACACAACATCCATGGGTCCAGACAGCATCCCAGGCTGTGTGCTACATGAGCTCCAAAATGAATTAACTCCTCACCTTAATACCATATTTAACCACAGCCTCACCTCAGGCTATATGCCCATAGAGTGGTGCATGGCAACAGTCATACCACTCCACAAAGGAGGTACAACCACTGACCCTGGGAATTACCGCCCCATCAGCCTGACGAGTCTCATCTGCAAGGCCATGGAGTGCATCATCATGGAACTCAAAAACAATGACATTGGGAACAAACAAACCCTGGATCCCACCCAGTTTGGGTTTGTGAAGGGAAGGTCATGTCTCCTAAATCTGGTTGGCTTCTTTGAAATGGTCACTTAAGCAATAGATGAGGGAAAGGTGGCTCACACAGCATATCTTGATCTTGCAAAGGCCTTCAATACCATTCTCCACTCGGGAATTATAGACAAACTCACCATCCTAAATATAAACCCCTACGTAACAAGATGGGTTGCAAACTGGCTCACGGATAGAACCCATTCATTGAGAATAGGAAATGCTAGATAAGACTCCAAACCTGTGACTAGTGGCATACCACAGGGCTCAGTCTTGGGACCCCTCCTGTTTGGTATCTACTTCTTAGAGGTACAAGCAAACACGGAGGGACTATGGCTAGCAAAGTTCGCAGAAGACTGCAAACTGGGAGCCATAATAGAGAATCCTAATAATGTACACATCCTTCAAAAGGGTCATACGGATACAGATACATGGTGCCAAAACCATGGCCTCAAACTAAATGCCAAAAAGTGCATTGTTATCCCCTTTGGGAATAACAAAGCACCTATGAACTACAACATAGGTGGCAGCCCACTTATCACAGACAGTGTGATAAGAGACCTAGGGACTCAGGTAGACAGTAACCTCTCTTTTGACAACCACATTGCTAAAGTGGTTAGAAAATCCTTCTACATGGCCCACCTTATCACAAAGGGGTTTGCGTCTAGGAATAAGGAAGTTATTGTCCCCCTTTACTCATCACTAATTAGACCAATTATTGAATATAATTCCCCATTCAGGATGTACCTAGCAAGACATCTGCAGCAGCTGGAGAGGCCTCAAAAGTACCTCACAAAGAGGATAAAGGGCCTTAAGCAGATGCCCTATGCCATGAGGCTAAAAAAACTCAGACTGTACTTGGTCGCGTACCAGCTACTCAGAGGTGATTTATGTCAAGACTGCTTGTATTTTAAGCCAACAGTGGCTTATGTTTTTATTTTATAAGCATGTGTTTATATGACCACTTAGGTAACTTATTGTAAGTCTGTTTATTAAAAGTTTTTAATTAGAACCACCAGGGGATCGACAGTTTCACAGGAGCAATACTGGGCAATTCAATGACTATTCAAGTTGTAGCCCTCTATTTTCAGGAGTGGATTAGTCTTTATTCACTCAGTAATGTCTCAGGGGGGTTTTAATGCGGTCTCGCAGACCTTAAAGAACATGTGACTACTTTGTTTTAGTATGAATAGAGGTTCTGATTGTGTGACGCTGTTTCCATTTCTGAGGAAGTTGGTTGTGTTACTGATAAAAGGCCTGTGTGTTGTGCTTAAAATAAATATATGAGATTGGATTTAAACACATCGAGTGATTTATTTTTATATACAAAGTTGTCCGGTGGGTTTTTGGAGCGTATCCACCTTTTTGTTTTTTCTACTTAGAGGTGATCTTCGCCTGACATACAAGGCTACGTCAAACCCAGAATTGTTAGAAATGATCCACCTAAGGAAAACCCAATCCACAAGAGCTACATGCTCAAGGGACATAAACATGACATCATCAATAAACAGGACGTGTTGGAGGGACAGATTCGTGTCCCAGAGACTCCCCTTGCTCTGGAACAGGGTCCCCATATATGTGAGGCAAAGTTCCTTATTGGCACTCTTCAAGAGAAATCTTGATGAGTGGATGGGAAACATGGAATTCACCCCAGGAATAACTTCTGTGGCCCTGCTCAACAGGGGTGCAGGTAACTAAACCACCTGGGAGGGAGTGCTATAGCACAACATTTATGGCTAGGCTTAATTATGCCCTAGGGCCAATAGCCTAGTACCTGCCTATGAACCTATGCACCTAATAATAAAACACATGTCTCAAAATACAGTTAATGTAACAATATATGTTAATAGTAAACTGCAACCAATGAATAACAATAAGAAATAAATGAAGATGAGGGGTGGGGAGAGACAGAGAAAAACCATCCATTACTAACATTTCTGGTTATTTCTTTAACAACAATACTAATATCTACTCTATGGGTCTGTGTTTTGTTTATGTGTACAGTGACTACAAATCTCCTATAGCTGATACCTCTCAAACTATTTGCATGGGACACTATGGACCAAGCAGTAACAACTGCTGGTACACAACTACACAGAACACTTGCACATCAGGTGAACCTATATAACTACCAAAGAGTTCTGTGGGCTGATTTGGTAATTTTATTCATTTTATTTTATTTTACATTTGTTTAACAGGAGAGTCGGACTGGGCATAAAACCCTTTTTCAGAGGAAGCCAGAGAAGAAAAGCTCCATTGTTAGTAGAAAGAAAATTGTATAGTAGAAAAAATTGTATGTAGAAAGAAAATTGTATAACTTTACAATCTAAGTAATCATTTCCATGGTAATCCTGTGACAGGCGGATTACGCACTGTTAATTACATAATGTGAAATTGTGACACTTGAGAGACATGTATGTGTACAGTACAGACACTAAACAGCTGTCATGCCTTGGTTGGCAGGCATGGGAATAGAAGACAATAGCAGTGACCACTGTGGACATCTGCATAGAATGTAATAACCGACTACAGCAACTTTTAACAGACACTCCAGGAATACAGCCATACCTGGATTACACATTTTATTTCTGACTGACCATTGCTAATGAACACATTCTTGCTAAAAATTTTAACAGTATGTGACATCTACACACAAAATTATCTACTCATAATATGAGCTACCTCACCCATTTAGCTGTAGTTCCTGAGGAGAGAGAAATTGTGAGCATTACATGACTGCTATTGTTATATTTACTGCTACATACCATTGGATACGAAACCTGGACTGTGTGTGGCAAAATGTACTGTACACAGAGCAGTTAACAAACTGAGCTACTGAGTCACTGCTGATTACTGACTGACTTATATTTGCCTGGAGCTCACAAAGAACCATAGTGTGACCTCATAGTACTACTATGGTGTTATACTAGATTGCACTGACAGTAGAATGCACATGCATGAAATACAAGCGTAAAGCAGACAGTAGGTAAGCTATATTTCAGTATCATATCTGTGAAGTCAACAAGCAACATCAGCTCATGGAGTGGGCTACCTCACCCATATACCTTTATTACCTGATGTCTGTGGATGGCAGAGCATTATGTGAGCAATACTGGCTTAGAGACAGCCTTGAACAGTACTTTTATGAGTTAACCAATACAAATTGCAGCCATTAAGTTTGCATTCTACAGCTATTACAGTGTTATACTTGATTGCAGCTCCTTACCTTACAGCCTCAATGCATACAGCTCTACTGCAATGTTTACTACAACACAATCTTGATGTACACCATTTTCCTTGGTGTTATTGATATTGTTTCATGTTTTTATTGCACTACAGTTGGCATTATTCATTCATTGCAATACAGCTCCATATCTACATTTATTGCTCTAGAAACTTTATTGTATATACTTTAATGCAGTTATTGGTATTGTTTCATGTTTTTATTGCAGTACAGATGGCATTATTCATTTATCACAGTACAGCTCTAATTCCACATTTATTGCACTACAAACTTTACTGTATATACTTTACTGAAGTTATGCTTGTTCTTATTGGAGTACAGTTAACATTTTTTATTTATTGCACTACAGTGCTAAGTCCATTTATTGCAATAAAAACTCTACTGTATATACTTTACTGTGGTTGATGTGTTACTCTTTCATACTTATTTCACTACAATTAGCATAATACATCTATACTCACCCGACTCACAGTTCAACCTGGCCTAGAACCCAGTATGCACCTTCATATTGCATACCCTCTCAGCTGCAGCTGTTAGGAGAGAAGCACACCATTATGCATACCAGTTTTGCAGGCATTCAGAGAACATATTGGTAAAATATACATTTGGGGCATTCCCTGCCCTTGCATCTTGGACCCAGGGGTCCAAGAGTCCCCTCTTCCATCTTTTCAGGTCATCATAGTGGTGACAACACTGCTCACCTGTATGGGGGATACCAGTGACACTGGTGAGTTCTCTGGTTAGCCAATCCCAGACCTCTGCCTTACACTCCAAGCCCTGGAAACCACCCTGAAGCAGCCTGTCTGCATGGTTTTGTACAAGAAACCCAATCATGACCCTGGACTCCAGAATGCCCCAATGCTACACCCGAAAGCATGCACCTTCACCACCACCAGCCATTGTATACTATCAGTGATAGAAATCCAATTGATTCTGCTGTACCTATTGGGCTTAATATAGGCTGTTTTCCTGCCCTTAGATGTCATTGGGCAACATTCAAAAAAGTGCCTGGCCACTTAGCCATGGGCAAACCAGCACAGCTGATCTGAGAAGCTTTAAAACTTGTAGAGCCATATTCTTAGTGGAGCTTAGCAATGTGCAAATCAGCCAAGCAGATCCGAGCAATGCACAAACATTGGCAGCCATTACCATGTTTATGTGCTGCTTAGCAGGTCTGAGCACAGTTGAGAAGAGCTTAGCAGAGCACAGTAGGGCCATATTTTATAAAATAAAAGGAATATAATTAAATGCATATTTTCCCTTCCATGCATTCAAACTCTGGACCTACTGCACATGAAGCCATAACTCTACCCATTTAGCTACAAGGATATTAAGAAATCTGGTATGCCTTCACATATAAATCCCAAAAAGCACTTGGATAGCCGTTTCCACTGCAAACCCCAATGTTTATTCACAGACACAGCACCAGCAACCACAATGTAAGATTTAACTCTGGCATACAACCAGTATGTTTTCATCAAAAAAACTTCATCAAATAACTGTGAATGTTACTCTGCTACCCTTATATGACCTTGCCAATAACCCAATTAGTATAATTAAAGCTTTGCTAATTGACCTAATAAAAGTAAAGTTAAAGTGCACATTCTGCTGGCTTAAACTCACATATAACATTTTCTAAAATCATTCTTATTTAAAATTCCTGAACATTATGACCATAATTTGTTAAAACACTTATCAAAACAAATATTAAAACAATATATGTTCAATACAAATATTCCATACTAAAAATGTATATAAAAAATGTTAAAAAAATAATACAAGTTAAAATGTGTATAAAGAATGCTTCTCTCTAGTGTTCAAAAGAAATATTGCACCATAAACACTAAACAGTTGACTCATAGTATGAAAGGTTCAGAGGTATAAAACTATTTTTAAACAAGTGTTTTAAAATATTTAAAAGAAGACAGTTGTCACACAATGAGGTAAAAGATGGTAAAAAAAAGAATTAAAATAACACAGCATACAAATGCCACTACATTATAATTTAGCTGATCCTAATTTTAATATTGGGGCCAGGGAGACCATGTCATTCAAACCTGACCATCTATTTGCTTCCAACACCAGCTGCCAGTATACCTCTCTGTACTCTAACTTGGTTTCCCAAGGGCCACCCCTGATGTCAACTGGGACCTCTTCTAAAACAAAGAATAAAAATGTGGCAGATGCACATGTCTGTGTGCCCTTATAAAGTGCATTTCTCAAATTGCACTTCCTAATGTCGTAGACATGTTCATATATCCTTTTCCTCAAATATCTTTCCATCTTGCCTATGTAGAAAGCCTCACATTTCCCGGATGCTGCAATATATACAAGCCCTTTAGTATCACAATTATAATAGGATTTAGATGTTATATACTTATTCCTACTACTAATATATATCTCAGAAGTGTTGGATATAAAGGGACATTGTTGGCAAGCTCCACATTTATAAGTGCCTACTTTCTTATTTCCTGTATTAGTACATTTGTTTTCCAAAATGTCCTTATGCCTTCACATATACCACTGAGCTACCTGTAAGCAGTGCTGAGCACCATGCCACGCAAACATGCTTAGACATGCTTAAACACACCTTTAAATAAATAATTAATTACATCCAGTTTCTATTTTTAGATGTCTGGCAGGTGTCTGCTATTTTATATGTGCAGCAATTCCAAGCTGCACTCTAAACCGCTCTGCGCAAACATACTTTATTTAACAAAATAAATAAATAAAACAAAGGAAGAAAAAAATAACATGAAAATAAAACAAAGAACATTGCAGATAGTCTCATGCTCATCTGCAGCCACAATTAGTACTACATCTCTCCCTACACTGATTCAATAACCATGTTCCTTGGCTCTTCCTTGGCAATGCGCCATCATTAATATGCATGGCGCTCTGCCAAGGAGGAACCATGACCACGGACATAGATACATTCCATGTAGGCTCTACATGGTGCCTACGTGGATTTTATTAAATCCTGGGAATAATTTATTAAGTAGACAGCTTAATAGGTTAAGGGCAAGACAAAACAGCAGCAGTCACAAAGAATCACCCTGGAATATCCCCCTTTGAATTTCTATCCCAGGAATAATAATCTGTACCTTGTCGTGATTGTTTCACGGTCACTATAATGTCATTGATCAATGTAGAGTGTATCTTATACATCTGTACGCACTGCTTTATCTATGAATGAGCGATGATGCTTTTTTGTAATCTATCCATGCCATACTTAGATTTTTCTCCTTTTTACAATTCTCCATTACAATCTTATTTAGCAACAAATGATCCTTTTTTTCCATGTAACTTTCTTTTCTTGCCCTTTTGTTATATTGACATGATTGAGTTTTCTTCTAAATGATTATATACTCTGTCAGCTTCAGTTCTGGTATATAATTTGTACATCATCATGAGGCAAATTATTTGATGGCTTGTAGGTTCCCTCTTAAGGAGTATCATTTTTCCCATTGTTAACCAGGGTGATGTCTGTTCAGGATGAGAGTATTAAAAGTTCTTACTCAAGGCTAAATCTTCATGTAAAGACATTAGTACTTTCAGCCACATTAGGTACTGCATCTGGGCCTGGGGTTTTCCATTTAGGAGTTTTTCTTAATTTTGTTTCAATTTCTCTGGCTGTTAGTTTATCCCATTTCATATCCTCTACATTTGAACTTCTTACTGTTTCTTTTACTTCTTCTATCCATTCAGCAACTGTTTTACGTTCCTTAGGATCTTCATAAATATTTCTCCAAAATGTGCCTATTTCTTCTTTTTTTAGTGGTGTTTCTATTCCTTTAGCTTTGATTCCCAATTCACTATAACACGTTTTAGGTCATCAGTGAATTTCCTGTTTTGTACTTTTTCTTTGTGTTTATCTGCATATCTTCTAAGTTTTTCTGCCTGCACTGATATCTTTAGTTTATTATTTGCAATAGTGTATAATAGATCCTGGTCTGTTCTGATACTGTGCATTGCTTTTGTCAGTCAATCTTCCTAAGTATTTTCATTGATCTGTTCCCTTTTCTATACTCTTCTAACAGTGACACTTATTGTCCTAACTGCTTTACAGTTTTCTCTATCCGATGCTTCCATGATGGCATTTTATTTCTCCCCTTCCTTTCACTTAGTGCTTTGCATTTTTGTGGTAAGACTTTATTTGTTATTAATTTAGTTGCACAGTAGTATATCTTATTTACTTCTGTTATATCACATGCATTTCAGTCTTGATTACTGTGTCCATCTGTTTTATCAGACCTCTAACATTTTAGGTTTTATTTACTTTCTATAATCTATTTCTTTCATCGATCTTAATATGCCTATCCCTCTCTATTAAATAAAGCAATTTTTCCCTTAGATAATTTTCTTCTAAAATGAGAGCACATTCTTTGATCACTGTTTCCTGTGGACATTCTACAGAAAGTTCCAGAATATCTTCTTGTGATATATTCTCTTCAGTTACGTCCTGCATCATACTTTGCTCTTTCAGATGATAACTCACCGGCCTATCATTCCACAGCATTAACTGAGTCAGAGATGCCACCATTTCCTAATCCTTCCCTTGCTGTGCAACTCCAACTGAACTTTGAACTGGTTTCCTACTGAAGGCTCCAAAGCATCTTCATGTGGCAAGGGATCAGATGTTTCATGTTCCACCTGTTTCTCCCTAATTTAGGGACACATTATTCCATCATGCTGCATGGCTACCTGAGTGGGATTTTCTACAGTTAATCCTTCCCTTTGCAGGTAATCCATAACTTCAGTTTCTATTTGTATAACTTCTCTATTATTAATCCTCTTTTCTTACTACCCCTTTGTTTTCTTACTTTTTGTGTATTGTAAAATTTTCCATGTCCAAATGCTTTTGCCTGTATTTCTCTTCCAGTATATTTGGCACTGCTTTTTTGTATTGATTAGTTTTGCTTTCTCCTTTGCATAAATATTGCACCATATCAAATCTATTTTTTCCCATGTCCATATTCCATAAGATGTCTCCCGCTCCACCTGTTTCTTCTTACTTTGGGGACTCAGTGTTCTATCATGCTGTGACATAACCTATGTTAGACTGTCTACACTAAATCCTTCACTTTGCAGATATTTCATAACTTCAGCATCTATTTAACTTCTACTTTACTACTCGTCTGTTCTATATTCCCTCCATGCGATCTTAATTTTTATATTGTGAAATTTTTCATATCTTGGTGCCTTTGCCTGCATTTCTCTTCAAATGTCTTTGGAGCTGCTTTTTTTTGTATTGATTAGTTTGGCTCTCATTTGCATAAATATTGCACCATATCAATTTCTTTTTTGTTCCCATGTCGATGTTTCTTTTTATATAAATCTTTAGGTTTTGTTCTTTATATTTTCACACTTCCTCTGTCACTTTTTCCAAGTGGCCCAAAGTTTCTTTGTCTATGTAATGTTTTTCATGGATCTGTTGTATTATTAAACACAGATATGCATTTAAA
Source organism: Protopterus annectens (assembly GCF_019279795.1). Taxonomy (NCBI): domain Eukaryota; kingdom Metazoa; phylum Chordata; order Ceratodontiformes; family Protopteridae; genus Protopterus; species Protopterus annectens. Next base: position 178,229,620 of record NC_056729.1, on the reverse strand, counting down.
ACTTGACAGTTTTTCTTTTACAAGTAATTTTTCTTCCTATAATTTCTCTCCTGATCTTTTTGAATATCTTCTATCTGGACATTTTAGGATTTGTGCATAATAGTAACGATACATACTTTCTTCCATATCTTCAGTAGTTCACTCTATATTCTTTCTGGCTGTTTTTAAGGCTGTCAGTTTTTGTGGTTTGTGTGGACTACTTCCTTCTACAACAGGGAGTCCATCCTCCACTGAGTCTGGCTTATCCCCATTGTACAAGTCTTTCTATTTCTTGAGGATTCTGCAGTGTCATTTTTCCATTCCTAGTTCTAGTGTGCATAGCAGGATTGAGCACTTTTTTATCCTAAGACTTGTGCACCCAGATGTCTTTTTTTTTATTTTTCAACCTACCTTAGTCCATGATATACGCTATATAAAACAGAGTCTATATATCAGTGTCATCTTGGTGAGATTGTATGAAAACAGGGTCTAGCACATAAAGGTCTCAACAAGACATGAGGATGAATTCAGTTCCAGCAATGCAACTGTCCCTTTCTTGCTGATTTTAACATCTCTCATTTCAGATCCCTCATGTTTTCAAATGTTCACTATGTTTGGATCTAGTCTGTCTGTCTTTTTCTCTCTTTGTAAGAGGGGAGATGTAATGGCAAACATAGTTACTATGAGCTTTCATTTATTGTGAATAGTATTTCCCCTCTAAGATAAATATGTAGTGTGGCTATTTAAAGAGGAACTGTATCCCATAATGCTTTGAGTTTTTGTCAGTGCCCATTGTACTCATGATTAGTGAACTGTCAATATTGTTCTTGTGGTACTGCCATTTTGTACAGAATAAAAGTTGCCATTTTTATTATAAATTCTGGTGTTACCGGACATTATTAACACCAACATTTAAGTTGATTGGGTAAGCAGAGACATCCTTCATGACAGTTCACTTGACTTAACTAATACAAAAAAAAGCAAGTTGGTGAACGACTGAGATTACACAAACATGTGATGTGTATGTGTGTGCATGTGTCTGACTGCATGCCTGTATGTGTGTCTATATGTGTATGTGTGTGTGTGAATTAGAAGAGTGGATTAGTATCATGTCAGGACTGCTTTCCTACCTTACTCCTTTGGTTGTCTTGAGAGGTTCTGTCTCCCTTGCAACAGTGAGCAAGATAAAACCAGGATTGTAAAATGAATAGGTAAAGATTCAATCCTGTGATAATCTCTTTTACTCTTACAAGTACCATCTGCAACAATAAAATCCAGTAATTATCAAATATGTATAGTTAATAATTCACCCTCTTCTGATCATGTATAACCATTAATGATACAAACTAAAAGTAAAACTGTACCAGCAACTTTGATTAAAGGCTCATTCTTAGTATAACAGATGACTGCTATTGTCACAAAAAAATAAATAAATAAATAAATACAAATAAGCTGAAACACGGCCAGGGCATAAACATTAATAACATAAAAAAAAAATAGGTTAGCACTTTCAGAAGTCAACGGCTTGCTTCTTCAGACCATACATTTAAATATAACTAAATGCACATGCCTTATAGCATTCAAATCTCTTAACATCCATGTTACATTGTAACAAGTCAAAGACCATCTTAAAGTGAACATAAACATTTTCTCATTCAAACAGTAGTTCAAAAATCATTATATTTATTCTGTTAAAAACATCTAAGTCCATTATAAAATATCCTCATGAAGACTAAATACTGTTTAAAACTGTGCCAAAGTTAAAACATACAAGCAGTGCTGATGCCCTGATTTCATATCACTACTTTACCTACTTATGAACTGCAGTGGTGGTGCTGCGGTAGCGTTATTGCCTCACAGTTAGAGGTTGCCTGTTCGATTATCAGAGCGTCTTCTGTGTGGCGACATGCGTGAACGGGCGTTCCTTCGTTGAAGGTTGTGCGTTAGGCCTGGCAAGCCAGCACGTAAAACTCTACAACCAATCATTAGCAGACTGGACTTCCGCTGTGGCAACCCCTAACTGGAAAAAGCCAAAAGACACAAACAAACTTTGCCTACTTATGAACCATCCAGCATTTCTTAATCTAAAACTAGTCTAATTTCTAGGTGTCATCTCCTATTCATGCATCCAATCGTTCATATAATTCCTTTTATCATGGAGAGCGCAATCAACACACCTCGTCCATTTAACAAATATCAAGAGGTGTATAAAGAGAATGAATGGGTGCACAAAAATGCATTCACTATGTGCATAGTTATATGAAGGTGCACTCATCTGTATAAGTAATGCTTCACTTAATGCTATTAACCATATAACAATCCCTATTCTACTATCTGGACCCATAAATTAGCATGCATAAACATAACTAATGCCATAGCGACATCAATATTCCACAAATAATTGTGTAAGGACCTCAAACGTGTCTTGGTTGTCGTAATATATTCAGCCAATAGATGGAGCTCACACTATTGATTAAATATCATTAAAACAGCCTCATGAAAATTAATTGATAAAAAATTATTTGAAATCTAAAAATGTATGAAGAATCATAATACTAAATCACACTGAGTAAACTAATCGTACAACAGATGAAACATTATCTAACAGCTGCAGTTAACTTTGTGTAGTTAAATCTAAAGAATATGAAGCATACCTTTCATTTTAAGTCTGCTACTACATCCATTATAGAACTGTTACTATATCCATTTGCTAAGAGTTTATAATTCTCTATAATGAGATTCCAGCCTTTCAAAAACAATAATATAACAAGACTAGAATGAAAAAAGGGGATCCCTAATCACTGGGAAACTGATATATTATAAATATAAACAAGTGATATAATATCTACTATAAAACAGGATCACCTAATTATTCATTTTTATAACTAAATAACGATGACAATTTTTTATAACCCTGAAATAGCAAGATATAAAATAATGTTAACTTTAGCTATGACTATGCCAGTAAAAACATTTATTTAAATAACAGTCTCGCTTTTAGGGATGGTTTTAGAGATACAGTACTATTTAAACCTTTTTCCTTATCAGCCTGATGTCTTACTATCCTTTTAGTTTCGTGCTGTTCAGTGATATTCCTTATGTCACCTAGACATGGTGTAACATAAATAGATTCCATAGCCATAAATTTTAATGAGTGCTGCATACTAGTGCTCATTATATGTTTAGCTAATACAATGGACTGCAAATTAGTCTTGATACCATAAAGATGTTCCCTAATTCCATCTCTTAAATGTCTATTAGTTTTCCCTACATAGAATACTTTGCAGTAGGTACATTGTGCCATATAGATACTATTGCAGTCTGCTGTAACATCAAACACATATCTCTTTTTAGCTATTGGCTGTATAAAAACTCCAGTCGTGTTGAAATATCTACAGTAATTACAATCACCACATAGATGAGTTCCCCTTATTCTTTTTTGTTGTTCTAACTGCCTATCATTATTCCTACTACATAATAATCTTTTTATAGATTTTTTTATTTTTATACCTTAATTACGACTTATCACCGATGATCTTTCTGATTTTATCATCCATGGTAAGAATGTCCCAGGGTTTTTGTATGATGTCAATTATATCCTTTATATCATTACTATAAAACATAGTAACTTTTACTGGGTTCTGCTGTGGTCTTACGTTCTTGCTCCTATTTATCTGAGGTTGATCTGAGTAATATGGTTTGGCTGTACTTGATCTCAAGTCAGTTATTTCACTCATAGTCTTTTCCACCTCCAATCTACTATAACCTCTCCTTATACAATTTTCAGTAAGCTTACTTAATTCTTCATAAAAATTACTTTCATTTGCCTTGAGTCTAGATATTCTTATTCCTTGACCCTTTGTTATATTCTGAAATATGTTTCTGGGGTGCATAATTTTACGATGTAATAGTTTGTTTCTATAGCAACCTTTGTGATTTATCTTTGTATCAAAACTTACATCAATCATCATTGTGATATATACATCAAAGAAATCTATCCCTAGTTTAGAAATGTTGGCATCAAATTTTAAATAATGAGTGGTACTGTCTATATAATTGTTAATTTCATTAAATTCTTCCTCTGAACTTGCCCAAAGAAGAAAGATGTTGTCCACAAAACGATAGTAGAAGGAGATGAACTTACTATATCTTCCTTCATTAAAAACATATTTCTCTTCCCATGTAGCCATTACCATTTTGGCGTAGCTATTTTCACCTGCCGTGCCCATAGCTATGCCAACAATCTGTAAATAGTACTTCTTCTTAAATACAAATACATTAAAGGATAGTACTAACTTCATAAATTCTATGATTACATGTACCAGCTTAGAATCAAATTTACTATATTTCATCAAATAAAATTCCAAAGCCTGTATTCCTTCATTATTAGGTATCACAGTAAATCATGATCTAACATCCATGGTGACTAAGTACATAGATACTGCATTTCTATTATTAGATGTAAAGGGAAATAGATTAAGTAAAAATTGCTGTGTCCTTTAATATATATTGATTTTCATTCAAGACAGATCTTAAGTGTCTCTCTACATATATAGAGAATGATTGCGTCAACCATCCAGCTTAATTTACTATTGTTCTAAATGGTGGTTTCCTGAGATCCTTACGTATTTTTGGAATCCCTTGGATAATGGGAACCACTGGATGGTCGACCCTAAAATAGTTAGCTAATTCTATTGATATGTATCTCATAGCAACAAGCTCATTTATCATCTTATCTATATGTGTTTTTATTATTTTAATATCTAAACTAGTTATCTGTTGATATGTATTAATGTCTGATAGCATAACTTCCATAGTATGCTTATAATAACTAGTATCCATTAGTACTGTTGGACCTCCTTTGTCTGCTGGTTTAATAGTAATGTTTCTGTTGTTATATAGAGTATGAAGAGAATGACTTTCATCTAAAGTGATGATATAATTGTAATTTCTCTTACCTTTCCTATCGTAGATGCAACACTGGCATTATTGTGCTAATTTTTTAATATATATCGTAATTATTCTGTGTCATACCAAAGTTTAATTTTAACATCACATTTCGAAGAAATAATTTCAGATACAGTATTGTCTCTGTCACATCAGTCTGCTGAACAGGAATAAATGACAGGCCTTTTTCTAATAATGAGACATCACTATGTGTCAACTGATAACTGGAAATGTTCCAGATCAACGAATATTCACTGGTTTCCACATCTTATTGATGGTGTGATTGTCTAGGTTTTCACTGGTGATCTTCCTTTTTGTCTTTCCCCAACTTCTCAATTGACTTCAATACCTGGTCTCCTTCTGACTGATGGGTAGAGTTAGTTTCATAAAAAACCTGAGTTTTAGTTGACTGGAAAGCTGCAGTGGGATTTTTCGGTCTAACCACTGGCTAGTCATCAGATTGATAGAAGCATCATTGACTGTGTCATTACTATGCACAGTCTCATTCCTATTAATGCCCCTATCTTCTCTCATACAAGGCACTTCACCAGTCTTAGGCTCTTCTAATAATGATGACTGCTGTATTAGTTCATTAATAACCAGGGCTGCATTTTTAATCAATATATCTTTGTTAGTGGTAGCATATTCTTTACTAGTATTTATGTGAACTTCCTGATTCTTAGGCTATGTAAATACATGGCCTTTATGAAAGTCATTTGCATCTCTTTCCAGTTTCTTCGCTTTGGTCTGAAGTAGTTTCCTTTCATATAGGCTCACTGTGTCTAACAGTTCTGAGAGTTTTTTATCAACTACATGGTCAGGAAATTTATCATATAATGTTATATGTCGTACCTTGATGCTGCTCAACAGTCTATTTTTATCAGCCATTGAAAACTTCATAAGTAATCTCAGATAGTTAAATCTTGTTTCTGTATTAATTTACTGCCATTGTCTTAGTAGCTCAGGTTGATATTTGCTATAACTTGACATATTCAGTACTCTCAAACCTCTAGGTATAACCTGAAGTCTGAAACATGCCTCAAAATGCTGTCTTTGTATTTGATATCTCTTAAATTTGATGAGTTCATCTTCCATAAAATGTATTTCTGTCTTAAAACTATCATAGTCTATACCTTCATCATGTCCTTTATGTTCATCCTTGAGTGTTGTATAGCATAACAAGGGAATATCTCTTGGTTCTAAGAGGTCATTCATACATTTGGAAATTCTGGCAGTTTATCCATTCCATTTGTATGTGGTCTGGTTATCTCCCAAACCATCACAATTGCGAGGTGGTAATTCATTTCTATCACTTAGAGGGTTATAGTCCAACTCAGTGGTATCCAACCCTTCGGCCATGCTCCAAGGCTGATACAAATAAAATCCAAAAATCATAAGTAAAACCATACCAGCAACTAGGATTAATGGCTCATTCTTAGTATAGCAGATGACTGCTATTGTCACAAAAAAAATAAATACAAACGAGCTAAAACATGGCCAGGGCATAAACTTTAATAACACAAAAAAGAAATAGGTTAGCAATCTCACAAGCAAATGGCTTGTTTCTTCAGACCATACATTTAAACATAACTAAATGCTGATGCTTTATAGCATTCAAATCTCATAAAATCCACGTTACATTGTAACAAGTCAAAGACTATCTTAAAGTGAAAATAAACATTTTCTCATTCAAACAGTAGTTCAAAAATCATTATATTCAATCTATTAAAACATCTAAGTCCATTATAAAATATACTTATGAGGACTGAATACTGTTTAAAACTTTTCCAAAGTTAAAATGCACAAGCAATACTGACGCTCTGATTTCATATTGCTACTTTGCCTACTTATAAACCAGCATTTCTTAATCTAAAACTAGTCCAATTTCTAGGTATCATCTCCTATTCATTCATCCAGTCATTCATATAATTCCTAACTTTTATCATGGAGATCGCAATTAACACACCTTGTCCATTTAAAAAATATCATGAGGTGTATAAAGAGAATGCATCGGTGCACCAAAATACGTTCACTATATATACAGTTATATGAAGATGCACTCACCTGTATAAGTAGTGCTTGCTTCACATAAATGTTATTAACCATATAAACATATATAGTTGCATCTCTTTCCAGTTTCTTCTCTTTGGTCTGAAGTAGTTTCCTTTCATATAGGCTCACTATGTCTAACAGTTCTGAGAGTCTTTTATCGACTAGAGTATGCTTCATATTCTTTAGATTTAACTACACAAAGCTAACTGCAGCTGTTAGATCATGTTTTAGTCTGTTGTCAGATTAGTTTATTCAGTGCAATTTAGTATTGTGATTCTTTATACATTTTTTGGATTTCAAATGATTTTTTATCAATGCATTTTCATGAGGCCATTTTAATGATAATTAAACCAATAACGCAAGCACCATCTATCGGCTGAATATATTATGACAGCCAAGGTACGTTTGAGGTCTTTATGCTTTATTCGTGGAATATTGATGCCACTATGGCATTAATTATATTTATACATGTTTATTTATGGGTCCAGATAGTAGAATAGGGATTGTTATATGGTTAATAACATTTAAGTGAAGCACTACTTACACAGGTGAGTGCACCTTCATATAACTATATACATAGTGAACATATTTCGGTGCACCAGTGAATTCTATTTATACACCTTGTAATATTTGTTAAACAGACGAGGTGTGTTGATTGCGATCTCCATGATAAAAGTTAGGAATTATATGAAGGTTTGGATACATGAATAGGAAATGACACCTAGAAATTGGACTAGTTTTAGATTAAGAAATTCTGGATGGTTTATAAATAGGCAAAGTAGTGATATGATATCAGAGCATCAGCAAAGCTTGCATGTTTTAACTTTGGAAAAGTTTTAAACAGTATTTAGTCTTCATGAGGATATTTTATAATGGACTTAGATGTTTTTAATAAAATGAATATAATGATTTTTGCACTACTGTTTGAATGAGAAAATGTTTCATTTCATTTTAAGATGGTATTTGATTTGTTACAATGTAACATGGATGTTACGAGATTTGAATGCTATAAAGCATGTGCATTTAGTTATGTTTAAATGTGTGGTCTGAAGAAGCAAGCCGCTGACTTGTGAAAGCGCTACCCTATATCTTTTTTGTGTTATTAAAGTTTATGCCCTGGCCGTGTTTCAGCTCATTTGTATTTAATGATACAAACTAAATAAGAAATACTATGACTGGTATAAATAGCTAAAGCAAGATACTTGAGATAAGACTGAAAGAAATGCCTTTGCATCCATTATTTAATAATCTGTAAAACTAGAAATGAAGCAACAATCATTAATATCAGCCATTTCAAGCCAGGTCAATCTGTAATGGATGCTAACACAAAAAAGTGTACAACTGGTTCCTCTTTAATGATGTAAAACACAGCATTGTTCTAAAATTTTGCACTATTTATCATTTTCATACATACAACTACATCATCTCATTCCATTCAGTATATCCAAACTATCCAAAACCCATCATATCAGCAGAAAATTGTTTCATATTTGTGTGAATTCCAGTGAAGACAAAAATATTGCTTTGTTTATAACAGTTGATCGCCATGACAACATGTAATTCAAACAGCAAAACTAAACTACAAGGTTTATACTAAATGAACTAATCTCGGAGAATATACCTCAACAAATGTTTACATCAGCCAGCAGTAATGGTCTCCACCACCCCAACCCAGCTAAAGAAGCAGTTATTTTTAACATTTGCAATCACAGCACCTGAAGAAAATCTGTAAAACATCAGTATTTTAGTTTACTACTATAATATAATAAAATGCCTTGATGCAAAGCAAATGAGAATACCAGTAAAACTATTCAGTGATAAAACAACAGGTATATAAACCTATTATAAACTAACAGAATGGCAGGCATATTCCAATACAAGTAACACGCCAAAAAGGGATACCATGTGACAAGTATACTTGTCCAACAAGTTTTAAGCAGAGCACATTGACTGCAGAGTAACACCATTTACCACAGGGCTGAATATAACCAACAGTGTATCTTTTAACTATTGAATCACAAATATCTGAAGTCATACGTCTCATTGAGTATAGCAAAGGGCACAAACCAGGAACTGAGTATCACACAATGCTTTCAAGTATGTTACTTTTTTCTGTCATTTAGCATACATGGCAAATGTTCAACACTACAGTTTTGTAAAACACTAGCTTTGAAAAAAGTACATCCCACTATCTGTGCAAACTAAACTAACACCTAGCACTGCCTCAAAAATCAAATAATCAAAACTGACAGTCTATATTCTGTATACCTTGCCAAACTGTGGAAATTAATTACAAAAAATATCAAAGCTATCTCATCTTACCTAAAATGTAAAATCTCTTTGAGGATGTACCTCTCAAGAAAATGGTACAGCTGTTGTAAAAACCCCATCACTAAGACCCCTTCTTACTCTAAATCTTATCTCATATATAATTTAAATCCCAGTAAAATAACACCCCTGTTTAGAACAGTCCTGTTGTTGCACCAATCCCATTTGTAAGTTCCTTCTTATGTAGTCAAATCAAACAAATATTGCAAAATTCTCACACATGTAGCGCAGTAATCAACTGGTTATGTGTCTCATGTGAATATAAAGGATGGAAAGAAATATGCATATGCCTCATTTCCTGGGTGTGTGATTATTACAGTGGGAGTACATACATACACATACATTTATTTATACAAGCATGATAATTATACTACTGATTATTCTACTGGTATGTGAACTTAACATGATGCATATGCTATGTTTTATACGTGTCTGAGCTTAACATGATGTAAACACTACATATAGTGGTAACACGGTGAGCACCTGTTAAGGGAGATAGTTTGATTTTACTGGCAGTTCATGCATATATATATATATATGTGTGTGTGTGTGTGTGTGTGTGTGTGTGTGTGTGTGTGTGTGTGTGTGTGTGTGTGTGTGTGTATGGGAGCACTACAAAATCTTGAAGCCCAAAATCCTGAAAGTTCAAAATACTGAAAACTCAAAATACAAAATCTCATAATACTGAAAACACACAGGATACCAACACTTACTATAATCCAGCACAAGTAAATACAGAAACATATTACCATTCAACTATACAACCCCACATGTGACCCCCTGCTACTTAAATATATCAAATCTGAGATTGCACTTTACTACTCTAAGTGGAAACTCTGAGTTGATATATTTAAGTAGCAGGGGGGTTGGGAGTACAGGGGGCTTGCCCTCCAGCTTATACTTGGAGAAAAATAATATGGTTTGTCTTTTATTTGTTTCTATATGTACTTGTGCTGGAATATAGTAAGTGTTAGTATCCTGTGTGTTTTCAGTATTATGAGATTCGGTATTTTGAGTTTTCAGTATTTTGAACTTTCAGGATTTTGGGCTTTCAGGATTTTGTAGCGCTCCTATATAGATATATATATATATATATATATATATATATATATATATATATATATAGTGCTGAGCTTTTTTCTCCAAGGCTCCATTGAAGAAGGGCATTGCCCAGTTTGACTTTTAAAGACAAATAAATAATGGATTTGTATTTTTTATTTAACTACATTTGATGATGCCGCACAAACAGTACTATTCATTGGCATAGGTTTCTTCACTGATTTAACCTACAAAATAGTAATTTATACCATAAAAGCAGTGCTATAATTTTGTATTTAGTTTCTAGTTAGTATGCAGACTTTACTGCAAGAAAACTCTTGTTGCTGGCACAAGAACCATTTCCCGTTTATTTGATGCTATTTTATTTATACAGACTGAACTTTGAAGACTTATAGTTCTCACAGAGTGAATGATTAAAAGGAACATTTTATACACATGCTTTATGTTTTTTGTGCTTACATCTTTATAGGCTCATTTAGTTTTTTGTGTGTTTAAACTGCATTTCTAAATTATGCATTGCAGTATAAACCATTGTACATGTTTAATATACTTTTATGTCACTCTAATAGGACATGCTGGCAAAGAACTGTTCCTGACTATACTATGCTCAAGATGAACATTTACTGTTCTATAAAGTATGACAAATCACACCATTAAAAGTACTTAGTGCTGCCATAAGCACACTGCATGGCATGCTTGTAAAGAGTGAATGTATGTGTGAATAACTGAATATTTATAATCTCTCATATATTCACATCTCATACTCTTTAGCACAGCAGTGACCACTTACTTAATAATTCTATAAACAGCATGTCCTTTTCTTCTCTTTCACAACATAAATGTTACATCATATAACACATTTACAGATATAAATAAAGATATTTTATTTCTAACTGACTAATATAACAGGGAAATGGGAAATGAATTTAGAAATGCACTAACTGCAATGAAATAGACACATACGTCTTTTGTTTGAGAGGTGGTTGCTAACAAACAATAACTTCTTCCCCTTGGATTTTATTTACAGTCAGGGCAATCAATTGTGCAATCACTGCAAAGGATGGAGGCACATAATTTGAATACTGCCCTGAATCTTAATACAGTAATTGTTTATTGGAATATCTGAAGGCCTGTCGACTCACTTCATGTATACATAAACATTTTACTAATTTATCAATTGTTTGACTTTAATGACATACCTATTAAACACTGAATGTCATTCATGTGAATACTATACTTATGATAATAATATGATAAATATATTGAAAAAGAATCTGTCTGCCTGTATGTCATAAAAATGTAGTAAATGAAGGCTTGCATGAAAATGCGACTAATTTCTTTTTAAGTTATTTGAAGATAAAAATATTTGCATTTCATTTTCTGTGTCTTAGCATGACCAGGCTGTATGGAACCAGAACTGTAGTATGTAATGTAGCTACACAACATTCCCCCAGTTACAAAAACATGTAACATGCTTTTACAGGCTTACAACAGAAGGTGAGTCTGCTTTGTTATTTGTAATGGGTGTAAGCCAGATGAGAGAATGGTGCTTTCACTCATAATATCAGATTAAACAAACAAACACACACACCCATGTATATAGATGAAGTTGGAATTCCCTACAAAGGCATATTTAAGTTATGGAATGAGAAAAAAATGTAGACTTTTGATTAGGACTTAAATCTGGAAGCGTTAGAAGTCCATGCTAATATTAC
>NC_056729.1:178060040-178212540 GCF_019279795.1 Protopterus annectens | reverse complement strand
CAAGTAAGTTAATGAAAGACTTATTCCAAACAATTTTGGAAGGTGTTATACAATATGCCTATCATTTATTTTTTTATTTTTATTTTGTACTGATACATATGTTTAGTGTTATATTTCCCCATCTTGTGTTTCCTTCCCAATCTGTACATTACAGGCAAAGACCTCCACACAGAATTAGTAAAGAAACTGTCTTACAGGTCATGCAGAGGACAAATATGGATAACCTTTAGGAAAATGAATATACTGAGAATTCCTAAAATCTTTCCGATTTATTCAAGTTTTCAAATCCAATATATTTTCCAGTTAGTCATCATAGACTTGTTCAGGTGCCTTTAAGTGGCTTGTTTGATGGCTATAAAAATGTATGATGTATTCAGAACAGAGCTAATCCTGGTGAAACATAAAACAGTGCAATAATCACTTTAGGGTGACAAGATCCACCCTTCAGAGTTTGACTGTCTAAAGAACATGTCTTTCTGATTTTCGTAGAACCACAGTGGTTAAAATTTAATCCCTTGGCTATCATTATCTTTAGATATTTACTTATAGTGCCCTTTTTATGGTTTGACCATTTATTTTATAAATATAATTTACATCCTTTTAGCCAAGTTTTATGACACTTGTTTACTGTCATTAATATCAGGACTGATTTTTTGTAGACTGTGTTAGGGAAATGCACACTTTTTACTGTAGTAATAATGATTCAGTGTGTTTGGTCATTACTGCATTTTTGTTCAGTTTTTATTTCTCATTTTATATTTGAGAAAATAGTTTGAAAAGAAAGAGCCACACTATAAAACCCTGTGGGATATCTTGTAGTACCCTGTGGGACAACACTGGTGGCATCAGTCCCAATAAATAGGTACTCTACCGATATGGATTGCTGTGTCCTGTTACTTATTCATCATTTTACTCAGTGGTTCTTGTATGCATTTGTATATAATGCCCTGAATTTGTGAATTATTCCTTTGTGTGGAATGATATTGAAAACATTAGCAGGTTAAGACAGCAGCGTGCAATGATTGTCCTTCATACAGAACTGCTATTACCACTTCAGAAACTGACACATGGATCAAAAGGCAGGATATCCTCTAAACAATCCCATACTGCTTAATATCTAACCAAAAGTAACCCCTGAGTCAATTTGGATAAGCTTCACTATGACTTTTCTGTGACATTATGTAGAATATTGGCCATGCTAATGGATTAAGAATACTTTAAGTCTGATGTCAATTTCATCTTTGTAAACAAACACTAATGAAACTACTTTAGCTTTTCTACCATGGTCTCCCAAACAAAATTGGTTTGACCCAATTAACTTATTTTTCTGAGTAAAATATAATAAATCAGCTAAAAAAGAATGAAGCCTATCAAGTACGTTCATTTGTTCGAAAATGTAAATATCGACCCGTAAATGTCAAAGTACCATAACAATGAAATCTGAGAAGATTGAAAATCACAAAATCGAATGGCCATAGTTGACCCAATTGACATTCCATGCCTGTGCTAAGCTAACTCCTTAACTTCTACTTAAAATACACCTAAATAACTATTATTACACACCCGGGAAACATTTTAAAGCAACCTAACTAAAACGTATCAGCAAATGGAATTCACACTAACAATAAAACAACTTACTAAAATTGACTACTATCCCTAACCAACATAACTACAACATAACATCAAATGTATGTAGTAAATATACCAACTATGAGATCACATTACAGTGGGGAGAGTGGAATGTGAAGTTTCAAACGACAACATCATAACCTTGTACTATTTTATTATAAATGTGACATATACATGCATACTATAAAAATATACTGTAGCTTTCCTGCACAATCATCTTACAACTCCGTACACTTATTTACTAGCTAATTACTATCCCATAAACTAACTCTGATGTGATGCCGTATGGACGTGATACATCAATAAATTGCAGTGGGCCAAGTAAACTCTCCGACAAAGCTGATTTCGACATTTTCAGACTTTGCTATTCTGGCAGTTCGACATTTACAGGTCAATATTTATGTTTTTGAACAAATTAATGTTCAGTAATGTAATATAAACCCAAGTAGACTAAACAGACTTCCCAAGTTAAGCTAGTAAAGACAGGGCTTCTCTTATTGCTAAAAAGCTTTTTAACCACAACATTATCATTTTGAAATATTTTTATCTCGTCTCAAGCATTTTCTCCATTGTTTATAATACACAGCATACTCCAGTTTATAAGCACTGCATCAGATACAGAAATTATCAACATGCATTGACTATCTAGTTTGGTCACTATTCAAATAGTTTATGCTGGTTAATAGAGCTAATGGATATTTTTCCATGAATATTCCAAAAAGAGCACCATGAATGAATGCAGCATTTTAATTCAAGGAGCTACTTAAAGATCAGGGTTTTACTATTTTGGAGATAAATTTAGTATATTATCCAATGAATAAACTACAGCTCAAGGTGGAATATCAACATACCCTACAAAGTCAGAAGCAAATAAATGAAGGCATGTTCTGTGCTGTGTCAAAGACCTATGTGTGCTGATATGATGGAGCAATATTGTGCTGCTGAAAATGAAGTACGAGATCCAGCATTACATGATACTACAGGAACAAAACTGCTATTAAGAGATATGTACAACAAACGAGTGTTATCAAAAATCCCATTTGTTTCACTAAAATGATAGCATGCAGACAGATAAACATTTCCTGCAGGTCAGAACCCCTTGTTTCCTTTAGGTAGGGAACTGTTCAGCCTGTATCCCCAGCTAAATGTAATCAGCAGTTTAGCTCCTAAGCCATTTTACCTGGGGAAAGGAAACACCTAATTAAAGCAACTTTGTACTACAGAGGTGTGCATAAACACACACACACACACACACACACACACACACACACACACACACACACACACACACACACACACACACACACACACACACACACACACACACACACACACACACACACACACACACACACACACACATAAAACTCACTACATATTGTACACAGTCAACATTCTAAAGAAACACTTGTCCATTGTAATTAAAATTGCCCCAGTCCACTTCAATAAACACACCACACCAAATGACATCTGACGACCTTTATTAAACTTCCATAAACGTAACTATCTTGCACAATATTTTCATTTATTAATCACAGCATGAACATCTATATAACAATTTACTAGGGCAGTGTAACCTTGCTTACCCTGACCAATTAAGTAGCGTTCTCACCTCCGCTCGCTTACTTTTACATATCAAACAGCATTCCATCACTCACTTTCATTCCCCAACTTGATGAATTAAACAGCCATCCCCTTTTACTAGGGCAAAGTAACCACACTCACCCTAACCAAATAAGCAGCATCCTCACCTTTGCTCACTTACTTTTACTTATCAAGCAGCGTCCCATCGCTCACTTTCATTCCCCAACTCATTGAATTAAACATTAGGGGAACAGAAGAGGGACAAGCCTGCCCCTCTTCTCAACATAAACACCCAACCTGTAAAATAACTACATAATCCTCAATGATGCTGAAAGAGGGATGGACGGCAGGTAGCAAGTTCACACCAAAATCTGATTCCTTACCCAGTTACACTCACATAAAACCAGTTAAGCCCCTCCTTACACTTACCTCATTTCCTCCCAACCCTCCTACTTTCCCAATTTAACCCTTCGACCCCTACCACACTAACTTTATTCCACTGCCACCTTAACTCCCATTACTATACTTCCTTGACCTACACCCAGAGATGTCGCTGGACAATTGGTTTGTTCCCAAACCTCATTTACTGACCTTCAATGCACTTTATAGCTTCTAATATTTATCAGAAACGGTTATTGTTCTGAGCCATGTATGAATGTTGTTGCTTCTATAGCTTGATTTCCAGCACAGAGCTAAGTATGAGGAATGCATCATATTGTGTGCTACCATATAATGATAAGTGAGGCTACTAGGTTTTTGTATATCATGTGCTTCAGTTTGTTTTACTAGGCAGGTAGGCTGGCCTGCAAACCATTTTTGTTTAGAACCTGTGTCAATGGCAAACATTACAATTAACAACTATATATGATTTGACAGCTACCATATCTAGAGATGTAAAATAGATGTATATATCAAAGTAAAGCTGAGTAGCAAAATAAACATGTAATTATGATAGGATTCTTTCATGCAGATTATAAATGTGTTTTTTATTATTATTAATCTATGCGCATGTGCAAAACTAAGTAAAAATGTTTGTTTTTTTTTCAAGCATTCAACAATACTAGATAGGTAAAGAAGCTGAAAAAAAACAATTATTGATTTTCATAACTGAAGCTAAATGTAGAAAAGCAAAATGGCAATAGTCTTTTTGACATAAACACAAGCTACCTCCATCCCCCCAACACAACCCAAATGACACATAGCCCACAAACTCAGTGTGCCACTCAACCACAGCCCATAAGGCATAACAACGTACCCAGTACTCTAGTCATAGGTGACTCTATAGTCAGGCACACTGATGTTCCACTCACCAGGCTAAACAAGGAGAAAGTTACTGTCAGCTGCCTGTCAGGTGCCATGATCCGCCACATAATGCATGCACTCAGGTCACTCCACAACAAGTACAAATATGACTCTGTCATTGTCCATGTTGGTGTGAATGACCTGAGACGTACCTCCCTGGACTACATGAAAAGGGACATGGAGGAGCTGTACGATCTTGTACCCAGGCATGTATGACCCTAGCCCTGAGTAGCATCCTGCCATCACCCAGAATGATACCGCAGTACAAGGACAAAATGATTGACTTCAACAATTGGATAAGCTTCTGATGTCATTCTACAGGGGATCCAGTATGTCTGCCTGGGATGACATGATCGACAAACCACAATTGCTTTGTCAGAGTTGGCTTGCACCTGTCGCCCCTGGGATTCCGGTAACTGGCTAAGGCTCTTGCCATCCCTATAGTGCCTTTTTTAGGCAAGGTTCAAATGACATATTCACCACCGTAACAGGTAAAAGCAAGCAGAATCTGACGGTATTGCTACTCAATGCTAGAAGTCTAAACCTCAAAATGCAAACACTCGAGGCACTCCTTAAAATGGAGAAGAACATCGGCATCTGTGCAGTGACAGAGACCGGGTTCAAGGCTCCGGAGAGTACCCCTGCATTACCAGGCTATAATTCATACCACACCTTTCGGCCACCTAACCTGGACCTAAACACTAAAGGTGGAGGCGTGTCCATATTCATTAAGGATATCCACACCTCCAGGCTAGTTGCTCAGCATAATGCATCCGAGATTATCCAAGTTCAACTAACTCTGGGCAAGGCCGCAATCCAAATTGTAGCTTGCTACAGATCCCCCCACCATGCCCCAGGATTCACTCTCCTCATTTCTTGATACACTGGAAAATATTAGGGTACAACCTAACACCCTAATAATGGGTGATTTCAACTACCCCACCATTAACTGGGAAAACTACTCATGTACCAAATCTTGTATTCAACGTTTTCTGGAATTCATAGATTCCAATACTTTGGATCAACTTATCCACACCCCCACCAGGGCCAGCAGTATCCTAGACCTGGTTATCACCAACATAGGCAACTGGTGCACAACAACAGAGGTCAAGTCCTCATTGGTCAGATCCAACCACAAGCTAATCACCCTAGACATTCACATCCCTCCCCCACCCCCCATTAGGGAAACCACCATAAAAACATTTCTCCAAAGCCAACTTCACACTTCTTAAGACAGAAGTGGCAAACTTCACAACACCCATGTTGACGGACAATAGAGGTATGACTGCTGAATCCTACACAAATGCACTTTATAAGCACTTACACGAGTGCATGGATCGTGCAATCCCTAATAGAACCAAGATGCTATCCTCCAAAAAAAGGAAGCTAATCTGGTGGTCCACTGCCATAAACAAACTCTACAACAGAAAAAAGAAACTGTTGCAAAAAAGAGTAAAATCCCATGATTGGAGGAACTCCCTGTTCAGCCTCAGTAAGAAGCTGAGATCCCTCATAAAATCTTCCAAAGCTAGTTACAGAAACAAAATCGCCACTGACTCTAAAGACAACTATAAAGCATTCTATATCTATGTCAAGAATCTCAATGGCAACACTCAGATCTGTTCTGAATTACAGCACAATGGCACTAAATATACAGAACCAACTGATATTGCCAACATCCTGGCAGATAGGTTCATTGCTAACTTTACCCCCTCTCATCCCCTAAAGGGCCCATCTCTATACCGGAAGAATGCAAAGTTCCTGTAATCACAGCTGCACAGGTAAAAGACACACTCTCCAAAGCCAAGAACACAGCATCCATGGGACCTGACAATATCCCAGGCTGTGTTCTACATGAACTACAGAACAAACTGGCACCCCACCTAAGTACCATGTTCAATCATAGCCTCACCTCAGGCTATGTGCCCACTGAATGGTGCACAGTGACGGTTATCCCACTCCACAAAGGGGGAGCCACAACAGACCCTGGAAACTACTACCCCATTAGCCTGACAAGCCTGGTCTGCAAGGCTATGGAACATATCATCATGGAACTTATAAACAATGACATTGGTAATCTCCAAACTCAGGACCCCACCCAGTTTGGGTTTGTAAAAGGCAGATCATGTCTCCTAAACCTGATAGACTTCTTTAAAGCGGTCACCAAAGTCGTAGATGAGGGTAAGGTGGTTAACACAGCCTATCTAGGCCTCGCCAAGGCTTTTGACACCATCCCTCACTCTGGAATTATAGATAAACTCACTAAACTAGGTATACATCCCTATGTTACAAGATGGGTTGCCAACTGGCTCACTGACAAAACCCACAATGTGAAAGTAGCAGTCTCCAAATCCAACTTCAGACCAGTGACAAGTGGAGTACCACAGGGTTCAGTCCTGGGTCCTCTCCTGTTTGGTATCTACTTCTCTGAAATACAGGCTAACACAGAAGGTCTTTGGTTAATGAAGTTCGCAGATGACTTTAAACTAGGAGCCATAATCAAAACTCCAAAAGATGTAGACATCTTACAAAAGGGCCTAGCTGAGATAGATGCCTGGTGTCAAAGCCATGGCCTCAAGCTCAATGCAAAAAGTGCATTGTCATCCCTTTTGGTAAAAACTCTGTACCCATGAACTACCACATAGACAGTAGTCTACTTAACACTGAAAGTGTGATAAGAGACCTTGGGACACAGATGGACAGTAGTCTCTCCTTTGATAATCACATCGCCACAGTAGTCAGGAAATCCTTCTACATGGCACACCTCATCACAAAAGGTTTCTCATCCAGGAAAAAAGAGGTCATTGTTCCCCTCTACTCATCACTCATTAGCCCCATTATAGAGTACAATGACCCTTTTGGTATGTACCTCACAAGACATCTACAACAACTAGAAAGGCCGCAGAAATACTCATAAAGAGGATTACAAGCCTCAAACAGATGCCCTACGCAGACCTTCTCAAAAAACTGCAGCTTTACTCCATCGCATATCACCTACTCAGAGGTGATCTCTGCCTAACACACAAAGCTATGTCAAACCCAGAGCTTTTGGACATGCTCCACTTAAGGAAATCCCAATCCCTCTGATCTACATGCTCTAGAGACCTAAACCGTGTCACCACAATAAACAGAACATGCTGGAGGGATAGATTTCCGTCCCAGAGACTTTGCATACTCTGGCACAAACTACCTATCTATATCAAACAAAGCTCCTCATTAGCACTCTTCAAGAAAAATCTTGATGACTGGATGGGAGATAAGAAATTCACCCCGGGGATCACTTTTGTGGCTTTGCTCAACAGTGGCACAGGAAAATAATTTTCTTGTGTGGCGAATGCCAGGGTACCTTTTAGCTAGGCTTATATAGGCCCTAGGGCCAATAGCCTAGTACCTACCTATGAACCTATGAACCTATAATGTAGGTGATATTAGTTATTAACATGATAATGGCAAATATATATAGTTTTATAAAGAAAGGCAAAGTTGTTGTAAGGTTTAGCAAAAGTGTTCAACAGTGCGGGCAGGAGATATTTACTGCCATTGTGTGTTTCTGAGGTACTCATATGCATTTTTTTTTTCACGTTCAAATTATTTTCATTACGTAGATGGGGTGAAAGTCAGTTCCATGTTGCAGGAGTAATTTAACTGAATCTTTTCTCTCCTAGGGCCAGGAGAAAATCAGGTTCCATTTCTCTGAGTTCTGTTTGGGTGCAAACAGAAAAAAAAAAGTTAATCTATTTTCCCGGAGGACAATATCAAGGTGCTGGAGTTTGCAGGTTAAGGAAGTTAGATTATGCAGTCAGTGCAGCCATTTCATTTTCTGGCAAAATTGTGATCCTCAGATTTGCTGCATGAGGATATTAATGTACAGGTTTTATTTATTGTATTTTAAAGGATATGTAGTAGCTTGTTTTGTGACATACCAAGACTCTGTTATGTTATCAGCATGACACTTTTGTAGTTCTGGAGCTGTATTTGCTTAATAGTAATGAAGTGCTTAATGTAAACTTTTAGATGATTCACCTTTTTCATTTTTATGTTTTGCTAATTTTTGATGATGCATGTGGTTTCAGAGGTCTGCATTTCTTGTGTTGGACTCAGCATGGCATTTATTAAAGCCAGCTTTATGGTGGGTTTGTGCAGAGTTGGTAAAGTTGCCAGCTGTTGGAGTGAGCATGTCATTTGTTAATAGAGTTATCATGCAGGGTGATACGGAAATAGGATAAGTAAAGGCAAGGAGGTCACCAATGAACTAGGACAAATGTAGCAGTCCAAGGACTGTACTATTTGAGATTAATTTAGTGAAAATGCCTTTGGCTCTGGAATATCATCTTGCCATCAGATTGAAACACTGTAGATTCAATTGTTGTTCCAGGCTATGGAAATAGAAGTAGAGAGTGTTCAACAATGTTGGAGGCTTTGTTGCTCACAGTGGAAATATGGACAAATAAATCACAATGAAACCCAATCCACATTATTCTTCCAACCTGTGACACATGAAGAGCATTACATAGTGTATACATTATCAAAGACCCCTGCTTCACTAGTGGCCAAGGTGTTAAATGGCTTACTTAAAGGAAAACGAATATTAAATTACTAGAGGACAACATTCTTGTCTTGGGCAATAGTCAGGAATATTGTGCTAGCTACTTGTCCTCCTGTTAATATTGTGAATAAACAAAGAGGAATACATTGTTATCACCAAGGGATACACACAATGTAAAGGGTAGAAGCAGTTTAAGTAATGCTTTTATTGAAGTTTGTTTTCCAACGCCACTAGGAAGAGGTGAAAATGAAAAAGGCAGGACTATTTTGTGTGAAGAGCAACATATACTTTAAGGGTCAAGGTGCACTCAGAAAAAAACATCAGTAATGTAGTAAAGCCATTCCAACTTTGACAACATCAGAGAGAGATGAAACAACATTCTGTTGGGACAGGAAACAAGCAATTGCAGAATAACAGATTCCAGTGATCGTAAATTATGTAGCATATTCAAATATCTTCTGAGTTATTAATGTTGTGTATAAGACATATACATGCCTTTATTTTGTCAACATATTCAGTGGGCATGTATCAAACATATTTAATGTGCATGCTTACATTACAGAAACAGCATTAAAAGAGTGAAGCGGGTTGGACTGCAATATTTGCTCAATTTTCTAACTTAGTTTTCTACAATTTACCATCTACCCTGTAGTGCCAGTGAAATTATTAAAGACTATTTGGAGTTATCAAAGTAATGACTATTTTTTTGTCCTTTTTCAGATTTTTTATATAAATTTGAGATTGTTGTGTTGTTACTGTCATCATGCAATGCCTGTCTGTTTTTCAGTATTCTATAGTTAGCTTTTTGATGTTCTGTCTTGTACTTATTGCTTGAACATGCCATAATGATATAACACAGAAAGGAAGAGAACATCAGACTATAAGTAGAAGTAAAACCTGATGTTCAACGGCCAATAGCTATCATAAACTCAATGAACTGAAAGAAGAATATCTGTTGGTCACTGACATATTCGATTTTTATTGTGCGCATTCAGGTTTCACTTTGAGATAGAAACAGCACTAATGAGAAGATTGCTGAAGCCAGTTTGTTAAACAAAGCATGCTTCTAAATTTCACAAGTACCTACCATGTTGTATACCACCTAAGTCATGACAAAAGGAACAGTTTCCTTGTTTCTAACTTGACCTGCTAAACCAAGAAATGAGAGAGACAATAGTCCCTATGACTCAGTATAATTAGCACACTGCATTACATGAAACAATGTAATAAGTGGAGGCACTCAGGGTTTGGGTGATTCAAATCCAAATGTGGCAAAATTGCACTATCATACGAAATAGTACAGTCTGCATTGCATGCAACTGGCCATATACTGATATGCAAATGTGTGACTGTCTGTGATCCATCATTTCTCGGTGAACAGACAGACTTACCATGCTAAGATGATAGCTGAAGAACAAATGTTAATAGCTGTTCTCTCGGCTAGTATCAGAGATGGTGTGAATTAGCACCAATCATACTGTAGATTATCAGTCTGTGGTTGACCTATCATCACTTCCATGGCAGGGACATAGTTGAATGCCACCATTTAGATGAAGACAGCATAAAGGAATCTGTGGATATGTGCAATAATCACATGGAATCACATAGAATGCATGAAATATCCATCTATGTAGACACTACTGTCTGAGTAGTATTAAGAATCCTGGCTATATGGACATTCCAGCAGCCATCAAGTGACACAGTAGAATCTTCATGTAGTTCTTTGATGGCACAGTTCTGCATGTGGAGGTGCACACATAGAAAAACACCACCATGCAATCATTCTCTGATATAATTTATTTCCCTAAGATTCTTGAGACATTGTCTGCACCTACATTGCCATCAGGCCCTGTCTTTTCCATATAACATCTAGTACAATAGACAGCAGGGTTTCCACTTATTTAACTGTCAGGTGATGTTCATTGCACAAAATGTTATCCACAGTGGGACTGTGTACCATCCAGGTAGTTCCCACAATTCCATCAACTGGCATATGTCTCACATATACCATTAATTTGTGCGGACTGATTTCTCGCAGGAAAATCTAAACTGTTATATGCAGTCACCCCTACAACTAGGCTGCACAAGCAACTCGGTAGGTATCTACACAGAAGTCTGCTTATAAAGGTGTCTATGACCAGTATGCCCTGGAACCATAGCATATGACATCTACATGCAACCCTTGAAGCATAGCTGACATGTCATACAACATCATACTGACACAGACCCACAATATCAATGAGCATTTGTTCAGAGTATTAAAACCCTGCATACATTGCCTAGTTACTTATGGTGGTGTGCTACTATATCCTCCATATACTTGCAGCAAGATATTTGTGGCCTGTGCAATGCTTCACAAGCAGCTACAACATGGATTTACCATCTAGATGGCAGACAGCAAGAGCTAGCAGCTGGGGAGATGCAACATAAGGACCCAGAAGACCTGCCTGGTGGGTAACTCCATGTAAGCATGAGACAGGTGTAATATGCTATGACACTGGCATACAGGTGGCATCTGGTCCATAATTATGGTCCAGAACAGCCAACAAAGTATAAAACTGATGCAGACAATATAACACCAAAGCTGGAGAACACAGTAACTTGACAATCCACGTCGTTTATCAGATGTTAGCTAAGCTGCATAATACAGAGGGGTTGGCACAACACAATTCTCATCATCTGCATTTGTTGGGTGGGCCACTGTAATAGTGATAATCTACAGCTAAATAGGTAGAAGGTATGGATTAGGAAGGTGAAAGCGTTATTTGGGTTCACATCTTGGGTGTGCTGGGTACATTGTGTAGTGATGGGAGTGGTGCTTCCTAAGGTAACTAGAAGGTCAGATGGTCTGGGTTTGCTTCAAAATACTGAGACAGATGGATACATATAACAAATTGTGCAGCACTGCCTGGATATGGACATGACAGTTGCTGTGGGCCCACAGGTGGGTAGTTTGTAAAATGTGTATAGCTATGGCCATGTGGGTATCACCATCATGGAATGGCATCATCATCAATGCCTGATGGCAAGGGTGATGTGGAGTGGTATAACAAGTGGTATTACCATGACTGCCTCACCATGTAATATGTAAGATGGTCATGGAGGCTAATTTCACAAGGCTGGGTCCATCTTACAGATGCTGGTTCATCATTAGTATGTGACAGTGATGATGTGGCACTCCATAACCTCAGTAAGCTTACCCTATGAGGTATGCCCTAAGTAGAGCCAGAAAAATGGTAGCCATATATATGGAAATAGCCATGGTATGCTGAGCCACCAGACCCCATGGGCTGCAAGAGGTGCAAAGTGTCCCTCCAGTGCCCTCAACAGATGGGTGTGTTTCTGGTGCTTATGCACCATAACACTAGCAGGTGCTACAGATCATCACATATATCATCATGTTTTCTAACACTATTCATCTCCAGTATGGCACTGGTGGCATCTGCCTGTGACTTGTCCACTCATCTGCATATTCATTGATCAATACCCAGTATATTACCAAGGTCTGGAACTGAGTAGTAGTAGTGTTGCTGAAATCTGCTAATACCTCACTCATGCATTGTGCCTGGTCTGTGGTGTCAGCTCTGCCACTGCCACAACATATAGCACCCCTGTATTAGGCTGTCCTATCTAGCATGTCTCTCCATTGACAGGGAAGGAGGCATCGGTGGTTTCCACAACCAACACTGTCATGTCAGTAAAAGTGGGTGGCAATGTGTCCTCCACTGTAACTATTGCTGACAGTGACACTTTGTTGTCTGACTGTAACGAGCAGGATGCCATCATTGTCAGGCACTGTTGCTACATTGACATCAGACATGTCATGTCCTGGTGTGCCTGATGACATGCCTGTTGTACATGTGAAGACAAAGAAAGAAACACCCACATATATACCTCAACATATTCACAATCCTGTACCTTTACTACACCAGAAGTGCACTTAAAATGTTGCAAACATAATAAACGCATATATGCCTTGAGGTACTGATCACAGTGTTGACATCTTGTACTAGAGCTATGGTGATGTTTACCATTATACTTTCATAACAGTGGTGTTCCACCATACATTCCTAGTTTCATATGAGCACAGCAGTCTGGTGCATCCACAAGACACACAAAACATGGTGTCAAAACTAGCCTAGCTCCCACATCCAGGCCTCCTCTGAGTATTAGTTTCCTATCACTGTCCTAAGAGACACACCCAAGAGCATCTCCATGTTCATGAGTTTGGACTGTGATAGCGGTTTTCCACATGCTTATTCTCTAACTTGTAAAGGCCAGAGCTTTAATGCTCTTGTGAAAGTATCACATATCATGTCAGTGACCCTGTATTTTGTGTGTTGTGCTGTCCTCTTATCTCCAGCATGACATTCACATCCATCACTAGGTCCTGCCATACAGATTCTCTAATGGTCTTGGCAGGTTTTTAATGTTCAAAATACACTAACCATGGGAGAATAGGGCCTATAAATGTGTCTCTGTCTCTGCTAATGGGAACGTCCCCTAAATTTTTTGGTGTCATCGGTATAACTGTACACAATGTGTCCAACATCACTTCTAACTGTCCATCGGCCACTGTGCATCTAAGAATGTGACATGTGGCATGCCAGCTATAAAGTGTTCTTACAGATCAGCACCCCACAACAAGTCTATGCTGCTACCATGGAAACAAGTTATGAAGTAACATGGGACCCATGATGTGTCTATGCAGACCTGTGGTCCTCAGGAAACACCAAAGTGTGCCACAGTGCACACCTTTCTTTGCAGATCTATGTAGATATAAGCTGTTTCTTGTGTCCATGGTTATGCTGTACATATTACGTTTTATGTTTGCATTTCAGTACAGAAGAAATAGAAGAAAACAAGATTAACTGACAGAAAAAAAACAGGCAGAACTCTCTAAGTGCCTGGTTAGGGGTATCATATTTTTGTCTAACCCTGTATAGCTCTGCTTCACTTGCTTAACACAGTACTGCCAGGTTTTTGCATTGTATTTTGAGAATGTAGGTATTGCATACCAGTTCACTGCTTGTAAGACTGATAAATTTCTATAAATGCATGTGTAACTATCCTACTGTCCCTATAACGTCCATATATTCCTGACAGTTTCTTCTTACTGCCAAAAGATTTGACCTTTGGTGTACTAGTAGAGTTAGGGATGCTAGTCCACTATGTAGTGATTCAGCATTTTTTATTGTTTATTCTCTTTGTAGTTCTATAATTACCATTCCCAAAGTGTTCACAGCCTTTCTATAACTGCCATTCCATAATGCATTTGTATCTGTGCCACCGTTTATGACTCTGCCAGGTATGCCAGGCATAGCATGGGTTTGACAACAGTCATGCCATTGTATAACATTGCACTTGCTTTTCATTGTATCCAGTAGTAGTATCACCACAGAGATCATATGCCCGTTACCTACCCCTTCATCCCTGTGCCACCAGTGGTTACTTAATTTCTGACTGCCATATCACCATATTTCCTTCCGAGTCATAATATAAACATACTTGCTGCTTTGCTGAGTAGCACTTGTATATGTTCTCAGCTATGCCCATGTTGCACAGGTACACATGTGAACATGCATTTCTGGCATTGCTGTAAGTACACTACATACATGCAGCTTGGTTGGGGTTCATGTGCCCTACTGCTGAATGTGGTCTACATATCTACAAAGTGACTACCATTCCCTTGAGTGCATGATTTATCAATTCAGCACTATACCCCTCAGGTCAGCTGTGTTAAAACTTATACAATCCTAATCCTCACTGGATTGCACCACACAGTTCTGACTGTACTATATATCATGGTCAAGTTACTGTTCTTTCTGAATCCTGGAGAGTAAGTAATAGGTACTGTGTAGCCTTCATATTTAATTTCTGTGAGTTACTCCATACTGTACAGGAGTTTTAAAAATGAAACACAGATAACCCCCACAGAGAATGTTCAAAAATATTTCTGGTAGAAGTAAAAAAAATAAGTATGCACAGCACAAATATGGTTCTTGCAATCATAAAGCATTTGTCAGAGTTTTTATATTTGTTATTTTATTTATTTATTGTTTATGAACTATGTCCACTAGGCATATCTACATCTTTTAATAATTTTCAAATAATTTTGGGTTAAATGGTTTGCACCTGGCAATTGTGGGGCTCAAACTCAGGAAAAGAGAATGATATGTTTGTGTTGCGGTAACAGCTATATTTCAGATAAGCAGACTCCTCACCTACCCAACTGACAGAGAGATGGATTTGTTTGCTTACACATTTAGTGTTTATATCTGATTGACTCTACTTATCAGCATGCTCCTAATATGCATCTGCAGATGCCTGAATGTGACTGTATACTGTTTTCATCAATAACAAGATATGGAGGCCTATAAAATGATAAGTTATAATTTTGTTAAGAAATGCATATGGGATTATCAATA
Source organism: Protopterus annectens (assembly GCF_019279795.1). Classification (NCBI taxonomy): domain Eukaryota; kingdom Metazoa; phylum Chordata; order Ceratodontiformes; family Protopteridae; genus Protopterus; species Protopterus annectens. The sequence goes on along the minus strand of NC_056729.1, from coordinate 178,197,051 downwards.
TCTACAGAGTATTAATTTTCCATTACCATTGGCATTAGCATTAGCATTAGCACTGGTCATGTGGCATTATTGATGTAGTCATCTGGTTAAAAAAAAATACATCATCACAACTCTAGGGCTAATAAACAGCATATGAGCAGACAGTCTCATCTGGTCCACCTTTAATATGCTGCAAACCCAACAGCTGCCCAGCTGTGTAGTGGTTGCATGCTACACTCTGCAAACATTTTCCCATAAGCATGTGTCAGACTAGGGGCATAGATTTATATCTTTATTATAATGAATGGAAGTAATATACCTTTACTAAACTGAATGAGAAACATGGCTTAATTTCAAGGCATACTCCTAGTGAACTGGCAAGCATCTTAGAAGGAGCATAATGTTTATTTAGTTATTTCTCTCAGCAGTTTCTAAAATCATATCTGAAGCTATGCATTTCATTTCCAAAGCCACATCTAGTGGGGATATTGGAAATCTGGAAGTGGTTCAGCAGGCAGTAACAAAATGGGAAAGGACTGCATTCAAATCCATGTGAACAAAACAGCATTTGGCACTGCAGCTCAGTGGGGGTGCCAGCTGGCATATAATTTATTTTATTTATTTATTTTATTTTTTATTTTACATTTGTTGACCGGGCTAGTCTAACTGGATACATGTCCATTTTCAGTAGAGGCCCGGGGAGAAAAGCTCCACAGAGGGTAGTTATGACAAAAAACAACAGGAGATAAGATACAAAGTATTACATTCAAAGTCAAATGAACAAGTAAAAGGGTTATACAAATAATTTAAAGAGGTAAAACAGTCTTAGGTAGTTGGAGTATCCTAACTACAATGAAGACCCTTGGATTTTGGACTGGGTGGAAATTAGGTAGTACTGGGATGTTTGCTATTAATCAGGATTAGAGCATGGGCATAGCCATTCGGATTTTAGGAGATCTTTGAGTTGTTTTTTGAATTGGTGGAGTGAGGTCTCGTGTCTTAGGTTGTTTGGGAGGGCATTCCAGGATTTTCCAATGGAATTAGCATAGAGTGCTTCACCTCCTGAATTGTTAGATTTAATAGTTTGAATTTGTAAGCTTTTGGATGATCTAAGGGATGTAAGGTTAGAGTAGGGGTGAATATTTTGGTCATTGAGGGGGTTTTGTCAGGATGGTGGATTGTTTTGAATGCCTCAATGAGTTGATTGAGTTTGAGAATGTTAGGTAGTTCTAACCAATCTAATGTTCTGAGATTGTTACAGTGATGTGTACGATAGGGCATTCCTGTTATAAATCTAGCTATGTGGTTATAGGTTGTAGATAGTTTGTTGAGTTCTCTTTTATTAAGGAAGGAGAATATCGGGGAGGCATAGATGAGTGTGGAAAGGAGGTGGGTCCGGGCAATGGTTAATTTAGTGTGTGGGGTTAGGAAGTTCTTAATTCTATACATGGACCCAAGTTTCTTGTTTACCGACTTAATGGTCAGGTTGATATGAGTATCAAATTTAAGCTTGTGGTCTATGTTCACACCTAGTAGTTTGGTGTGGGAGACAGGGTCGATTATGGTCCCATTATTGGATGCCACGTGAATGATGGGGTGGTTGGAGCTAGGAGATTCATTTCCTTGAGGGGTAGAAGTATTGGGGAAAAACAGAAGTAATTTGGTTTTGGATGGGTTAAGTAAGAGTTTTAGTTCCAAGAACCATTTTTCAACTAGGGAAAAACAGTTTTTGGGTTGCAACTTGGAGTTTGTCGAGGGAGCTGTCAGAGCAGATCAGGGTGGAGTCGTCTGCATATTGTATACAGGTGGCTTTGGGAATGATAGAGTGCAGATCATTAATAAATATGGAGAAAAGAAGAGGACCAAGGATAGATCCTTGGGGGACACCGATATTTGTGGGGAGTAGGTCGGATAAGCTATTTTCCCATAGAACAGCCTGTTTTCTATGAGAAAGGTAGTCATTAAACCAGTCTATGGTAGTTTTGCTAAGGTAGTAGGCCTCCAGTGTGTGGATCAACTGTTGGTGATTGACCATGTCGAAGGCTTTGGATAGATCAAGAAAGAGCGCCGAGGATATTAATTTATTGTTCCGATTGTGGTTAACTGAGTCAACAAAGGAAAGGAGAGCAGTAGTTGTGCTATGATGGGGGCGAAAGCCGTGCTGGGTGTGAGACAGGAGATTGTTTCGAGTAAGATGGGTAATGAGCTGCTTGTGAATGCAGCGTTCCATGATTTTGGCTAGAGGAGATAATATAGCTATGGGTCTGTAGTTTGATGTGTCAGTGGAAGATCCACCTTTATGTAAAGGGATGATGTGGGAGATTTTCCAAATAGAGGGAATAGAAGCTTCTGAAATGGTCCGGTTAACCAAGATAGAAACAGGGTAGGCTATGGCATTAGATGCAATTTGTAGGTAGTTGGCTGGGAGTAAGTCAGCTGCTAAGGTGGTTGGTTTGAGTTTATTTAGGAGGGTTCTAATATAGGAGGTAGGTACGGGTTGGAGGTTAAAGGTGGGTTGAGTTGGGACTTTGGTTGAGGGTGTAGCCGAGGAAGAAGTAGTAAGTTGGTTGGCGAGGGACTGGATGGTTTCTGTGAAAAATGAATTAAAGATGTTAGCTATTTCTCTAATATCTTTATCAATGAGTTTTTCAGGGGTAGGGGTGGTGGGTTTACCTGGATGAAGGAGGTGATTAAAACTGGCCCAGAATTTCTTGGGGTTATTCTGGTGTTTATTTTGGAGGTGACAGTAATACTGTTTTTTGTCAGACAATACGGCTGTTTTAGTTGAGTTTCTAAGTTGGAGAAACTTGATGCAATCTAGTGGAGTTTTAGAGGCTCTCCATTTGTGCCAGGCCTTGTCTCGATGTTTAATTTTGGCTTTAGTGTCCTTTGTTAGCCAGGGTGCGATGCGTACCTTAGTTCTAGTAAGACGCTTAGGAGCATGCGAGTCAAGTATTTTTAGGAAAGTGTTATTAAAATATAACACACTCTCATCTATGGGTAAGGTTTTTAGGATGGACCAATTGCATGCCTTATAAGAGAATCAGAAGAGTAAGTGGCAGAGTAGGTATAACTGAGTGGATGTTGTGCTAATGCAGTAGGGTGAATAACTATAGAGGATCTAACTTGTGCAGTTTATTATCATTATAATGAAGTTTATACCCCATTAGAGGGTCTTCATGCTTTCTTTTGTTGTAAATAGCAGTGCACATTTATTTAAAAGAATGCTCTGCATTATTACATCTTATCTCATAACCCAACTGCCACCTGCATGGCATATTCTCACACCTTTGTAAGGGCAGTATCTATACTACTCATTAATCAGGGATTAAGTTTCCTACATTGCTATAGTACAGAAAGGGGATACAGATTTTCTGAGCACATGGACAGAGATGGGGCTGTTTCTGTACAATTTGAAAAGAGTAGTACACAGTTCTGAAATGGTGGCAGGTCAAACTTTCAGGTTAAATGTGGTTTCATGGCTAGCAACAGTGTTGCCAGCCAAGAAACCGAGTAAAGCAACATGGATTATAGCAGACATGTAGATCTGTGGCAAGTGGGACACATAGTTAAAGGCTCACAGACAGCAGTAAACTGAAGCACACACAATCACGGACAAAATCAGAATAATACCACCAGTAATCCCATGTCTCTGACATAACAGATGCAACTGTAAGTGATCATAGATGTTTCTGTACAACTATTATGAGATGTCACTAATTTATGGGGGTAATCAAGCTCACTGTCTGAACACTGCAACATCTGCTGGAGGTGATAGGAGGGACACTGCTATACCTGTATGTGACATTATGAACAATCCAGGCTAGTTGACAGGTATGCATGGCATATTTGTGACACAATCCATACTGCACAAATGTAACCCATGCCATCAATGTTTTCAAACAGCCATGTAGGTACTGTGTACATCACTTGCTAGGCAATCTACAATAGGAACTAGTGGACCAAATTGCCAACCTCTGTCACCATAGCCTGAGAACTGGCTTGGTTTCAGTAGAGTAGAAAACAGCAGCAGTGATCTCCTTGCACAAAGGGGGGTCATCAACCAACCATGGGAAATATGGACCTATAAGTCTAACCAGTCTCATCTCCAAGGCCATGGAAGGAATCATCACAGACCTTATCAACAAGGACTAGTTGACCTTCAAACTCTAGACACAACCCAATTTGTCTTCGGTAAGGGTAGATCATGCTTATTAAGCATAGTAGACGTCTTTGACAAAGTCAGCAAAGGGCTGGATGAAGGTAAGATAGTGTAAAATGCCTATGTTGATCTGGGGAAGGGTTTTGATACAATCTTCCACTTGGGTATCATTGAGAACCTCTACCAGCTAAGGATTAACCCTAACAATGGTTGGCTCACTGACAGAACACATACTAGAAAGTTGGCTCTACCAGTAGAGCCGTCACCAGTGGCATACCACAAGGACTAGACCTGGGCCCTTTACTGTTTGGAATCTATTTCTTGGAAGACCAGGCTAAAGTATATGGCCATTGGTTTACAAAGTTTGCTGATGATTGCATATTGGGTGCAACTATTGAGTCCACCAATGATCTTTACTTATTACAAGAAAGGCTAACACAGACAAATGATTGGTGCCAGAGCCACATGGCCTACAGAGAAATGCAAAGATGTGTCATTATATTTGCCTTCTGAAAAGTGGAATTCCTCACTAATTACAGCATTGACAACACCCCTCCCTCCCAAGGTCAAACCCAGTGGTGCAAGACATGGGAACACAGATAGATAATATGAATTTCGACCACCATGTTTCCACAGTTGTAAGGAAAGCCTTCTATATGCACCTCAAAAGACAGGCCACCATATCCAGGTGTGGAGCTTTTATAACTCCACTGTACTCAAACCTCTTTAGAACATCAATAGAGTACAATGGTTCCTTTTGCATGTACCTCACTGGAAACCTGCAGCAGATGGAAAGACCACAGGGCTTTCTCCACAAGACAATACAGGACCTACAAACTATGCTATGACATATGGGGATTGACTGGAAGCCCTGTCACTATACTCTGTGTTGTATAGGATGGGGTGACTTGTGCCTGACACACAGGCTAGTCTCTGACCCTCCCTGATGGAAATGCTTCACATCTGCAAATATAATGGCACAATAGTCACTCACCCTATGGATCTTAACCTAGCCAGTGACACTATCAGAAGAAGCTTGAGAGACAGCTACAGATGATGACATCAGCAGAGTCTGTTGACAGGAAGATGGTAATAGCAGTGTTTGGCATGCTAGTATAAAGTGCACTCTCTAATGTGAAGCAAGTGCACACACACACACACACACACACACACACACACACACACACACACACACACACACACACACACACACACCAGTTGACTGCAATGAGAACATAACCCCTAAGTACACGGACTAGAGAACTTAGTATTTTACACAAGCAATACAGCACAAGTCTGACTTTACAAGGCTGCAGGCCAATTTATAGTAGATGACATCAGCAGTGGATGTAGGAGAGAAGATGCTGGGAGACCTGCACAAAACGGATGTCCAGCATGTGCACCTGTCAAAATATTGGTGCTCATTGGGTTTGGAGTGGTAACTGCAGGATACTAAGTTATGTTCTTCTGCATTTACAGACAGCCTTTACAGACACATATGCACACACACACACACACACACACACACACACACACACACACACACACACACACACACACACACACACACACACACACACACACACACACACACACACACACACACACACACTCACAGGATACTCAATTATGTTTTTCTGCATAGACAGAGGCACACACCAATTAACTGCAGTGAGATTAGAACCAATACAGAACACAGTAGTTTATGCAAGTGCCACTGCACAATTTGGACTTTTATAAGCTTGCAGGCCAATTTATAATGGATAACATCAGTGGATGTTGGAGAGAAGATGTTGGGAAGTCTGCATAGAATGGATGTATAGGCATGTGCAACTCTCAAAATATTGGCGCTCCATGGGTTTGGAGTGGTAACTGCAGGATACTTAGTTATGCTCTTCTGCCTTTACAGACACACATGCACACACACGCACATACACGCACACACACACACACACACACACACACACACACACACACACACACACACACACATACACACACACACACACACACACACACACCAGTTGATTGCAATTAAATTAGAACTCCTACCTCTCTAAGTACATGGACAATTGAATTGAGTACTTTATGCAAGTGCCATGGCACAAGTCTGACTTTTACAAGGCTGCAGGCAGGTCAATTTATAATGGATGATATCAGCAGTGGATGTTGGAGAGAATATTTTGGGAGGACTGCATGAAATGGATAGCTAGCCATGTCCAACTGTCAAGATATTAAAGTTCTGCATGTTCACAGATTGATGAGTGTATAATGTGTAGTATTTGGCGTTGTCTTTCTAATGTGCAGGTGTACTTTAAGAGGCAGCTTTACAAACAATATGCAAACAGGTGTCTGCATTAGTACAAGTATTGGACGATCTGATTGTAAATTGTCATTATAAAGATGTGCATGGTATATAAGACAGCATTTTATTATTTATTTCTGTAGTGTATGAACAAGTAGTGAGAGACAAAGGATGCAGGGCATGAGGGAGGTAACAGAAGGCTATATTGTAAATATGTGTTATTTTCTTAGATAATGGCTTCCTTTTGTTTTTGTTTTTAAATGTACTTCCATGGGATGAAGACTTAATGGACAGTAAGCAAAAGTAATATATGCTATTGCTCACTTTGCATAGTACAGTGTTGAGCAACTGGTTTGCGCAGTCAATAGCAAAGTGTGCAACACATTTTTAATGCTTACTCTGTTTTTGTGTAGTTAAGCTGTGAGAAAACAAGATAGCTCTCAGCATTCAGTGTATGAAACACACCTGCTGCTTAGCTGACTCTGTGACAGCTGGCGTAAATGCAGTGACACATTTCTTTTGCAGCCCAGATGATATAGGGTTTGAATCCAAGTGTATGTAATAGTTTTAAATAAGTAATGATAATGCAATGAAATAATTCTTCGTACTACATTCACTGTGTGTTAGTGTGTGATAAATTAGTGCAGCATTGTGAGGGGGTAACCGCACCATTGAAAAGACTTTCTCCATCACGTGGTATTGGTGAGCAATGCCAAACTCTGTGCAAACAAAGACGACAAAAAGTGAAGGGCTCCATTGCTTTTTTTGTTACTTATGTGTGTTGCATGTGATGCTATTTTTTGGCCAGATTATACGTGTTAAAATGGGGTAGATAGGAAATTGGTGAAATGGGGTGCAAGCAAGGGGAAGAACAAAGAGAAGCATTATAGGAATGGGCAGGAGAGAGGTAGAAAATAACCATAGTAATTAATCTCTTCAACAGTGTAAAATGAAAGTATGTATAGAATATTAGCTGAATTTGGACTGTCACCTCCACAAAGATGGGTGATAACAACACAATCATGTTGTTTAGCCAGTTGGACCAAATCAAGTATGTCAAGAAGACATGTGTGCAAAGTGGAGAGCTATGTATGTGGCAATATATATTTTTTGTGGAACATGTGCCCATTTCTTTCTTTTTTTTTACTTCAGTAAGAAAGGAATAGTGGGTAAGGGACATTGGTATTTCTGGGTCAGGCAAGTTGGGTAGATGAGGTAGCAGATGCAAACAAATAGGACAAAAAAACAAGACACAGGGATGGTGAGGGACACAAAAGGTTGGGGGACACCATGATTGAGGTTAGGGAGGGGGACAATATAAGCCCATGCTCATCAAACATGGAGACTGTGAGAGTCTAGTCCTCACCCACTTGAGTGTCATCACTCTGTCCTTACTCCTCTGGTTGGTTGCTGAAGTGCTTGATGTCTCCTTTTCCTCCAGACCATAAGGGAGAACAGCTTCGCCATCCAACGTAGGTATATGCCAATGGTGCTGTGAAAGACCCTATGCACCAACTCTGGCATCTCTTGGCAGGTGATAAAATCCCCACCTCTGCCAGCACTCCCAGAGAGTACCACAGCACCAGCTACTGAAGTAGTGCTACCTCAGAGCACAGGTAGTACAGGGCAGCAGAGGCAGTACTGCCAGGTTGGTTCCCAGATGTACTGGGCATTGGTGCCAGAGCCAGTGGAGTGGAGGCAGGCTGAGGCACCAGGGATGGCCTACCTCCCTGTGCTGTAAAGTATTTAGTGATTTGTTAGAGATGGATGACATGGAAACATTTTGACAACCCACAATAAAAAAAGAGATAATGGTTGGGTTGAGAAGAAAAAGGCGATTCAATTAGTACCATCATCTGTGATATACAATGCATTATCACAAAAATACAACTATTTTATCTGAAGTTTTAAATTTAAGTATAATTTCTAACAACTAAAAACTATAATTATGGATTGCTCAAAGTAGTCCTTGCAATGTGCAGATATCACATATATGCATGGTCCATTTATACAGATTAAAGTTAACAGCAGGGCATTTATGCTACTTGTGTAGAATTTAATTTATGTAATATTATTAAAGGATTGCACTATTTTATACTTGTTACTCATGGTATTTTATCCCACAACATCTGACTACAGACTTATACTTGACTCCTAAAGCTGGTTTGTGCTACATGTTGTTGCATTTTTTACTTGCTGTTACAGTTAGGATGTGTATGCTTACTTTGTCACTACTGTATAGAAAATATATATTTTTTAATTTAAAAGCTACAATAATACTTCTCCTGTGCTGCATACATACCACTTGCTTCCATCAGTCTCTCTAGAAGATCATCATGGGACTTCTTATTCACTCAAATTTCTGAATTAGCTGTGAAAACAAAAGAAGAGAACAGAAGAGCATTATGCATACCAGTCTTGCCTGTATTAAGCTTTCTATCTATTATAAATTCTCTTCATTAGCATACTTATACAACTTTGGGATGTTGCTAGTTCTGTACTCATCCAGGTACTGGCCAAGTGTATCCCTCTTTTGCCTTTTTAGGTTATTAAAGTGGTGCCTACAAAAAGTAAAAATACACAGGAACAGGTGAAAGGTGTGGTACAAGAAAACTGTGTAAACTTGAAGTAAAAAAATAAGTGCCGAACCAACACGGCTATGCAAATACTCTATTTATTGAACTTAAAAGAAAGTGATAAAAGTGAGCGCTTTTGCAATAACACTATCGCTTCTTCAGACTAATAAACAAGTAGAAAGACATGAGTTTACAAAGAAAGCAAGACCAATCAGCAATCATATGCAAATCTGATAAATTAGCTAAAAGGTACACACACACAAGCAATGCAACAATTGTTATAAATACAAGGGAAACAGTACAAATAAAATCTTAGTTTAAAATATTCGTTTAAAAATAACACTAATGTTTAAGCGGGCATGCTTTCAATAATGGTTTAAGGCTAGAGATGTCATTTAAACCTGCATTCAAGAGCAAGATCCATTTCTGTTCAGCACTTTCTGTTTTATTAGATGTATTACCCCATCTAACACTAACGTCCAAAACCTGAAGTACAAAGAACTTAAAAGTGTGTTCTGAGCCATGTAAACCAATGTGTTGTGCTAAGGCATTTGTATATTTCTGGTTCCTAATATCCCTATAGTGTTTGAGAATCCTGTCCTTCAGTGGTCTGATAGTTTTGCCTATATAGAAAGCATGGTAGACCTAGCAGCTTGCAAAATAAACAATATTTGGAGCTCTGCAGTCAGCATAAAAATCAAGTTTGATTTTAAAATTAACGTGAGGATGCATGTAGGTTGAGCTCATATGTATATACTTACAGGCTGAACAAGATCTACAGGAAAAAGTCCCATACCTGGTAGACTGAGGCCCTTTGATATAGTGTTGTGATTTACAGCACAAATGTTTCTTCAAGGACTTACTGTTTTTAAATGCAAAATATGGTGTGCTGTCTATAGTTCCTTTCAATTCATCTATTGTGTGTAGGATATTCCAGTTCTGTTTAATGACCTCACAATATTTATTGATGTCACTAGAGTAAGGTAGAGAGACTTTGAAAGTATCTCTCACAGCTACAGTTGCTTGTGGAGCATCAGGTGGAATATGGTTGCCAAAATAGGCTTTACATTTACCTTACCTTTCTTCCCATGCAGCATTGATTTGAGAGTCAATCTCTGCCTCTTTGTAGCCTCTGTCTAAAAAGTCATGCTTGAGAGAGTCAAGTGCTAAACCCAACAGAGTGTTATCATTGTGCAATCTCATTACTTTATAAATCTGCCCTTTTAGAACATTCCGGGTGACATACTTGGGATGCATGCTTTTCTTGTGCAGGAAGGTGTTCTTCCTAGTGGGTATTTTGTAGACACTAGTATACATATTATTAAGGTCTCCTTTATTGATCTTAAGATCTAAGAACTCCACTTCCACAGCAGAATATTTACAGGTAAATTTTAAGAAACCAGTAGTGCCATGCAAGAAGTTGATAAACTCATTCAACAGTTCTAATGAGCCAAGCCAAAGCAAAAACATATCATCCACAAAACTTACGTACCAGGCTATGTTCTCTTCATAAGCATTGTTATGTAACAGACAGGATTTCTCCCATTGCACTAATGCAAGGTTGGTGTAGCTATTGGCACAGGCTTTGCCCATAGCCACGCCAACCTTCTGTAAGAAGAACTCATTCTCAAATACAAAAACGTTATTCACAAGTACAGGCTCAAGTAATGAACAGAGCAAATTCACTTTCTCATTAGTAAAACATCTCCTGTCATTCAAAAAAGCTTTGACATTCTCTACTCCCCAGTCGTTGGGAAACACTGTAAATAGTGATTCTATGTCGAGCGTAACAAACAAATAATCATTAGGCAAATTAGATTCTTTATCAAACAGTTTAGATAAAAAGGACTTAGTATCTTTTAGGACTGTGTCACATTCATCTAGAAGTGGATGTAAGTTTTTTTCAACATAAATTGATAGTGTCTCTGTGCTCCAACCCTTGCCAGAAACAATAGGTCTCATGGGTGGGCAATCCAAGTTTTTATGTATTTTTGGGAAGCCCATAAATCATGGGAATGAGGGGGTATTCAACATTAAAATAATTAAACAAACTCTCAGAAATGAAACGTGTCATGAGTAAGTCAAACAGCATAAAAGAAACTTTTTCCATAATTCCTGTGACAGTAGTTCTTGAAACATTTAAATAAGTTGCTTCATCATATAGTAACTTTCTCATTTGTATTAGATACAGATCTCTATCAAGTACCACAATACTGCCACCTTTATCTGCAGGCCTAACCTCTATTGACTGCATATTCTTTAACTCAAATAGATAAGTAGAGTCATCTAGTCACATGTTTGAAAAAAGATGTTTAGAGTGAGTATCAAACAAATCCCTAAACTGTTTTTCACACAGAGGAATAAATACTTCTACCATAGGGTGGGGTTGTGGAATAAAGGTACTGTTTTTTTTAAATTCAGTAACATTAAGCTGAGAGTCACTTTTGAAAATGGTTTTGAGTGGCAGTGATCTGCCCAAAAGTCTCAAATTTTTAAGCAATTCTACAGGTTCGGCTTTTTTTTGCTGGAATAAAGGATAACCCTTTATTCAGTAGGGTTAGTTGTGCTGGAGCAAGTACCGTGGAAGAAATATTATGCACCAAACCTGCATTCAGTGTTTCCATCATTTCACTGTTGGTTGTGTGTGATCCATGCTCTGTAGATGTTGCAGCCTGCCTTTCCTCCCTAGAACAATCCTGTCTGTTACATAACAATGCTTACGAAGAGAACATAGCCTGGTACGTACGTTTTGTGGACAATATGTTTTTGCGTTGGCTTGGCTCATCAGAACTGTTGAATGAGTTTATCAACTACTTGCATGGCACTATTGGTTTCTTAAAATTTACCTGTAAATATTCTGCTGTAGAAGTGGAGTTCTTAGATGTTAAGATCAACAAAGGAGACCTTAATAATATGTATACTAGTGTCTACAGAAAACCCACTAGGAAGAACAACTTCCTGCACAAGAATAGCATGCATCCCAAGCATGTCACCCGGAATGTTCTAAAAGGGTAGATTTATAGAGTAATGACATTGCACAGTGATAACACTCTGTTGGGTTTAGCACTTGACTCTCTCAAGCATGACGTTTTAGACAGACGCTACAAAGAGGCAGAGACTGACTCTCAAATCAATGCTGAATGGGAAGAAAGGGAAGGGAAATGTAGAACCTATTTTGGCAACCATACTCCATCTGATGCTCCACAAGCAACTGTAGCTGTGAGAGATACTTTCAAAGTCTCTCGACCTTACTCTAGTGACATCAACAAATATTGTGAGGTCATTAAACAGAATTGGAATATCCTACACACAATAGATGATTTGAAAGGGACTATAGACAGCACACCATATTTTGCAATTAAAAACAATAAGTCCTTGAAGAAACATTTGTGCTATAAATCACAACTCTGTATCAAAGGGCCTCAGTCTACCAGGTATGGGACATTTTTCTATAGATCTTGTTCAGCCTGTAAGTATATACTTATGGGCTCAACATACATGCATCCTCACGTTATTTTTAAAATCGAACTTGATTTTTACGCTGATTGCAAAACTCCAAATATTATTTATTTTGCAAGCAGCCAGGTCTATTATGTCTTCTATGTAGGCAAAACAAACAGACCACTGAAGGACAGGATTCTTGAACACTATATGGATATTAGGAACCAGAAAAATACAAATGCCTTAGCACAACGCATTGGTTTACATGGCTCAGAACACACTTTTAAGTTCTTTGTACTTCAGGTTTTGGACATTAGTATTAGAGGGGGTGATACGTCTAATAAAACAGAAAGGGCTGAATAGAAATTGATCTTGCTCTTGAATGCAGAGAAACTCCCTGGTTTAAATGGCGTCTCTAGCCTTAATCCATTCTTGAAAGCACGCCCGCTTAAACATTAATGTTAGTTTTAAACAAAGATTTTAAACTAAGATTTTATTTGTACTGCTTCTCTTGTATTTATAACAATTGTTGCATTGCTTGTGTGTGTGTACATTTAGTTAAAGTGGTGTCTACACTGTTTTCCAGTGTATGGAACGCCAGTCGCACTGGATACAGTCTTGGACAGACTATTTTAAGCTTCAGACTTGTACTGGGAGCCAGTACAGTCCCCCTGCTAAAGCCTTTGGCTGTGACACTTTACCAGGAATCCAATAAAGATTCTGGACTCCTCAATACCCCACTTCTGTGCCCTAAATTGGGCACCTTGCCCTCTAACAACAGACATGTCTAATCAGAAAACACTGCAATGGCAAATAATGGTTTCCAACCAATGCATGCTAATGCATTTACTGGTAGTGCACAAGCTCAAGCAACAATGTCAGCCTTGTTTGCATGATGTTAAGTGGACAGTAGCAGTGCCAAACAGAGAGGAAAGCATTTTTCTAAATGGGAAGGTTAATATGATAATTGGCATTAGTTTGAGGGTCAGTTACTGCTGTAACTGTGAAGTAATTTACCTTTGCAGACATGTATAAGTTATGACCTGACACATTTTTTGTCTAGCTTTACACACTGATAAAATTAGTTTTTACAATGCGGGATTCAAATCTACACATAAAGGATAAAACATTTTCTTCCACAGCAATGATTTTTTTCATCCTTGCTGCAGAAGAAGTGCTTCTCAGACACACTAATTATTTACATATAAATATACATGACAGAACATGGGGTTAATCAGGGGCGGCTCGTGGCATCGGACTGCCGGACTGCAGCCCCCTCAGTTGTTTTTGGTCTTGTCTATGTTTTAATTTAATCATTAAATTAAAAAAAAAAAAAAGAAATCTCTTTTTTTACTTTAAATTTCGAGTCCGCGACTCGAAAGTATGCGCATGCGCATTGCGCACCTTACCCGCGCCGGCCGCGCGGTTCTAAACAGCTTTTTTTTTTTTTTTTTGTTTTGTTTTGTTTGCAGCCCGGAGGAGCACATAAGGCATCATTGTGATGCCCAGAAGTCTAAGCGGCAGCGGTTCCAAACCACATAGACTTGGAAGGGGCTCAGACTGCGACGTCCGCAGGCACGTCAGTCATGACGTGCCTGCTTTGCTAAAGCCTAAATGCTGCTGATTGGTTGTCGCTCTCTTCCCGGGCTTTATGAGCTGGGAAGAGAGTGAGAATCAGTCAGTTCAGTTTAGGATCCCATTAGGAAACGAGCTTTCTTTTTTTGGCAATTGTCTTGTTTGTGATCATCATTGTATTTTTTTTTTTTCATTTCTATTCTATTTGGAGGGATTATCGGGTTATCGTTTGGAGTGAACAGTGAAGAAGATCCAGAAAGAAAGTACAGGGTGCTGCAGAATTAAGTAAGTAAATATAAATTAAATTATGAGGGACTCACTCTCTTACTTGGTTCATGAACTACTTCACTTCATTTATTTGTGGTGGAATGCTCAGCAGAGATGCACTCCCCCAATACTTTGATATGATCTACTGTTTCTTTTGGTGTATTCCTGAATGATTTAATGGAGAAGTGTAGGCTTTGTCTTTTTGTAAATTTATTGGTGTATAGTATGAGCATGGTTTTGTTCACATTTAACAGCAGATGGAAATTTACTAGCCACTGTCTTCTATTACTTGAAAGTTTGCAGGTTACATATGAGAAGCTCCTGAATAGAGATGGTTTTGCAGATTAAGACTGTCCAGTTTGCATATTGTGCTAAAGTGGATATTAGTGTGACTTTGTACATATCATTGCTGAATATGTTGAACAGTAATGGGTAAAATATATTAGCCTTGTTGGAATACCTGCTGTGACAGCAATTTGAGCTGATATGGTATTTTGTCCTTTAAAAGACTGCGTTCTCTGGTTGAGGTAGCTGTTGAATCATAGAGCAGATCTCATCATAGTACCATTATGTGCATAATATTTAAAGATTTAATCCTAGGCTATTTCTATTTGCATTATACTACAATTGTATGTGGATTAAATGCGATGAGCAGCTGGAAAAATCCGCACAAGATAACACTGCAGTCTGCATGTTGTATTTAGCCGTTTTATTACCTCATATACGTTTGTAGAACAGCAGGAAAGTACACAATAAGGGTTTGTATATCACAGTTAGTAATTTGTTGCTTATGTTTTAAATAATGTGTGGCCATCATATTATTCTGGATCCTGTTCATCTGCTGCCAGCCTAGTGATGACAGACTGAGTGCAGGATGTGATGATAGCTTAAAATCTTTGTATTTCCGTCTAAGATGTCTTTTGTTGTCTAGTTTATCTTGTGCTCAGGTTTTGTTTGAAAATAGTTTTTCTTCCACTCACTCAGTGTTTCTTTTTGTAAGAAATAAATATAATACCTTCATGACCAGTTATCACTGCAGAGAAAGATAGTGCAAAATGCAGAAAGGTACTCTGATTGAAATGTTAAGTCTGAAAGCTCTACTCAGTGATATCAAGAATGCCTTAACTGATGCACACTTTGTAGGTGAATACCATTTTATGAAAATGATTGCTGTTGTCCCAGATTAACAGATCAAAAAATAGTGTCCTAATCAGTCCCTCATAGTAAACTAGACCACTGACGCTATTTGTTGGGGGGGGGGGGGCATGTTTCCCTGCACACCCACAATGCACTCACATAATCACAATACCTTTATTTTACAAATCTAAGTCATACATCTTCAGGGTAGAGAAAATGGCTAATCTGCATTCTTTGCAGAAGTTGTCCTAACAGTGAAGTTTGCAGAGATGCAGAAGGGAGGAGGTTCCACTGTAAAATATACCTAGTTCAAATTGCTGTGAAAGGAACCAGTTCTGCAAAACTGTATTCAATGCCATTTCAGTAGCAGGATATATCATCATCCTTATATTATATATCCAAATGTAATGCTATGTGGGGGTCAGGGATGTAAGGTTATGCCTCAAAGAGTTTGCCAGTACAGCTCATAAAGATAATTGGCAGAAGTAGAATTTAGATGGACAACCTAATTTAACTGAAGGGTTTTTTATTTCTGTAACCTGTGACTCAAACCAGCCTTGTGCTTTACTGTGAAGTTGCCTAGTCTAAGTAAGAAGTTTTATGTAAATGTTTATTTTATTTCTTACCACTGTTTTTCACCCTTTATGGGAAGGAAGGGATAACTTCTGGACAATAAAATTTACTTTTTCATAGATTAGTACTAGGTTAACTGTCCTCTGGGGCCATTTTAAGCCTTGCCAATTACCCCTTTGATTTATATTTTGTTGTTTTACCTTTAATTTTCACTGTTTGTTGTTAGAAAGGGATAGGTTTTGAGACAGGAAACTCTAGGCATCCTAAAGGACATAGTCAGCTATGAAGTCACACAGACTGCAGATAGGACAATCCCTATTCCTGTGCCAAATAGGCTCCATTTTAAGAGGTATGTACCCATAAAACATGCCTGAGCCCCAATTGATGGAAATGGACACGCTTGTTAAATATTTACCTTCTCTGTTATGGCTGCACTGTTGGTTGCAGAGCTAATATTACCTGTAATGTTTGTTTTGTCACATACCTGTTTGTTTATATCCTGGCTGGCTGGTGTTGCTAGGGCAGTTTTACTGTGAAATAAGTACAAGGCGTACACATGCTTTTGAAAGTTATTGATGAGTCTATTTGTCATTTGGTTGATGGGCATGGTGTACCATGTATGTTGGATACTTTTTGTAGATCCTTTACCTGGATGATTCAAGGAGCCTGTACAGAGTCTGCACTAGAACTACATTTTAGACAAATATGCTATAGAATATTTTAAAAGGAGATCACATGGTAATCCTTCGCTACGAAGTTGTGTGTGTGTGTAATTTCTTATAACAGACTGGGATAAAAAGGCATGATATGTCAATAAGCTGAGCAGATTGCCTTTCTTTTTTATTGTGTCTATGTGGACATTGCTAAAATTGATTAAATGTAAGATTATAAGATTGTAATTCAAACAAATTCAGAGTTAGATATTCCTGGAGGATTTCTTAATGTTAATTAAGGTTGTTCAAGGCTACATTTGCAAGTAACTTGGCTACAATTCATGCCACATTGCACTGAAACAGCCATACTTTATACACATCTAGTTCACATTATTGATAGATGAGAAGGTCAAACAGCTAAATATTGAGCCAAAATTATTGACTTTCAGAAAGTTCAAAACAAAATTAAAAGTTTGTAGTACATTAAGAAAATACAGAAATAACTTTGTCATAAAACGGTCTGTGCTGTATGTACATGTTAAGCATCTTTGTGTTGTTGTATAACTAAGCAACTGGTAGAATTTAACACTAAAAACGCTGCACAGCCATTGTGAAGTCTTTGAAACGCAATTTATTGTAAACCCACAAGAAAGCGTTATTTTTTTGCTTAAAACAGTGTAATAAACTTCATACCTCTGAAGTGTACCTCATTATGAGGAACATACCTCATTTGGGGGTCTTAAAAAGTTCATGTTCCTCGCAGTTCCACATTGAAAGAGTCTGTCAGAGTGTCACACATTCAGTGAGAATTTTTTTAAGTGAAATCCATGGCAAATAGAAATTAATCATATTAATTCATTAAAGGATCTTCTTTATAAGTTAAAAGCAGCATATTTTAACCATCCTATGACCTTCCTAGTTGAAGTTGTTAGTAAGTCACATTAGTATGTGTTCCACATTTTGCCCATTTGTTCCACATTATGAAGGTGACTGTTCCTCATTTTGGAGATGAAAGGTTGAGAGCTATGTAGTAAACTCACTCTCATTAAAAAAAAAATAGAAAAAGTTGTTTTCCTTTTGACATATAATCTTCTCCATACTGTGTTTTAAATAAATGTACTGTTTCTTACTGGCAGGCATTTTTCATATGAGTTAATGTCAGTCAGTTTTCATGAATCACATTTTGTGGGGAGCAAAGGCAGGATGCAGATGAAGAAAGTGAACCACGGCAGTTAACTTTTCTTTTTGGTCACAAATACTGTAAAAACTCCTTTTTAAAACATAACCAATTGCTAGATTGTGTCATTAACCTTGTGGATGCACAGCTCCCAGACTAGTGTATGTTGAGATGAATGGAATGATGTGGAAAGACAGATTTTGTTATTATCCTTGCAATGATGCTAGCAGTCATCAACCAGATATTGTCTATTTGATTTGTGAGGACAGCTGAGATGACAGGAATAGTGTAATAAGATATGTATTATTATTTAAAATTATGCTGGCAGTGGTAAACCAGATATTTTGGCAATGTTTCTAGCTTTGTAATTTGCATGGCACAACCTGGAAACGTGTGGTCAATTGTTTGAGTGGATTGTGGCTATGAAATAATATTATTTAGCCATCAGATGTCAGACTGCAACTTATGGATGGGGGTTATGGTTGCCAGGGTGAATAACTCTTGTTATTTGCTCACTTTAAACCATCACTCCGTGGTTTGGCAGGACTTGTGTATTTGTGAGAAGTAAGATGGAGTACATTGGATACCTGATATGCACAGACAGAGTAGGTATAAATGCTGTGTTTACAAGTTGGAAAACTAAGCAACAGTGATGAGCATTTCTGCAATATTCTTAGGTTCACTGACAGGTGTTTTTGAGTTTCAGATTTCATACCCTACAGAAAAGTCATACTGATGCAAGACCTACTGCTCTTTCTAAGTTTGTAAGAGCAGCATTTAAAAATGGTCTATTTTTTGGACCTTTGTCTTACTTTTATTTACGGCCTTATCCAGATTTCTTGCTCTGAGGTTGAGAGTATATGAAATGTGTCAGGGGCTCAGGGCCATCAGCTGGAGACGTTTCAAATTGCAACATACTTGTTGTAACTTGTACCCCCATGTAGTGACTTTAGATGTGTCCAGGCAAGGAGCACTTAGAGTATCCAAGGTAGACACAAGTACAGTCATGGCTTTTAATCTGTCCTTTGTTTTGCAGAATGTTCTGGTTTTCTGTAATTTTTATACTGTTGATTTTGTGTATTCAGAAAAAGGATTTTGTTGGCTGCTTGTTTTTTTTATACTTTATTTTTTTTACTGGCATTCCAGTAATTATTTTTTTTATGCATCACAGCCTTTGATTCCCATCTAGATATTAAGTAAGCTGTCATGTAGCCAAGGCATTGAAATATTGTTTTCTTCTACACTTCATTTTTGTTTTGGGTTGGACTCTCATAGTGATAGCTTGTTGGCAAACAGGGAAGCAGTGTATTTAAAATACCAGTTTTTGTGGTTTTGAGCATAGTGAAAGAGAGAATGCTAGCAACGGAGTCCGAGTATGAAGTACTGTTTGCAGTATACCGCAGAGGTAAGTGTTCAAAGCAATGTGTGTATGTAACAATGTGTGCTGTGTAGACTATTCAGCATGAGCCATACTGACTGAGCATTTATCTCATGTAAATAAGTATGTGAAGCATTGATCCCATTGCACCATAGCCACCCCGTCTTGTTGACCACGCCCCATCTTGTTGGCCACACCCCATCTTGCTGGCCACACCCCATCTTGTTGGCCACACCCATCCAGCTGTCTCCTGCAGCCCCCCTTTGATTTGAAGTCACCAGCCGCCACTGGGGTTAATCATGTGTCACCTCACAATGTCCTGCTTTATACATTCATGTGTGTATAAGCCTTATTGAAGTGTGAATGTCATCCAAGGCCAAAGAACACATTTATGATTACAGAAACATATCAGTCAGTATACCTTCCATTATACATCTGAACCTGCAAAACACAGTAAGAATTTCTTATCCCTCATACAAATTATTCATATGAGCTCCACTGCTATGCATAGTTATTGTTGTTTATAACTATGTCTAAATTGTTATAAGTGATATTTAATAGAAATTAAAATGGAACATCAGTAAAAATGTCTGATACATCCTATATTAGAACCTAGGACCATGTGTATGGCAGCCCCATACTTACACCTGTTCCACAAGAATGTTGAAGTGACACCTGGATATTTTCCTGTTCATTACTATAAATTGAAATATAACAACAGTAAAAAAATGTTGAACATCCTGTATTAGAACCTAGGACCATCTATATTACAGTTCTACACTTACAACTGCTGCCATAGGAATAGTTAAATAACAGTTGCATATTTCCCTATTCATTCTTAACTACAGTGTGTTAACTGCTGCACAATGCTGCTTACAGTGTTTCCATGGTGCCCAACAGAAGTAATAGAATATATCCATTTTGAAACTGTTGACTGTCTGCTTCCAGTCTGCAGGGGTTCTAGACCTGCACGTGTTAGGGAAAGTTGCTAACCACCACTCGCTGTTGCTAAGCAGTGTTGAGAACTGGAAAGAAAAAAAAATGCAACAATGTATCCTTTTTGACATTTAGAATATCTATGTCCTGTCTGCAGGTGCTCTGTCTGCTTCCTGTATGGGCTACTAATCCAGGTTTGCAAGAAGGTAAGCAACACACAAATAAGACAGCCAAAGCTAAACCTGTGTTAGCCTTGTGATCCATGTTTATTAGGTTTTATTCTTCAAAGACAAAGGTGGGACTTGAACCCTTTATTACTAATAATAGATGCTGTATGAATCAACATGTTCACAAATGTGCTATACACACTAGGGATTCATAGTTGTAGTTGAAGTACTGGTCATCAGAGAAAAACTTTACATGACATTTGCTGTGATTTTTGGTTTCCCCTGCTTGAGCTAAGTCGCATACAGCACAAATACTGGCATTGGAAAAAAAAGAAAGAAAGAAAATTAGAAAAATGAAGAAAAAAAATCTATTAAATAAATAATACTACAAAATGTATATTGGTACATGTGAAATATTTTTAAACAGGTCTCGATATGAACTCTCACTCCATTGAACCTTTAAAACACAGTAAGGATGTCTTATCCCTCTTTGCCACAGAAACAGCTTTACAGCAAAGAATGAAAATTATTATACATAAAAGCAACTGTAACATCATCCACAATATAAACAAAACATATGACAGTTGTACACTTCTGAGTTATTTGTACATGTATTAATTTCAGATATAGTGCAATGAGTGATCACCCAACCATTTATAACTATTTTTGCAAAAATGCAGCTTCTGTCTTATCACTGTATGATATTCATGCTACTCATATCTGAGAAGTAATCTGAGACATGCAGTCTGTAACACATTTTGTAACACTGCCCTTAAAATGTATGAGGATATTAAATGGCAGTAATATACAGCTGTCAACAAATGCAGGGGTGGCATACTTCTCAACTGTCCAGATTTTCACAGAATGTCTAGATTTTTGATTCATATTTTTAGTTAGTTTCCCATAAAAAATATGGTTTCCGGCAAATCACTGACAAATCATTGATAACTAAAGTTAGAAAATAATAGTAGCGATTTGAGTTTCAGACTTCATAGCCTTCAGAAAATTCATGCTAATACAAAATGAGTTATTCAAACCATTTTCTAAGTTTCTAACAGCAATATTTAAAAAGCATCCCTATTTTTGGGCCTTTGTCCCCCCATTATTTATGGCTTTGTCCAGATTTCCTGTTCTAAGTGGTTGAGAGTTATGAGGGGAGCTTGCATGCTACCGAACAGAAACTGTGAAATGTGTGCTGCTTGCTTGCTTACATTTAAAATCCTGATACAATTACTTCTATACTTTGTAAGTCTAACCTAGCTGACACACTCACTGGAGGTAAGAGAGTCTGAGTTGTTGTGTTTACTTTCTTCCTACCAGTAATCATTCACAGTTGCAATCCATTAACAACAAACACTGAGGGATTGCCTGCACTATGTTTACATGTGCCACACAGAGCCAAGAATTTGGGATTTAGCACTTCTAATGAGTTCATACCTCAAGGCTGAACTGTCTTTGAATTTGTAGACTGTCCCTTGCATTGCCTTGTTTTAACATGTTCCTTATAAAATTGTGGTTTTCTGCCAAATTGCTAAGGATTACATTTACTAATTAATGACAAACATTTAAATTTCCCACTTCATGTTCTTTGGAAAATTAATGTTAATACAAAATCACTTACTGCAGCAACTTGATGAATATAATAATATTTATTACCTGTCCCAGATTCTGAGCCCTTGTCCATCAATATTTTTGGCTGTGTCCTGATTCTTGCTCTTAGAGGTATTATTTTTTATTACAATCAATTGAGGAGTACACAGCAAAGTTGCTGTAACTGATGGATGGGTGTAAGTGTGAGGAGAGACAGAGAGAGAGTGAGACAGACAGAAAAAGAAAAATAAGACAAGTGCTGTGTCTGGGTTTATATGACTTTGTCGAGTTTTTGAAAACTCGAAATTCATGATAAGACCATATAACTGAGTATTAAAAAGCTCAAATAAAAGAAAAAATCTATTTTTTTGCCCCAGGTGCAAGCCCCCTTACACCATTCACACCCCCCTGCAAATTATATATACCAACTCCAAGCTCATACTACAGTTGGGAAAAGGGTAAATTCCCTGATCCCTAATGTACCATGATCTACACAGAACTGCTTCAAAGGAGAATTTACCTTTTCCCCACTGTAATGCAATTTTTGGAGTTGGTATATATAATTTGCAGGGAGTGTGGGGGTGCAGGAGGGCTTGACCCCTTACAGAAACATAGATTTTTTTTTTCATTTTGAGTTTTCGGAAACTCAGTCATATGGTCTTGACCATATGAATTTTGAGTTTCTGAAAACTCAGTGAAGTCATATAAACCTTTCTGCTTATATAATTTTTCCTGAAGGAGAGTAAAAAAATCTACATCCCAGACTCAAGTGAGATGAATAAAAGCAGTACTCCTGGAGGAATAACTTCTGTCACAAAACTCTACTTTATGTAGCAACAAGCAGCAAAAGAAAAAAACAACCACAAAGTAATCCACAAATAAAGTAAACCACACTTTATTCCTCTGACGTCTCGGCCTTAGCCTTGAAGGAGTAAAGAACTTATAAAACACACAGTCTATATATATTAGTCAAAAACTAATTAAACAATTAATTACAACCAAAGAAATAAGAACAATTAAATTAACACCCTCCAGTTAAATTCTTCATTTAACCCATGAGGGAACAAGGTATCAAATTTTAAAATGTACATGGCTTCCTTGGATAACAAATAATATTTAATATTATGAGTATCAAAACAAGACAAACTTATTTTTTTCCAAAACTGTACCTTGAAGCCCCTCATGTTTACTATCATGAATTTTTTTAAAGTGCATAGCCACAGAGCTTTCCCCTTTCTTATTAATAATATCCCTAGCATGTTCCATTAATCTGAACTTAAATGCCCTTTTAGTTTCCCCAATATAAAATTTGTTACATGGGCATCTAAGTGCATAAATAACACCTTCAGAATTACAAGTAAAATGGTTACATGTATTAAAAACAACATTATTTATATGAGAAAAACATTTTACTATAAAATTACATGCTCTGCATTTGCCACACTTAAAGGTACCACTGGGTAATATATTACATTCAGGACTTATAAAAGGCAAGGAAAATTTACTACTCACCAAAAAATTTGGAATACTCCTTCCTCTTTTATAAGAAAATCCTAACCTAACATCTAACCATAAAGCCACATTATTAAGCAAAACAAAATAATCCCAATAATGTTTAACCAACCTAAGCAATTCAACACTAAAACTGCCATATGTAGTAACAAAATACAAAACCTCACACCGTTTATTAATATCAGAGCTGGGTGCTGAAATAAACATTTTATGTGCATTATTTCTTATTTTTCTAGCACCTGTATTAAACAACTTCTCATAACTTCTCTGAATCAATTCATCACTGTACCCCCTCCATTTAAACATCCCAATGGTGGTGTCTAATTCTCGCATGAGAATATGTTCCACATTACATAATCTAGAAACCCTCAATATTTCACCATATGGTAAGGCTTCTAGTGTATGAGGGGGATGACAACTCTCACCATACATGTATTGGGTACCTTCATCAAATTTTCTATTAACTGATGTTTCCAATCTATTACCATCTTTGATATTCAACATAACATCTAAGAAGGGAATATTAACACCCATCTTCAGACCATCAAATTCTAATGAAAATCTATTATTATGTAATTCTGAAATGAAATTATCAACAAAGGCCTCACCATCCTGCACAAGAAAAATTAAATCATCTATAAACCTATAATATCTAATAACATATTTACAAAAAAAAAGAATTCCTATATAAACATTCAGATTCGAAAAGGCCCATGGCCAAGTTTGTATACATGGGGGCAAAAGCTGCCCCCATGGCTGTTCCTTGTTTTTGTCTATATAAACTATTATTGAACTAAACAAAATTATGTGTCAAACAGAAATAAATAAGTTCTATAATATATTCCGTGATTGGGTAATCACCCAAAAAAATCTAAGGGCCTCTATGCCAAACTCATGACTTATGTTCGTGTACAAACTCTTGACATTAAGAGTTACCCAGTACATACAATCATTCCATTCAACATCCTTGATTTTTTTCAAAAAATCAAAAACATCAGAAATATAGGAAGGTAAAGTTCTAACTATAGGTGACAAAAAACTGTGTAGAAAAAGGCCTACATTGTGTAAAAAATAATTACACCCAGAGACAATAGGTCTCCCAGGCGGTGATGTTAAACTTTTATGTATTTTTGGTAGACAATAAAAAAGAGCCATTCTACATCCTTCTGTGTTGAACTTTTTTTTAACATCTACTTCTGAAAAATAACCTAATCTTTCACCCTTTTTAATTAATTCAGTATACTCAGAAACCGAGTCACTATATACAGTAAATTCTGTCTTCTCATAAACATTATCATTATTCAAATGCTCCTCACACATTTTAAGATATTGCGAAAAATGCATGGCAACCAACGTGTTGCCTTTATCAGAAGGTTTAAATACAATTTCCCTCGATTTACTTAACATTTGTAAAACCTTCCACTCTCTCTGATTTAAATGATATTGAATATTTGGCTTATATTTCAAAAACTCAGTATATGCACGTTCAATCGAAAAATTCAATAAATTAGTTAAGTGTGTAACATCATTATTCAAAACTGGAGGCATAAAATTACTTTTTGATTTAATGCACTCAGTATCCAACTTGTAATAAACATCATATGTATTATCAGAATCACAAGTATGGAAACTATCCGCAGACGAATCAAAACTTTCAACAGGTGAAACTGCATTCATATCCACACTTGCATTATTATAAAAAAAGTTTTTTTAATGAAGTTTTCTGCAAAACCTGAAAAACATCACTTTTAATGTCATGCAGTCGTGACACGACTGTAGGAATAAATTTAAGTCCACGATTAAGAACTGAAAGTTCAAGCTCAGAAAACGAGAAACCGGAAAGATTAATGACATAATTTTGCAAGGAGGGTGAAAAAAGGCAACTACCATTTACCTCTCTTATGTCCCCCTTGCAGATACTGTTCTTTTTGTACTGGTCCCTGGGTTTCTCGTTGACATTTTCTCCCCTGTTGACTTCCCCTAGAGTTGACATTTTCATCACGAAAAGTCTGCCGAAACCGATGAAAATATTGTGCAGCTGGCAATGCAGGAAATTCAGAATTCAAATCCCCTTCCTCCTCATAAGATATATTAAAGCCTTCTGAGGCTGAGAAGGATGAGTTGTAGTTCCGCACATCCCTATCATGGTTTTGAAAACGGACGTGATTACGTGGCTTCTCTCTATTAGCTCTTGAAAGAAAAGCCTTGCCGTTTTCATAGTCCCGTAAATCTCTGAGTAATTTTCCCTTCATTCTTTCCACTAACAGGGTTTCATACTCTTTCAGTTTTACATTGATATTACACAAAAAATCATCTACTATAGGCACAGAAGTACATGTTAAAAGATTCTCACACAATTTTTTGATTTCAATGCCCAATTTTTTCTGCTTTACTCTGTCACGTTCAATAAGTATTTGAACCTATTCAGAAGCACATTTATGTGCAGCTGCTACCCAGCGTTTATGAAAAAAAATGTCAGTATCTTTTTCTAAGTCAAATGGAGTAGATGGATCCTTATATGCCCTCAATCCACGAGGTGTACTGTCTAAATCTGCATATTTCTGTAGACTAGAAAGATTAAAAAATGTAGCAGTTTCTTTCCATATACATTTTTCCAATTCTTCAAATGCAGATTTATTTTCAGAATTAAGAGACACAGGTAACTTCCGACCTACATTATTAAAGGGATTCGGATGGCGTTTATTTCTATCTTCTTCCCATTTCTCCCAAGTTGTAAGCATATTCTCAACCACATTTCTCAGTATGGAACCACGCTCCAAGCGGTCCAAAGAGTTGGTTAGTAAATCATCAAGAGACCTTTGGGAACCATCCACATTGTCTCAAAAAATAAACGGTAGATGCAATTGTGGATCACTAGCCATGGAACCAAATGTAGCAACAAGTGGCAAAAGAAAAAACAACCACAAAGTAATCCACAAATAAAGTAAAACAGACTGTATTCCTCTGATGTCTCGGCCTTAGCCTTAAAGGAAACTCTACTTTCTTTTGCTTTCCTTCTCAAAAATTAGAAAACTTACAAAATATGATACTAAGCAGTGATGTTACGCTAAAATCAAATGCTGCTTGTGCTTTGCTAATGCCACAGAGGACAGAATGCCAGTGTAAAAGATAGGAATAATGGAAGGTATGAGTTAATTTTTGATTTTATTGTGAATTTATTTTATTTAATACTCATTTGTTATACTAATATGTAACAGCAGTATGCTAGTACAAAGTAGATATAACATTTATGTTCTAGCAATGGGATTCAGGTTAATGTATTACTATGAGTGGGTGTAAAGAGAGTAAGGAGTATTTATGAACTGTGTGTGCGTGAGGTTGTAACTATTCTCTTAACCTCTTGAGAAGCAGAGTTTTTATATCATACTAACATGCTAAGAACCATACTTGGGAACAGGGCAAACTTTGAGGCTAGAGCATTCTAATTGTTTAAAACTTAAAATATTTAAATGCAACACAAAATGTCACAGCTTCAGCTAGGATGCTCCTTCTGATATCATGCATCTCAGAAAAGGGCTTTGTCAGCTCGTAATAGCTGTAAGTCGGTGTGTGTGTGTGTGTGTGTGTGTGTGTGTGTGTGTACACGCACGTGCTTGTATGTGTAAAAAAACAAACAAAAATAATATATATATATATATATATATATATATATATATATATATATATATATATATATATATGCACATCCACCCACAATACCTTTTTCCCACTTTTGCACATGCATGGGATTGGGGAGCTAATTCGATAGTGAAAATCATCCAGAGCCAAGGCTTACACCACCCAGTGGCTAGCCCTGCCACTGTAGTTCCTCCACACCACACACTTGCATGCACACTCACACCTAGAGCCAATTTAAACAGAGTGTCCAATCCACTTAATGCACATCTTTGGAATGGAGCAAAAAGATGGAGTACCAGTGGGAAACTCACACAAACACGGGGAATATGCAGACTTCATGCAGAAGGCACCCCAGCTGAGAATATACATATATATATATTTATATAGAAGAGGAAGGGGGCACCAAATGAGTATATCACCATGGGCATCAAACTCCATTGCTATACCTCTGAATGTGTCATAGATTAGAGTAAAATTCATACATCATCTCCCATGCTGAAGTCCAAGAACTTATGTACAAGAAAAACTATAAAACCTGTCAAAATTGGCCTATTTTTAATGAAGAAAAAGATGGAATAAACAGAATAAGAATACAGCAAAGTTTCTCGGAGAAGCTGGAAAAGAAATTAAAGCACTGTGAGCAACCCAGATAATTTGCTGTTCATACTGATGATGAGAAGGTTCTGATACACCAGAGTCATTTGTTCAAAGATGAATACTTCTCTAAATGACCGTTTTGCATAAAGAAAATGCATTTGTAATGCCTCACTGCTTGAGGGAATGGAGAAATGTTCAATGACATAACCAGAGGCATATATCAAGAGATATACTCCCCAAAGATGAAAAAGTGGATTAGAGTTCACTCTCACCCAGACGCGAGGTGCTCTCATGTGGTGTTATGCTATGAGCTCTCAAGCAGCATCAGAAATGCAGACTATAGAATATCCCCTATAGGTAATATTTGGAGGACTGCTTACAAGTCTGGGTAGGAAGCCAAGGAATTTAAAGCACTGACAAGTACAGGCTAACAAAGAAAAGCAGTGACATATTAATGTACAGTTAAAGAGTTTTGACTTTGTACTAGACAAAATAAATGTATCGCTAACAGATTATTATAATCTTAAAGCAAGTTTCTTTTTAAAATGATGGCTGAGCAAATGTCATACTACTTTATTGTTATGGTTCCTCTAACATCTTCTGAAAAGGAAGGAGGCAATATAAAAAGGAGGGTGTAGTGTGTGTGTGTGTGTGTGTGTGTGTGTGTGTGTGTGTGTGCGCGCGCGCGCGCACACACACACGCACGCACACACACACACACACACACACACTCACAGACATCCTTATATGTCTTTAAGACAACCTCCATCAGACTGCCTGAATATACTTCAGGTTGTTATGTAATCTGGTTTACTTTATATACTGCTCAGTCTGAATATAAATGTTGGTGAAACCGTAGCATGCAATCCTGGCACAGCCATATTTAATTCACGCATTCAAAATGTCACTGGGTTGTAGTTAAGCATCTTTAGCAGACTGTAAAATAAAGGACTTTTTGTAGCACCCAGTAAGCAAACCACAATTACTTTTTATTTGCCCCAGGGCTGAAATGAATAAAGGGCACCAGAAAAATACTCGGATTTCTCTTTTGACTTTTGTTTTATCTTTATGTATGGTTATTATTAGTTTTTTAACTATGCTGAACCTCTTAACCTCTATTTGACCCATTAGCTTCTGTGCTAGAAGCTGTTAATAAAGTATCATTTTTCATCTAGAAACATCTTGGGAATCATGCTGATTAAAATCTAAGCAGCTAACTTGATGGAGTTGTCCCTTACTAGCTTCTAAGATCATCGCTATCTGTAGTAAAGAAGGCATTGTGTGCCAC
This sequence comes from Protopterus annectens, assembly GCF_019279795.1. NCBI lineage: Eukaryota > Metazoa > Chordata > Ceratodontiformes > Protopteridae > Protopterus > Protopterus annectens. The sequence goes on along the minus strand of NC_056729.1, from coordinate 178,168,099 downwards.
CTGCTAAGTGTTTTGTTCCTCACTTTCATGTCAGAGTATGGTATGAATTGCAAATTAAACTCTTCTGTTTTAATTCTAAGTAGAAGGTACTTTGAGAGTGTTAGCATTAAACAGATATGCACATTTCTTAACCGGATCAATTCCCCTGCCCATGACATATAATTTTAAAATAAGATACATTAATTTCCACTACAGGCTTGCTAGTCTTTGTGCAATAATAAGCAAATAAGTCACCCGTGCCACTGTAATCCTACTTAAATCCTCCAAAATCCTGATATGGCTTCAAATGCTGGTACACTGCATGAGAAAGAGATGAGATAAGCACACAGCCCTTTAAAAAAAATCTGGTGCAACTTAGTATTTAAGGTAATCGTTTGTATTCAATTGAACAGTCCTCTGTAGCCATATTTATTAATTCACTCATGATGGATTGTAAACTTCAGCATAAAACTATATATAATTTATTTAGATGTGTGTGTGTGTGTGTGTGTGTGTGTGTGTGTGTGTGTGTGTGTGTGTGTGTGTGTGTGTGTGTGTGCATAGCAGTGTAATACATTCCCAAATGGCATGGGAATGTACAGGAGAAATGCTTTGTAATTGCTTTAGCTCAACACTTGAGCATACTATTCTAGCCAGTGCAGGAATGGAAATCATTCATCAGTGTCTGTTTATACCAGAAGCCAACTAACTTCACATGGAATATGCCACATTCTGTAGAAATCAGTTCCGAACATACTGATTCTTAGGAGGAACATACCAGATCCTCCTATCCATTAAACTCACTGATAATAAGGCAAGAAGTCCATACAGAGAAAAGAAAAGCAGCAATAAATGGCCTTAATTAACCATCTGTGCTCAACAGTAAACACTCATCAGTAACCTTTTTATGCAGTTCAGCTATGCAGAAATCAATGCTGTTTGTTGTTTCAGATACTTCACCACTCAGGGTTGGTTTGCACTGTTTAGTCTCAGAAGACAAAAGGGATTATGGTGCATGATTCATTTACTGCAGTGAAACTTAATGCGTCATTCTTCGATGTACTTTTCCACCCCAGCAGATTAATGCATCACCAGTATAGACATGATGTATTCACACAGGTTTACATGGAAAAGTGTGCCATTATGTCTTAATTTTTTTATTTGACAGCTTCAGTTTTTTTTTCTGATGCTTTATTATCACTTCTTCACAGTCCTTTACATCAGAAGGTACTATTTCTTTTGTTTAAAAATGAACTGGAAGCAACACCAACTATCATAGCAGGTACTAAATGAACAAGAGATTGCTACATCTATAAAGAATTTTTTTTAAAGGGGCAAATTCCCATAGGGGAACTTTTTGTAGAATATCGGAATAGCTGTCAAATGCTCTTGCTTTACATTGAAAATGAAATGCAGAGTTAACTGCGAACGGCGGTATTGCCAGCTAATGTGTCATGCAAAATAAGTAAGCAAGTAAATGTTTTACACACTAGCTAAATGACTTATGAACCCTCTAAATAAAACAAGAAACCAACTATCTATCAAAGCATGAGTAAAGACAAAAGAGGGAAGGAAGTATTCGCACGTCATTTCTGAAAACATGATACTAAAACTAATGCTATTACTAAGTGCATTTGGCAGCCTTGTAATATAAAAACAAATTAATGTGTGCATGTGATAAATGTTGCCACCTACATTACAGGATTTTTGATTTATGTTGCTAATTCCCAGTAGAGTCTCAGATATATTTACCAGACTTATGATGCTTCAAAATAAAAGATTACTGAGCATTGCAATTTCATATAAACTAAAAGCATGAGCTTGCCGATGGCAGAACATTTCATAAAGGCAGAATGCCATATAACTGAAATAAGATCTATGAGTTAGCGGTGATATGTAAGTCATGAGTCATAGTCATTTATAAAAGACGTTTGGAGTTTAACAACATGAAAAATCACATAGTATTGATTAGCTTCCCCGGAAGGAATTGAGTCCTTCATGGTAAAGTACAAGTGGTCATGCAGGCTGCCAGAGTATCAGAAGGCTAAAAGTTTTATCACTACACCAGGCATCTGAGTTTAAATTCCAGTGTCTGCACTGATACAGTATATGGGGATGTTACACTCATCAAATGTTTTGGTGCAGCGGTAGCGTTGTTGCCTCACAGCAAGAGGTTCTCCCGTTCGATTCTCAGCAGGAGTGCCTTCTGTGTGGAGTCTGCATGTTCTCACCACAGTTGAGTGGTGTTCGAAAGACATGCATAGAATGGGTGTGCCTTCGTTAAAGCTTGGGCATCGAGCTGGCACCTCAGCACCTGTAAAAAATCTACTGCCGATCATTAGCGGACTGGAGTTCTGCTGTGGCAACCCCTAACAGGGAAAAGCTGAAAGAAGAACACTCCAAATGTTTTCTCCTGATGAAATTTTATACTGAAGACTCACTTGTTTGTTGTAACCAGTAGTAGCACATATCGATGGTAAGGATCCAATGACTGTTACCTGATGCAAAGCATAAACTTACATTGTTAGCTAAACATACCGTTCACCTATCCAGCTATCATTTAATTATAAAAAACTGCACAGATTCATCCATGTAAACACTAAAAACACTGCTAACCTAACAGATCATAGCATTTGAATAACGAAATTTAATGTAACCTTGAGTAAGTTATGTCACAACTTTAATTTGTAGAAAAGTTGTGCATACTAAATCTTAGAAAATATTTCTCTGAGCCACTGGATAGCACAGTGTCATGTAATTGTTGCTTTAGTTTCATACAAAGCAGGGAAATTAGTAAACTATATAACATTTTATATTCAGCTCTCTCAGTTTAATGGTCATTTGAATTTATACCTTAAATTATTGCTTTTGTATTTGTGGACAGAGTTAGGGTTGCCACCTTTTCAAATGCCCAAAGTGGGAAATTTTTGGTACAAATGTCAGATTTTGCAGGCTAAAACATGCCCACGGCCAGTACAAAAAACAGAACTTCACTTTTTTGCCTAAATAAAAGCTTATTCTTGTAGCATTTTAGTTGCTTATTCTGTTTCTTATAACATTTAGATGTTTCAGATACAGAATAAATGTTTTATGCAACTATTACATAAAAATATAGGAAATGATTTTGTCCTAAAATCTCAGGACATTTGCCATTTTTACAATTTTTTTGCAGGACACAACTGCTCAAAGAGGGACTGTCCCTCGCAAAGTGCGACAGGTGGTAACCCTAGACGGAGTGCGTTGGACAGCATTCATAAGATAACATTATTCAGATACAGAGATATGGTTCTGAGGAGAACAAAATAGAATCAATGTAAAATGATCAGTCTATGTATTCCCTGATTTGTGACATGATAATTTCTACCCAGAATAAACATTTAACCTGATGCTATGGCTCTGGTTACTATTAAATACACTGCATAATATCTAGCCAGAGAAGTTTTATTGCTAAAACTAAAAATGGACTGTGTAAATATTAGCTGTGGTATGAACATTTCCTGTAGGTAATCCATGCCAAAAGATGGTAGTTGTTGCCGCACCTTTGAAGATAATACTGGAGCCACACTCACTGGGGAGCAATCGTATATCAGAAAATATTTTCCAAAGAAGCAAAATCCTGAATTCTGTCTTTATTCAAGATAGCAAAAGACAGCAGCAGATTACATCACAATGATCAGACCATAACTCAGTCTTTACCCTATTTTCTTTTGTTTTTCATATTAATAAACATAGTGGCAACAGACTAGGCAGGGCAAAGCAAACTTCCTTTTCCCCTGCCGCAGACATAGTGCAAACCGATGGATTTCCTGACTTTCAAAGGATAGGTTATTGACAAAATCCCATCAATGTGATCTAGACTAGCCAATGGACCGCTTCTTTTTCCATCTTGCCAATAAAAAACTTTGGCAGAAACCATCTAAGTGGCCCCCATATTCTCAACTGTCCAGATTTTCACAAAATAGCCAGATTTGTGCCTCATATTTTTGGTCTGTTCCTTATAAATTTTGTGGTTTTCTGTTAAATCACTGAGGATTTAAGTCACTAAGTAATGATATTTATGTATTTATTTATTTATTTATTTATTTATTTGTATATTTATTTATTTATTTCATTTTGATGACAGGGGAAGTCCACTGGGCCTAAAAGATCCTGTTTTCAGTGGAGGCCCAGGGAGAAAAGTTCCAGTAACAATAACAAACATATAAACATATACACATGCAAAACAAGGAAGTCATTAGCGTTGTGCAGCATTTTACAATGATAAAATTCTACATTCTACAATAATAAAAGTCAATTATTAAATAAAAATCTAGTATCTGTACAGTCTAAGAGTTATTAACAGTGAATAACAATTGAACAAAAGAAATTGTTGGAAATAAACTATTAAGAAAGCTTGGAATGAGGTTTAAGAAGTGTTGGAGGGCAAAAGATGTGAGTGCAGGATGATGCAGAATGTCAAAAGATGGGTTTTGATATTAGACGGTCCTATATTGGGAAGGAACATATGCATTCCCACTTTAAGAATAGGTAGGAATGGAGGAAGGATTTGAAGTTAGAGTGGTTTTGACTATTTCTAAGGGAGGGAGGAAGTGAGTTCCATAGTTTAGCTAAGGAGCAGAATAGCAGAAAGTGCCCAGAAGGCCATAAAGGTTTATAGATTTTGAGCAGGTTCTGATCTTTTGATATAAGTGAGCAATTAGAAATATGGGGGATTAAGGGGGTGGAGAGAGAGGGACAGGAGGATGGATTAAATATGAGCTTATAGGCAGTGGTGAGTTTAAGGAGGTTCAGATAGTTGGGAAATTTGAGCCATTGCAGTGAGTGGAGGGGGATGCAGTGATGGGATGAGTTCCTAGAGTTGGTGGCAAATTTACTGATTTTATTGTAGCAGGCTTCTGATTTAGTTTGTAGGCCAAGCTGAAGATTAGAGAACAGAGGAGCACCATAAATTAGGGAGGGGAGATGGTAAGTGAAGGCAAGGATCTTTCTGGTGAAGGGAGTGAGGTAACGGTTGTGCCTATATATGAGTCCTAATTTTTGGTTGGTTTTTTGATGTTAGCTTGAATGTGGATATCAAATTTTAGATGTTCATCAATGATGACACCAAGCAGTTTGGTGTGTGAGGCAATTTCAATGGCGGTGTTATACTGGCTTATTATTTTGAAGGAATTCTTATCAATGAGGGAGTTTTTTGAGGGAGAAAAAATCATTAATTTGTTTATGTTGGCGTTAAGGACGAGGTGGTTATTTTGCATCCAAGTTTCAGTATTTGAGAAAGCTGACTGGGTTATTTGCAGAAGGTTGGAAGGGGTGCTAGTTGAGCAGATGATTGTCAAATCATCAACATACTGGATTAGTGTCGTATCAGAGATGGAGTGGTGAATGTTGCTGATGAATATATTAAAAAGTAAGGGGCCAAGGACAGAACCTTGGGGTACCACAGTAGGGGTGTATAGGAAGGATGAGGTGGAATGTTTCCATTTAACAGCTTGTTGTTTTTTTTGGAGAGGTAGCTGGTAAACCAAGCTATGGTGGAAGGGGAGAGATTAAGGGAGGATAGATGAGATAGGAGTATAGGGTGGGAGACAGTGTCGAAGGCTTTGGAGAGGTCTAGTAACAAGGTAGATATGATTTTGCCAGAGTCTTGAGCATGGTTAATGGACTCAAGGAAGGAGATGAGTGCAGTGATGGTACTATGGCCAGGACGGAATCCATGTTGTGTGGAGGTTAGGAGGTTTTTATGTGTTAGATATGGTTTCAGTCATGAGTGAATACATTTTTCCAAAACTTTTGAAAGCGGGAAAAGTATGGCAATGGGCCGGAAATTAGTGGTGTCTGGGTTTTTACCTCCTTTATGGAGTGGGGTGATGAATGCTTGTCTCCAAAGTAAGGGAACATAGGATTCCTGGATAGACCTATTTATTATAATGGAGATAGGGAAGGCTATGCTGTTGCTGATAATTTGAAAAAGGATGCAGGGAAATTATCTGGTGCATTGGAGCATGGTTTCTTCTGAGGAGGAGTTTTTAATTGTGTGCATGGGAACAGGATTGAGGCCGAAGGATGGGGTATCTGTTGTGAGATCAGAGGGGAGAGGTGTGGTAAGGGGGGGAAGATATTCTTGGGGAGCTGGGAAAGCTGGCAGTAAATTTGGCTATACATTTCACAAAGAAGGAGTTGACTAGAGAGGCTGTTTCTTGATCAGAACAGTTAGGGTTAGGGCATGGGCTATCTTTACTGCCAGGATGAAGGAGGGTGGATTCTAGAATTTTCTAGGGTGGTTAGTTTGTTCAGATTGAAGCTTAGAGTAATATGTTTTGCAGTCTCTGGTTATTATTTTTTTTATGGAGTTGCGGAGTTGTTTAATTTCTAGTAGGGTATGAGGTTGCTTATTGTTTTGGTATTGTTTCCGTTTTTTGTCTCTTAGGTGCATGATCTTTTTGGTTTCCTTAGACAGGAATGGAGAAGTTATAGCTTTAACTCCACTGGTCCTGAGAGGAGCAAGGTTATTGAATAGGTTCAGAAAAGTTTCATTAAAGTAGTTGATGGCATTGTCAAGGGGCAGAGTTCTTAACGGTGTCCAGTCAGTTTTAGGCAGTCTGAAAATATTTGTGGTTTGAAGTTGGATAGGCTTCAAGTTTGCATGTAGTGATGTTGTTTATGAAGGGGGAAGAGGTACCAGTCAGCAAAGGCTGGTAGATGGTCACTGAGGAGTCATGAAGGATTCCTGTACTTGAGATTAGATTTGGCTGAGACACTAGGATACAGTCAATGATGGAGCCAGAGGCTCTCTCTTTGTTTGACCTGGTGCAGGAGTTACTTAGCTGGGTGAAGTTAAAGGGGTTGATTGGGTAGAGGATTGAGAGTTAATAGTGGCCCAGTTAATGTTTACATCACCTAAGATGAAGGTTTTGTTTTTAACATTAGAGGAGAACCAGGAGAGAATGTCTTCTAGTATTGGGATATTATTACCTGGAGGGATGTAGAGAGAAGCTATGCATATGGATTTGTGTTTGTTGATTTTAAGAGAGCTATGGTTAATTCAGAGTTGGTAAATTTTGGAGTGGGAGTATTGTATGGGGTAATTTTATAGGTGTAAGAGTAGATTATGGCTACACCACCTCCTTTTTTGTTGGGTCTATCATTATGAATCATATGGTAGCCAGGTGGCAGAATTTCATTATTTTTTTATTTGTGGTTTAAGCCAAGTTTCTGAGATGGCAACTATGTCTTGCTGGTTATGGGAAAGCCAGGCATGTAGGTTAGGAATTTTGTTACAAAGACTTTGGGCATCAATTGTTGTGATGCGAATGCTCTTGGGATGCAAAGTGATGATGGAGGGGGAGAGGAGATGGAAGGGATGTTGGTGGGCCCAGGATTGGGGTGAATGTTGCCAGAAAGAGAGAGGGAGATTTGATGTAGTATGAGTGTAATAAAATCTAATGTGGAAAGGGAGTTTAAGAAGAGATAGCAAGAGTATTTGTTAGGGAGTGGAGGGTGTGGTAAGTTAGAAGAGGGTAGGATAGCTAGTACTTTGTGTTTATATAAGAAAGCTGTGTTTGAAGGGTAGAGTTCATGAGTTATAGAGGAGAAGGAGTGTGATGTAGTATGTTAGACATTAGAGGTATAGTGTAGTGGTAGGGTGTAAGAGGCACAAGGGAGTTGCATAAGATAAGCAAGGGTGCTAAGGAGTGCAATGGGCAGTGATAAGCTAAGGAAATGTGTTTTGGTAAAAGAGTTAGTCACTTTAAGTTAGGTTTGTGAATGCGTAGAATAAATGTTGTGTGATTGGATGAAAGATAGAGTGGGAGGAGTTAGGGGATAGATAAATGTAGAAGTACTGGGGCAGGTAGGAATTGGGGGCAGGGTAGGTGAGCAGAGGGGGCAGAACCAATCTATGCTGAATTGCTGCGAAAACAATCAGTGGAGCCCTATGGGGTAAGTAACTGATGGATAATTTTATGAGCATAACAGAAGTTAATATTAGAGGCTGGGGAAGAGGGAATTCAGTTGCAATATAGTAGCTGACTGGGTTTCAGGTAGAGTTATACTATATGGAGGGGGAAGACACAAGGTAGCAGTACATACTGTTGAATGCAAGCGCTAAGCAGTGACATTACATTACTTATATGGAGAGATAAAACATTCTTAGCAGAACATACATTAATTTGTCTGGGGGATGCAGGTCTTAGTCTTCACTTCTTTGCTGTCTAGTAGGTTTTTCTCTTTGCATTTATAGTTTGTTGAGTTGCAGCCAGATCAGCACCCCTTGGGGGGGGGGGGACCACGAGTGGTAGATGTCCCATCTGAATGGCATGCGGATTCAACAGACGTACTGTACTTGTGCCCTGTTATTGGTTTTAAAACATGCATTTGAGTTTCAGATTTCATATCATTCAGAAAATGCATGCTAACTCAAATCTTGGTATTCTAGCAACAGTTGAAGTTTACAAGAGCAATATTTAAATTCTGTCCCTAGTTTTGGCCTTTGTCTCCCCATTTTTTCTACTGTATCCAGATTTCTTGAGATAAGAAGTTGAGAGGTATGGTGGCATCCATACATGATGCCTGAACATCCTTAACAGGTCCCAAATGATAATAAGAAACAGTGGGTCTATCTACTCTGAGACTACATCAAAGCATCAACCTGCTTATCCAGTCATATAGAGAGTAAGTGTCATGACTCTGGACATATCTTATTTCTTCAGCTTGCACCCATGATCTGATATTCTTGGTCACTGCCAACATCTCTTGACAATAAGTGAGGGAGAGACTATAGACCAATTTATAAACCTATATCCTTGTAAGTTCAGTTCTTGCCTCTTTACAACAGCAGTGGTAATCACTGATAAGACTGTGGTAACTGCCACCATCTGCTTATTGCTGTTATATTCTCTCTTGTCATCACTAGTAAACACATCTTCAAGGCACTTTATTTCCATCAATAAGAGCAGCTATCACTGCTAGAAATCCAAGGCTCTCCTAGATACTTTATGGACATGTAATCAGTTTTACTTTTAATATGGCTGTTTTTTGCAATGATAGAGCATTTATCTAAATTGAATGGGTATGGGCTTAGACCAGAGCTTATGTGCATTGCAAAAAGAAGCAAAGTTTAAAATAAATTGTCATATTAGACATAGACAATTTACAACAGAGTTGAAATAAGTACTACTAAAGTTTGTATTATCAGACAATCCATTTTTAATTACAGTCTGTAAAAAGGCATCAGGATGACACATGCTCTCAAAAGATTTACATTTCATCATTCTTTTGAACCCTCTTACTATGTACAAAAGTGTATATACATATTGTTACATTCTTAACATTTTTAGACTTCTATTTTCCATCTTATCAGTCCTCTCTTACTTTCCATTCACTCTGTTCCATAGTTGTACATTCATAAGATATAAAAGAATAAGCTTTCCAAGGGTAGCATTCATGCATGCTATTACAGAATCTATAAAAGAATCAGCATTTTAACAGCAACATTTATGCATGCTAATATAGAACATCAACATTGTATATGCCCAGAGAGTACTATGAAAAACAGCTAAACAGAAATATTTACATATCACCACAGTCTTAATCATAAGATTTTTATAACATCCACTTAATCAGAACTATGCTTTATTGTTGGTAAACAGCTTCTGTTGACAACTATATTCTTCAAGATTAATTGTTCAGATACAATCTCTAAAATGTTCTCACATATAAGCAATCTTTCAGCTGCAGTACATTCTTAACTTGGGCTTGTTTGTGGACTACATTTCAGCTCATTTAATAAGTTGCCAAATATTCAGGTCTAATAACGTACTCATGGAAAAGAATGGCATGACTATGAGTACTTTTGCTTTATTATCAAAACAAAGTTTCATAAAATTTAAATATGGGGTACTGCTAAATCTTATTAATCCAATAACTGACAGGAACAATGGGAGAAAGCTTGCCAGCTAGATAATTTTTCAAAGGGAAGGCCGATATAAAAAGAAAAGGAAGAAGCTACTGGATATGTGAGGAGTTAAGGACTAATCAACAATGAGAAAGCAGAACACAGGAAGAGTTGTTACTGAAGGAGAAGTATTCTTTAATGAAATTTAAATTACTGGAAATATAAAAAAGGAAAGAAGAGACCACAGAAGAAAGGAAAGAACTCTGCCTAGAGTGGCAATATGATGGAGTAGAGCGTGACAGAGAGTTAAGAACAACCATTAATCTGGTGATAGCCCAGGTAAAGGTGAGACAAGGGAGGTGACCAACAGCAGTGGGAATCACAGCCCCAGAAAGAAATGAGGCACATGGAAGGCATTGAGCAAAATACCAACTGGGAGGACAAAATAGCCTCACATAATCAATAGGATTCATGCAGGGAAGACACAAGATATGTTTCCATAAACCTCAACAGAAACTTTGTAACAAGAGGCAGCACTGACTTAACAGTTGGTTAGGGAGCTGTAATTCACACTAGACTTGAAAATGGACTACAGATTGAGGGACAAATGTAACTCTTTGCATATACTGTACTGTGACCAGAATAACTAAGATGTATGGTATTTTGTGCTTTAGGAAACAGAAGTGATATCATAGGAAAGAAGTGTGGAATATGGAAGGTTTTGCAAGAGCATGTGGGTCAGCACATAATTTATTCTGCAAATGAGTAGCAAATCTACACATCAAAAAAAAGTAATAAAAGGTGACCAATGGAATATGGCAGAAAGTCACTAATACACCTGTTAACTCAACAAAGGAACTGAGGGGTGAAAGCAAAAGGGGCAATTCCCTCATTAAAAAAAATGTTATTTAAGAGTGGGCAAAGGCACGTACAGAATGAAGAGGATGGAGAACGGACTGTGCATTTAGCATAAGCATAAGAAAGCAGGACAGAGGCAAACACTCATGTCACTGAATGAATGCAGAAGGATCTATCAAATAGTAAAGGGGCCTATACCTTTGTGAGTAAAGGAAAATAGAAAGGACCAACCGAGGAATGGAATAAGGAGCATATGTGAATTATTAAAGGATTTGATGGCCAAATGAGCACTATATCTAAGACATATAATCAGTACAGATCTAAAAAGTAACACATAATCAAAATATAGTAAAAATTTCCTTTTTTCCTCTTGCAGGAAGTATAAGCACATGAAATTTAAAATGTAGTCCAGCTGCCGGAGTTGAGCATTACATGCTATACGTCAAGTGTCTAGAGTTGAAGGTTAATGTTTATGAATGTAAAGATTTATAAGAGACTTCTGCTTCTACCTCATACAAGGGCGATGGTCCAGCACTGTAGCTAGTAAAGGTTCTTGATGGCATAAAACAAGAATCATGAGAATGATGCAATATACCAGAAGTGGTGCATCGTGAGGATTGAAAGAGGGATAGTGAAAAGAGGCTGCAATGATGAGGGAAGCGGGATAACTAAGGTGGAGACCCAAAGGGCTACCACACAAAACATGGTCAATAAGAGCAAGGGAACAAAGAACAAAGGAAATAAAAGAGGAACATGCATCCAGGACTGAACAATTATTATGAATTATAGTGCTTTAAGTCAAAATATTACACCAAAAATGCAATGTATAGAAATAAAATATTAAGTTCAACAGCCCAGATAAACATCAGTAAATAGCAAAATAAATTGCAGTGCATAAATTAATGTAATCTTTAAAAAAAGAAAAAAATATATATTCAGATCATCTATTAAAAATGGTTTGTTCATTAAAGTTAAAAATAAAAATTCTAATGATAGTTGAGTAGTTTGCATGCAGATAAGAAAACTGTTATGACAGCACATGGCATAAAAACATTTTAACACTGAAATTTATGTCATTGTCTTTACAGGGATGCCTATAACTAAGGGGGGGATTCAATAAAGCCTACACAGATTTTTTTTCTATGTAGGCATAATGGCACGGCGCTTAGAAGGAAGTAAGCAGATGTGCGATCGAGTAAATAGAGCTGAGGGGCGTGCACAACTGCGCCAACAGGGAAGTGTCCACGGCATGCAAATCAACTCATAAGCAGGTGAACTGCATACAAATGAGGGTGGTAGAGTGATCCAGCAAGCAAATAGGCAATCCTGAAGTCCCTGTTCTGGTGTCTAAAATGTACATGGAAAAATTCTGTGTACAGGATGTGAAACAGACAACAGGGGCAATAAAAGTGCGATTAGAGAGACAAAAATAACATAGCCGACACAGATATTTCCAAAACTAACCACTGTGTGTCCAACACCGAATGGAAAATAATAAAAAATGTTTTTTTAATAATCAGGTTATGTTTGTGTGACACACCACAGTGTACAAGCACGCTGTTATGAAAAAAAATTTAAAAAGTGTAAAAATGAGAATTAGTAGTATGTGACAGTAATGCATTATAGGATCCTGTGTGGAGTATGTACAATGGCAGACTGCTGTGGTTGCTAATGAGGCAGGGCCTGGACCGGTGTAGTTTCCAGGTTGTGTGCACAGATCTCTATGCAAATGAGCTGGGGTTACTGGATAGCAAAAATGGGTATCCGTATCCACCGATCCCATCCGTGTAGGCAGAGAACTGTGTTGGTGTTCACAGAAGAGGTAGCTGACATCAAAAGGGGCTGTGTCCACATTATTTTAAGCTCATTGGAGCTCAGTAGCACCTGTCTGTGTGGTGCAATGCACTGATGAGGAGGGAGGGGTGACCAGTAACTGCTAAGCTTTGTTTACCTTCGGAGCATGTATTTCAGCCATGTTTCAGTGTGTTTCCACATGTTTGCATGGCATGCATCTGTGCTGAGCATGCCTGTCCATGGGGGTGTGTCAGCTGACTGTTGAGTATTGTTTATCTTTGTGGCGCAGATTTGCACAGCACTCCGCAGTGCTCAGCGAGGAAAGCTGTAAAAAAAAATTGTGGCTGAGAAAGCCAGTGATAAATGAAGTACTGATGACCCCTGTTTCACTTAAACTAGGGCCATTAAAACCCCTTAATAATGTACTTGCAGGTGGAATGCATCATAGGTAGTCAATCACACAGGCTGCACCTACAACAGAGCACTATAAAGGTTGCATACACCCTACAATCTAATTTCACCCCCATATTCTGCACCAGTGGAGTACAAACCTATGATGTTTAACTGAAGGCTGCTGCAGGTCTGCTGCATCTGTATGTGCTAGATGCTGAGGTCAGTGCTGATGCTGCTGCTGACAATAGGCCTAGACCTCCTTCCAGGAGCTACATAATCTGGAGATTGTAGAGTGCTACAGGGTGGACAGAGACATACTACAAGAACTCACTGAGTTCTGCCACCCTCAACTCAGACTCAGAGCAACCCACCCCAGTGGAAACAAAGGTATGTGTAGCCCTTAGGATATTAGCTACAGGTACTTTCCAAAGACCAACTGGGGACACGATGGGGGTCTCACCAGCATCAGCATCCAGGGTACTCCACCAGTTCCAAATGCCATGCTATCACATACCAGTGAGTACATTTATTTACCCCACACCCCTGAGGAGAGGGCCAGCAGTATGTGACTCTTCTGCTATATAGCACACTACCCTGAGGTACCAGATGCCATAGATTGCACTCATGTACACATCATGGCACCACCCGGTGAGTAGGGTAGAATCTATATAAACCACAAGGGGTATCACTCCATCAACTGCCAGGTCATGTGCAATGCCCAGGGCATTATCATGAATGTGTGTGCTGGCAGCCCTGGCAGTTATCATGACTCCCATATCTGGCGAACACCGCAGCTGTACCAGATGTTTGCTAGGGGGCATCCCATATGGCCATTTACTGGGGGATGCTGGCTACACACTGGAGCCAAAGATGATGACACCCTTCAGAAATGGACACACACCTACTGAAAAATGCCATAATGAGGCACACGCACAAACTAGAAACATCATACAGCATGTGTTTAGGCTGCTGAAGTCACAGTTCTCGTGCCTTAATATATCTGGTGGAGCCCTGGAGTACTCTCCAGCCACATGTGCAAACATGTTCAAAGTATGTGCTAAGCTACACAATATGATCCTGTGGAAACAGATGCAGTAGGATCAGCAAAGGGAAGGGATACACATCCCCCCCACCAGTGCCAAGGTCCCCACAGCCACATCCACAGGGGGACTTGGAGAAGGAACCCCCTGAAGTTGTCCAGGTAGGCAGATGTAGGCATGCCCAGTATGCCATGGCCTTGGCCAAGTGACAAAGCATAGCACATGCACTGACAACCTAGGGCCCTAGGGACTGACACCTTACTCTGACTCGCATACATATGCTAGAAATGATGCCAGCCAGACCACACAACCTGTACCTAGCCATGTACTGGCTGTGTACTGAGTGCATCAGAGTCAGCCCTGAACTACAGGTCTGTCAACTGCTGCATTCGCAAGGTAAGTCACTCTCCTATACATCGTGTATTTGAGGTACTAGACTATGGTAGGATATGTATGGACCTGCCACATGTATGCAAGGGAATATAGTGGGCTGCCACATGTATACAAGGGAATATAGTGGGCTACTGGGCTACTTGCAGAGATCTTTAGTGGGCTACTGGGCTGCTTGTAGAGATCTAACAGCCACCTGGGACAACAGGTACTCTGTCCAATAGTATGTGCCCCATAATATTCACTAGACCTCATGGCTGGAAACTCCACTACATTATTCAAGGGAGATGCCAAACAGTGGGGTCACAGGACCATCACATGACTGCCTACGTCAGCAGAGCATCCCCCACCCCCAATACATTAATGTTCCCATACAATGGCTGTAACAGAAAGTCTGCAATGATATATCAGCAGACCAGACAATTCCAGGGCTGTGACATAGAACCTGGCCACACTTTGTATTTCCCACATAATGCAGGGGTGACAGCATTTGCCTCTATGTTGTTGAAAGTATGAGGAATGAAACCTCTCTGTCTGGCAGCTGGTGTGGCTCACTGGGCTAGGGACATTAGCATGGTTGATGGTTCGAATCTGGCAGCATCTACATGTTTTGCATGTGAGGTACTCATATGGTAGTATTTCCACAGACTGTCATATACCCCCCAATCTGTTACTGCAAGAAAGCTGGACAAAGCCAGAGTTAATGGGGGGGACAAAGGACCAAACCTACAGACAGACATTATACATGCTCTGAGTAACCTAGAAGGTGGCTAGTATAACAGCAGGTTGCAACAGTCAGATTAGCTGCAGTATGTAAAGGGTATCACTTAAATGTGTCAGTAGTTACAGCAATTCACTGGCTTCATTTTACAGTATATTACCGGAAAACCACAAATGTATGAGAAACAGAGCAGACATATGGAGTAAACTGCTGGACATTCTGCAAAAACATGTACAGGGAGAGGTATGCAGACTGCTATCCTGTGTGTGGTGTTACATCATGTACCACAGACACATCATAACTTTCTACCTGTTAGAATAAGAAATCTGACCAAAGCCATGAACAAAAGTGGGACAAAGGCCCACAAATAGGGACAAGTTTTAAATATTTCTCTTACAAACGTAGAAAGTTGATAGAATAACAGGTCTTGCATTAGCATGAATCTCCTGATGTGTATGGAGTCTTTAACTCAAATGTCTGTCATTATTTCTTAACTTCAGTCTTCAATGATTTGCCACTAATTTGTTAGAAAACCCCAATATTATGTAAAATGGACCAAACATAGAGGCAAAAATCTGGACATACTGTGAAAATATATACAGTTGAGCGGCATGAGTCACATATTAAATTTAGCAAACAGCTGGGGAACGGGAATGCCTTGGACAATATCAGGGAAGTGCTGTACTGTGGAAACAGGTGCAGCAGGCAATGGTCTGTAGCACACAAAATCCCAGACTGGAATACAGGTAGTTCTAGCTTCGAGTCACCTTATAAGTACTGACAGTCACAATGGGCATGCTCCTACACTTAGCTAACTTGAACCCAAGCCTGTTGCCTCTTCTGCCCAAAGACCTGCTATGTGGAAATATGTCAGACAGCTACGTATGCATATCTGTCTCTCCATATATATATATATATATATATATATATATATATATATATATATATATATATATATATACACACACACACACATATGATTAAAAGAAATATGTATATATAGCTATAGAATGATACATAGACTCTCCACATATAGCTACATAACACATTTACATAATGTACACACACAGCAACAGTTATGGTGGCATCCCTGTTATGCACATTTATATATATATATATATATATATGGGTCCTCTTCAAATTACCGAAACGTCAGTTCGCCGACACGTGGAAGAGGAACGCGAAAGGACCGACAACGCAGTTGACCGACATGCTGAAATCCCGACAGCTGGAAGACCGACAAGGGGAACGTGTAAGCGCGACTTGGTAATTATGCGATAGTGAGGGATTTTGGATTAGGGAGCGGACAGGTAAGTGTGCAATAGTGAGGGATTTAGGGTTAGGGTGTGTGAAAGGTGAGTGTGCGGTAGTGTCGGAGTTAGGGTTTGGGTAATGTAAGTGTGTGTTAGTGACGGGTTTATGTTTTAGGGTGGGTTAAGTAAGTTAGGAATAGGGTGCAGGTAGGGTATGTGTCTGGTACTGTCGGACCTTAGGGTTAGGGGTGGGTTAAGTGAGTTAGGGTTAGGGTGCAGGTAGGGTAAGTGTGTGGTAGTGTCGGACCTTAGGGTTAGGGGTGGGTTAAGTGAGTTAGGGTTAGCGTGCAGGTAGGGTAAGTGTGCGGTAGTGTTGGACCTTAGGGTTAGGGGTGGGTTAAGTGAGTTAGGGTTAGGGTGCAGGTAGGGTAAGTGTGTGGTAGTGTCGGACCTTAGGGTTAGGGTTTGGGTTAGGGCTAGTGGATATGTAATGTAGTGTAATGTGTTGTTTACGTTTAGTGTGTCGGTGTAATGGTGTTTGGTGTTTTGCGTTGTCGGTATTGTGTGTTGTCGGTTATTTGGTGTCGGTGGTTTGTGTGTCGGCGAACTGGCGTGTCGGTGTTCTAAAGTAGACCCATATATATATATATATATATATATATATATATATATA
The DNA here is from genome assembly GCF_019279795.1 of Protopterus annectens. Lineage (NCBI taxonomy): Eukaryota > Metazoa > Chordata > Ceratodontiformes > Protopteridae > Protopterus > Protopterus annectens. The sequence continues at coordinate 178,151,106 of NC_056729.1, read as the reverse complement.
TATATATATATATATATATATATATATATTTGTGTGTGTGTGTGTATGGAGATGTAGGAGTGTGCCCACATACCCTTGTAATGCTGGGGTAATCTGCACTTACACATCACAACAGCAGTCCAATGGAACCAGACAAAGGCCGCAAAAGTACATAATCCACTCACCCACAGACATAGGTGAGCAGGTGGTGTAATGCACACTGGTTGCAATGCATGCCTTGGATAGGCCATATTGTCCCTGGCCACATGTCCCCTTATCAAATTGCAACCAGCCACATATGGCCATACTGGTAATTTTACACGCATAGCAGGGATATTCACAGGTATCCCACTCCTAAGACACTAGATACAATAACAGTATCAAGCAGTATCACTCTGCAGGCCACACATGCTAACATAAGGCCACTTTGCATACTCCACTATGCCTGCATCCACATATGCAGCAGACATAACCTGTGGTGCATGCAATAAGTACTGTGAGCTATAGTGTGTAACAATGGATTGGTAGGGGTTCTCATCTCACATCACCCAATGTCACCACACTCTGACTATCCAGTACCTGTGGTCTCTGGGGATTGGGTGTATGTAGGCATACTGACTGTGTGGGGGGACAATAGGGGCAAAAGAGGGATGTCAACCTCTGGGATAGATTCAGCCCCCAACAATCTACCTGTGCCTCACTATGGCCACCATCATCATCAGAGTCCAATGAGACACTGACATAAAGTTGTGAGGGGGACACACTCTAACCCCCATGTTCACCTGTGAGAAGCAAGACAAAAACAGTACATTACCACCTGCACTATTATGTATGGTAATCCACACAGACTCATACAGATGAGGATCCACAACTGCATTACAAGTGCCACATCTTCTCATCACTGATCCCATGCACAACAGACAAACTCACAACAACATACACAGACAAGTCAGGCCCTTTATAACATTCACTTCAGTTGTAGCTAGTTAATGTTGCAAGTACAATACACCTGTGAGGTATGCAATATGACAGTGTATATGATAGAACTATACATAAAACCCAGTGCACCTATCTTGAGAATGATATGCCAGTAGTAGTATCACTGCCTCAGGTATGTAACATCTCCCTATTGTGTTTGAACAGGCATCTTGAAGTAATTGTCTCATGTATAGTAGGTCACGTAAGTCACTCATAACTGTAAGTGCAAATGTGTTAATGTTTGTACAAATGCATACCTGTGATTACCCAGTCTATGTACTGTAGTTAATTTTTCCAGAATAGAACATACAAATATTCTACTCTGGATAAACATGAAAGCTATACATAGGGAAAAATGGCAGCGCTTAACTTTTTAGGGTATATATGATCCATAAAACAGCAGTATCACATGTACCCAGGTACAGGACCACCGACTTTAGCAACACCTGACAGACCTATGAAATGGTGAGGGAGATGTATTGATAGCACCACCACATGTTGTAGTGCTACAAGGTAATATGTGCATATATCCACTTGTACAGTAGCTACTGTGATAATCGCTATATTGCTGACATTCTGAGTATGTGTGCACAACTGTGCATAAAACCCAATGTCCCCAATTCAGATAGCTCTGACACCCATGTACTGGTATGTACAGCCTGACACAATGACTGATACAGTATTACACTGGTGAATATAGTAAGCTTACCTGGATGCTCATCCTCTGTGGATGCTGTGGCACCCATCTCCAGGATGTATAGCATGATGGAAGCCTAGGAGCTTTTGGCTGATCCTAGGTTCACCAAGAATTCCTCTGTGGCCATGAGTAGTTGTTCCATCACAGGCCCTCCACTGGTGGTGGCATGATCCCTGATAAAAGAGTCTGCCCCTTCCCATGCAACAGTCACCATATCTGTGGCCTAGTATTTAACCTGCTCAGAGGTCCTATCCCGTTGACCAATCTGATTAACAGTCCGCACAAGGTCAGCTCGCAATGCTGCACACTGTTCACAATTGTGCCAACCCCTGGAAAGCAAGATTTGATGGTGGTGACTGAGGCCATCCATTATGATATCATTCTCTGCAGTTAAGAATGGTGGATGTCTCCTGTGGTACATGGTTCCTGAAAGATAACAAGAGGGGAACACATTACAGGACCAGATACGTGGACACCCACTATGTACAGATCCTGCACTCCCATAATATCCTGCACTATCCACTGCTCGCTCACATGTCATATCCCACAGTCTAGAAACATACTACATGTGTGGATATCACCAAGATAGTAGCAATACAGGGTTATGTCCCTCTGTGCCATGACAGATTCTGCTGTATGCCCCTAGACCCATCATTGCAGTCTACTGTGGTGTGTCCCCTATGGGCCAGTTCTCACGAATATGTCATACAGCCACTTTCAGGCAAATAGCAGTGTGCTATTACAATAACTATATGGCCACAGTCCAGCAATACCAGTGTGCCACAATGACAGAAAGCAATGCAAACCTGCTGAAGTATGTGTTCCCTGTAGGCATCATGCTTCTCAGCTATACAGATGTTTGCAGAATGTCAGGATGTTTGCCTCATAGATGTGGTTCTTTTCACACAAATTTGTGAATGGCTGACAAATGGTTGGTCAATCTCTGATGGTTGATGTCAGAAAATAAAGACATAATCTGACTTTCAGATATCATACCCCTCAGAAATCAGTTATGCTACAGTAATATCTGTTAATCTAAAGTTATTACTTTGGGCTGGCAATATTTATAGTCTGTCACTGATTGGGCCTTTGCCCCCCCCCCCATTAATTATGGATTTGTTCTTATTTCTTGCTGTAGGAGGTTGGCAGGTATGTTAGACATAGCTCTCAACCAAACAGGGACAAATGTCAATGAAACAGGGACTTAGCCAGAGTACATCAGGGACATTCAGGGACACTTTTACAATGTTAGAACTATGTATGTGACACATTGACAGTATGAGAGAAGGTGAATTACAGTACATCGTTTGATGTTACAGGAGTGTACACCCTTAGTTATTGTCAATATGTATTACATGTAATCCACTAGCTTTCCTACAACAGCCGACCCTTGTAGGAGGGATTGACAGGGTCAGAGCTGAGATGTGATTGAAAGCAGGGACAGTTGAGAGCCGTGCCTGTAGGTGTAGGACAGCATAGTATCAATGACATGTCAATACCATAGATGTAAGACAAGCCTAGTGCTGTAATCCCTATTCACCATATCTCCATCCTCCCATCTGCATCCCATTATATGGAGACATCTATTACATACTTGGTGGAGTGCAGTATTCCTTTTTTGTATCGTTCCTCTAGAAATGCTTTGGACATACGCTGTCTATGTGACTGAAATCACATACAAGCTTGTTCCCCATAACCAGTTGCTTGCCTTTTGAATGTAATGCTCATCAACAGGTAGTTTCCTCTGCACCATTCTCTGGCTCAGAATTGCTAATTACAGCCAAAACAGCAGGATTGCACTAAGATTAGCCAATGACATGCCACTACAGTGTAATATATAAGGCCATCATGTAGGCCTTGGCCCATTTCTTAGTTTTTGAGATGGACATTATTGAGTTGTGGAGACTACAGCATCTCAGAGTGTAGGTACGAATACTGTCCACTTTAGAGATTTATGAGGTATGTCCACAGTTTTGCCTCATATGTTTTATCAGTGTCCCATGACATTGTGGTCACCTGGCACTTCACTGGCAAACATTGTGGGTTGAGGTCAGCAAGGGAAGAGAGGCATGCGAGTGTCACACTTCAAACCTATTAGAATACGCATGCTAATGCAGTATCTGCTATTCTATCAACTTACTATCTTTGTAGGAGCAAACTGTTAAGCATGTCCCTATCTCTGGGCCTTTGCCCCCCCTTATGTATGGTTGTGTCTGGATCCCTTGTTCTAGGGGGTTGGGAGGTATGCTAGTTCTGTAGCAGCTATCTTAACATACAGCTGTGTATGCTTCAAACATGGGGAGTGTGAACACTTTGGAGTACAGCAAGCTGTATATGTAACTGTGGCAGCCCTGTTATTACAGCCATAGTTCTCAACTTTCCATGTCCAAAATGAGGAACACTAACCATTAGAATGTGGAACAAATGGGCAAAATGTGGAACACATGCTAACGGCTTACTAACAACTTCAACTAGGAAGTTCATAGGATAGTTAAAATATGCTGGTTTTACTTATAGGAAAGATCTTTTAATGAATTATTATGATACATTTCTACCTATCATGGATATCACTTAAAAAAATTCTAACATTGAATATATGACAGACCCTTTCAATGTGGAACTTTGAGGAACATTAACTTTTTAAGACCTGAAATGAAGTACGTTCCTTGTAATGAGGTACACTTGAGAGGTATGATTACAGCAGAGCCAGGGTAAGATTACCCTTTACAGTCCAACAGAGGCATGTGCTTAAGGTACATCTGTTATGCAACAGTGCCAATAACAGAATAGTAGGTTACATATAATTAGGCTATACAAATATGTGCAGTGTGTCCCTACCTGCAGGCCTTTGACTTGCAAACATAGGCAGCAGATAATTAAGTAGCAGTAACCTGTGGGGATTAAAACTGCATGACTCAGTCATGACGTGCTGTCTTCAGAACAATGTGACTGAAGTGCAACACAACACTGGATTTGAATCCAGGACTGTGTGTGGCAAAATGTACTGCGTGCAAGGCATTTGACAGACTGAGCAAGCTACTGACACACTGCAAAATCATGTGTATTTGCAAGATATATGTGCAAATATACAGGCTGTGAAAAACATTTCTACATCCATGAGTATGTGCGTGACTTTATATGGTTGTATTTCGGAACCATGGTCCCATGTGTACATGTACTTTGCCATTGCTGCCTCAGCAGGTGTCTTTCCACAAGTTGTTGATAACAGGGCACATATACCTGCTATCACAGGCCTCACTTACATCCATTAGTATATGTCTTTCTTATTATTTAGTATTGCACCAGAGTTCAGGATACGCTCCCAGGTTTCACATTTGTGTTTATTTCAGTTACATGCATAATGACTATAATTGGCAATTAGCATGTTATGCTGGAAACACCTGTTTAACTTAAAGCCTGTGTAGTGTCATGGGTTAATGCAGTGTGCTTTAGTTGAGAGGGGGCTGGGTTTGGCACTTGGCAGAGGTATTTGCTCTCTACATGTGAGTTACAATATAACAGACATGTAGTTATTAAAGCTCATTTAAGCTAAGTGAAGCAGTGCAGCCCACCAACCCACACAAACCCACAGTAAAAAAAATGAAGAAAAGAAAAAGAGGGTGATAGGAAAGTGGTGAAATGGGGGCATATAGGGGGTAAAACAATGAGAAAGGCAGGTAGGGATGTGCAGGACAGGCGTAGGAAAGAACCATAGCTATCCAATTCTTGTACAGCAAGAGCTGTGCATTTTGATAGGCTTTGTAGATTAATTTGGACTCTCAAGTCCCAGAGAGAGGGGTGAAAACAACAAAAATGTGTCATTAACCCAATTGGACTAAATTAGTTGTGTACAGTGGACACGTGCAAAATGGAGAGCTAGGTGCCCATTTTTTTTTTTTTTTTTTTTTTATGGAGAGAGTAGAATGTAAGGAAGGGACATAGGTACATATGGGAAGGTATGTTGGGTAGGAGAGGATGCAATAGCAGACAGAGAAGACAGACAAGACAGCAGACAAGGGTGGTGTGTGATACATGAGGGGTAAACACCTTGGATGGAGAGGGTGTTGTGGAATCGGAGTCACATGTGCTTCCAGACAGCAGCAGCATGACTGATATCCCCATCCATGTGCAGTTGACACTGCCCCTTCACTGCCCCAAAGGTGGCTGTGCTGGAGACTGGGCATCAGGGCCAGTCTGCTTCACCTAAGTCAGGTGCAGGTGATGTACATAGGTTCGATGAACGATCCTGTGCACCATGAAAGGCAGTTGCTCTTGAGTGACTGCATCCCCTGTGCCACTGCTCCCTGGGGGAGGCCAGGCCCCATCCCCTGAGGCAGTTCCACCTGACTCCACAAGTGGTGCATGGGGCATCCGAGGAGCACCACCGGCCTGGGTCCCAGATGTGCCAGAACCCTGTGCTAAGGCCATTTGAGGCAAGGTAGGCAGATCACTGGTAACCGGCCTACCCTGACATACTGTGGGGATGGAGGTATAGCAAGAAGTATAGGTTAGTTATGAACAAAATATTGTTAGCAATAGGAGCATGCCAGAACAGTGGAAATAACCCAATTACATATCAATGAATATTATGTGAAACACAACAATAAATAGCAGAACAGTCAGTATGTTAAGAGCTTGGCAGTAACAGTTACAGCATAAGGCCAGAAAAATAGGTAATACAACAAGATATGTTAATATGCAGCCATTATAATACATAATAATGAAACACATGCCCCAAAATACATTAATGTAACAATGTATGTTAATAGTAAACCATAACCAATGAATAACAATAATAAATAAATGAAGATAAGGGGTGGGGAGAGAAAGAAACACAGTCTATTAGTACCATTGTAAGCTATTTACTTGACAACAGCACTACTACCTACTCTATGTGTCTGTCCTTTCTTTAAGTGTATAAGTCCCCTATAGCTGCTGTAACATGTACATACCTCTCAAGCTATTTGCTTTGGACAGCATGGGCCAAACAGTAACAACTGTGGGTACACAACTATGCAGAACAGTTGCCCATCAGGTGGACCTATATAACTGAAATGCAAGAGGCCAGCAGAAGCAGTCAAAATACTTTTATTACTAAAAAAATATATATAAATTACAGAACAAAAATGTCCTGTATTTTAAACATAAGTTACATATATGGAAAAAAGTGTTAGTGGGCACAAAGTAATATCAAGCATATACAGAATGTTAATAAATATATATATATATATATATATATATATATATATATATATATATATATATATATATTGTGGTTATGTTACACAATATATATATATATATATTTATTAACATTCTGTATATGCTTGATATTACTTTGTGCCCACTAACACTTCTTTCCATATATGTAAATTATGTTTAAAATACTTGGATTTTGATATTATTTCTCTGTATTTTGTTTCCAACTTAGGGGTTGGACTATACCATTGTTGTCATTGGTTGATGTAATATATAAATATTCATGACACTGGACATTTGAGTTTAAGCTAATCACACTGAAGAAGGCTGTTAAGCTGAAACCGGTTTATTATTTTCATTGCAGGACATTTTTGTTCTGTAATTTATATATTTTTTTTAGTAATAAAAGGATTTTGACTGCTTATGCTGGCCTCTTGCGTTTCATTTACATTGGTTTGGCCGAGCATACCGTACCTGCGAGGAGTGCTGTTTGTTCAATGGACCCATATAACTACCAAGGTGTACTGTGGGCTGTTATAGTGATACTATGCAATTAATCATTTTGATGTTAATCCTAGGACAGATGGATTACACACTACTAATTACATTATGTGACAGTGTGACACTTGAGACATGTATGTGTACAGTACAGAAACTAAAGAACTATCATGCCTTGCTTAGCGGGCATGGGGATAGAACACAATAGCAGTAACTGCAGAGGACATCTACATCAAATGTATGAATTGACTGCATCTACTTTTATCAGACACTCCAGGCATACAGGCATACTAAGATTACACATTTTATTTATTTTCTTCTATTATTATTATTATTATTATTATTATTATTATTATTATTATTATTATTATATTTCATTTATTTATGCTGTATTGTTACATTCTTGCTAATTATTTTAACAGTTTGTATCTTCTAAACACACAATTATTTACACATAATATGGGCTACCTAAACCATTTACCTGCAGTTCCTGTGGAGAGAGAATCTGTAAACATTACATGACTGATCCTGTAATATTTAGTGCTATATAGCACTGGATTTGAACCCTTGTCTGTGTGTGGCAAAATGTGCTATATACATAGCATTTAACAAACTGAGCTACTAAGTTACTGCTGATTATTGACTGACTGATATTTAGCTAGAGCTCACCTGGAACCAAAATATGACCTGGTAGTAGTACTACAGTTGTATACTAGACTGCAGTGACAGTACAGATAGTAGGCAATCTATACATTGCTATATAGAATGCAGGTATACACAATATATTGTTAGTGGGTTGAAATATCGGTGAAGTCAACAAACAATATCAGCTCATGGGTTGGCTACCTCACCCAGATAACTTGCTTACCTGCTGTTTGTGGATGACAGAGCATTATGTGAACAATATTGGGCTAGAAACATCCTTGAATGGTTCTATGTGTGTTAAAAAATACATTTGACAGCCATTATATTTGCATTCTACAGCTATTACAGTGTTATACTTGACTGCAGCACCTTACCTTACAGCCTGAGTGCATACAAGTCTACTGCAATGGTTAAAACAAGACAATCCTAATGTATACAATTTACCTTGGTGTTATTGCTTTTGGTTCATGTATTATTGTAGAACTGTTGGCAGTATTAATTTCTTGCAAAACAGCGCTCATTCCACACTACTACAGACTTTATTGTATATACATCAAGGCAGTTACTGGTATTGTTTTGAGTATTTTATTGCACAACAGTTGTCATTATTCAGGTCTTGCAATACAGCTTTAATCCTACATTTATTGCACTACAGACTTTACTGCAGATACTTTAATGCAGATAATGTTATTGTTTTCATGGTTTTATTGCAATACAGTTGGCATTATTCATTTATTGCACTACAGCTGTAAATCTACAGTTATTGCAATACAAACATTACTGTATATACTTTCTTACTTTAATGCTTTACTCTTTCTTGCTTATTTCAATATAGTTACCATAATATATCATTACTCACCACTCTCACGGCGCAACTTGGCCAAGTGCCCGGCATGTGCCTCAGTGATGTGAGCCTTCTCTTCTGCAGCTGTTGGGAGGGAAGCACACCATTATGCATACCAGTTTTGCAGACATTCAGATTAGGTACTAGTGCAACAGAGGTAAAATTGCTTACAGAATTGTGGGACATTTCCTGTCCGAGCTTTGTGGGCACAGGTGTCCAGAAGATACCCCTTTCTGCATTTCAGATTGTATTGGTTTTGACGACACTGCTCATCTGTGCAGGTAATACCACTTACACTAGATAGTTCCCTGGCCAGCTTGTCCCAGGCCTCTGCCAAACTCTGAGCCCTGTAAACCTTCCTGCAGCAGCTGGTCATCATGGATTTTTACTACGAGCCCAACCATGACCCTGGACTCCAGAATGCCCCAACACTGCCCCCAAAAGTGCAGACCTTCACTAATGCCTGTCATAATACCCTTCAGAGATATAACTGCAATGGATTATACTGTATTCCCACCTATTGGGCTTCATATAGCCTGTCTTCCTGCCCTTACATGCCAATGGGGCAACATTTAGAAATGCAGCACATTGCTTAGCAACACTCAAACCAGCACAGCTAAGCTGAGCTGTGTGAAAATTCGAAGATCCATATGCTTGGCAGTGCTTAGCAGTGCACAAACCAGCCATGCAGAGCTGAACAGTGCATAAACAATTTCAGTCATTATTGTGTTTATGCAGTGCTTAGCAGGTCTTAGCAGAGCTTAGCAGAGCGCAGCAGGCCAGAATTTAAACATAACTGGCATAATTTGCATTTCAAAAATAAATGCTTATTTTCCCTTCCCTGTATTCAAACCCTGTGCCTACTGCTCAGGAGGCTGTACCTCTACCCCTTTAGCTACAAGGATACGTGGACCTCTGCTTTAACTTTACATATACCTCTGATCTACCTATATGCACTGCTGAGCACCATGTCATACCACGCAAATCCGCTCAGCTATGCTTACACATGACATTTAAATAAATAAATTATCTGGTTTCTATTTTTAGATGTTTGTCTGGTGTCTCAGTGCTGCTTAACATTGCTATGCTTTGCCCCGAGCTGTACAAACATGCATTTAAAATAAAAAAAAAAATAACATTGGAATAATACAATTGGACAGTGCAGGGAGTGTCTTACTCATCTGCAGACACAGTAGGCACTACACTCCTTACACTGATTAAATAACTGTGTTCCACAGCTCTCCCTTGGTAACGCACCAAGATTAATATGCATGGCGCATTGCCGAGGGGGAGCCATGTACACAACATGGTCACATTCTATGTAGGCTTGACACTGTGCCTATATGGATTTTATTAAATCCTGAGGTAAGTCTTTTCTGACCCAAAATGATGAGTTCCTGTTTTTTTTTTTTTTTTACTTTTTCATTATACTAATTTCTCCAACTCCTGTAATAGTCACTTGCAGCACTTCCTCTGTTCTAAACACTTAGTAAAGTAAGAATCAGTACCTAAATACTCAAAGGAAGTGTATCTTTTCTTTCATTTTGATCATATCCATGTCAATCTGGTGAAAATGTCAGTAAGTTAATGCAACATTACAAACATCCATTTGCAGTTAACACCGAAAGCCTGATAGATAGCCAAATGAAGATTTTATATGCCTGTATTTTAATATTTTATATTTGGATACTTAGACTATTTAGAAACCCTTTGGAATAACAGGGTGGCGACATAGACATTTGACTGGCACACCACTGGAATATGGGAAATGGGTGGTAGTAGAAAGACATGGGAGAGTGCTACCTGAAAGGATGATGACTAGGGAAAGAGGGGCAGGAAGAGATGGTGCGGTGCATTGTGAAGGACAGCTTACAGTTAAAATGGAAGGCTGAAAATGGAGCAATGCATCTAGTTAAATCAGATGTACATTATGTCAGGAGGGTGATGTCAATGAAGAAAGAACCAAAGTAATAAGAACTGTAACATGCCAGTGAGAACCACAGGGTCTGGGTTGTATCTAGTTTAGGAAGTCAAAGCCACAAAGCCAAGCTCCAAAGACACCACAACATGAACAGGTTCCCTGTAAGACTGTTTATTTAGTGCTTTCATCAGGTTGTATCCTATGACGTCTTCAGAATAAGTAGAAAACAGTACTGAACATATTTAAAACCACAACTATAATCATATGATATAAAAACCTCGAATGCCTAAACATTTTTAATTAAGACAGTCAATTACTAAATTAATCTATTAACCCTCTCAAGAATAACCCCTCAAACACAGTATGAATGCAACCTTATGTAACTAACAATGCTGAAGTTGTCGTTGAACCCTGGTGGGGAGTAGGCATTTAGTTTTACCTGCCATAATAATTCTGTAAACTCCACTATATCAGCCCATGGCTGTCCATGTTGGTCCTTTTTAACTCCTTCAATGATAAAGAACTTAAAACTATGTCCTGGACAAGCTTCTAAATGCCTAAAAAGAGCAGTTCTAGTATTTTTGTTACTCATATCCCTTACATGCTCATATATTCGTTCTTTGAATTTCCTTATAGTTTTCCCTATATAATATCCTTCACATTGAGAACAAACTGCAGCATGAATCACTCCAACAGAGTTCCAATTGTATAACCTGTTTGGTACAATATTGTAGTGATTAATTTTGATGTTTTGTGCTACCAATATATAGTTGCATTGTGTGCAGAAACCACATTTTTTAGTACCCACTCCCCTGGGTCTAGATGCAGCCTGCTTGCACCATTCCAGCATATTCTTAATCGTGGATCCATTCTTATAAACAATATATGGCTTAGTTTTTCAAATAGCCCATCTTGTGTTAAAAATACTTACCAGTTTTTGTTCAAGATATCGTGTATAAACCGGCGATCCACAGAGAACCTAGTAATAAAGGAACAATGATAGTCCCTCTTAATAACAGGAACAAAATTCTCTGTGTTAGTTAAACTCGCCCTGTCATTTACATTTAGCAATGGTGCAAATACTCCATTCTCCCTTTTACAAACTATCTCATTTCTGATTTTTTTCTATCAAACTGTTGGGGTATTCTCTAGAAATGAACATTTTACTTAGCACATTGCACTGAGTTAAAAAATCAGTGTCCGTAGTAGCCATATGTGCAATTCTCACGAACTGCCCCTTCACTATACCTCTTTTGACATGGTCAGGATGGCAGCTACGAAAATGTAAAAGACTGTTGCTATAAGTGGGCTTCCTATAAATGGTGTTAACATACTGCTTGTTCTCAAAATCCTTCCGAATTTCAACATCCAGATAGTTAATGTTGTCATAACTATAGGATTGGGTAAACTAAAGAAACGTTGTAGTTTCATTAATGTAAGCCAAAAACTCAAATAAACTGGGTTCGTCCCCAAACCAAACAAAAAACAGGTCATCCAAGAAACAGAAATATAAACTTCATTTGTTGTTAAAAATGTGAGTTAAACAAAAATTTTCACTCCCACATCAACATAATGATGTTAGCAAACAGGGGTGCACATACGGCCCCTATTGCTACACCAGTTTTTTGAAGGAAATACTGCCCCTCAAAATAAAGTTGTTACATAAAATAGACCCAGGGGAGTGGGTACTACAAAATGTGGTTTCTGCACACAATGCAACTATATATTGGTAGCACAAAACATCAAAATTAATCACTACAATATTGTACCAAACAGGTTATACAATTATAACTCTGTCGGAGTGATTTATACTGCAGTTTGTTCCCAATGTGAAGGATATTATATAGGGAAAACTATAAGGAAATTCAAAGAACGAATATATGAGCATGTAAGGGATATGAGTAATAAAAATACTAGAAACTCTCTTTTTAGGCATTTACAAGCTTGTCCAGGACATAGTTTTAAGTTCTTTGTCACTGAAGGAGTTAAAAAAGACCAACGTGGGCAGCCATGGGCTGATATGGTGGAGTTTACAGAATTATTATGGCAGATAAAACTAAATGCCTACTCTCCACCAGGGCTCAACGACAACTTCAGCATTGTTAGTTACTTAAGGTTGCATTCATACTGTGTTTGAGGGGTTATTCTTGTGAGGGTTAATAGATTATTTAGTAATTGACTGTCTTAATTAAACGTGTTTAGGTATTGGAGGTTTTTATATCGTGATTGTAGTTGTGGTTTTAAATATGTTCAGTACTGTTTTTTACTTATTCTGAAGAAGTCATAGGATACAACCTGATGAAAGCACTAAATAATCAGTCTTTTGGGGTACCTGCTCATGTTGTGGTGTCATTGGAGCTTGGCTTTGTGGCTTTGAGTTTCTACTTTTGTGATTCCTAGTTTAGGAAATGTCAAATGAAGAATACTAGACAACAGGGTGAAGGAGCAAGAGATTAAAGAATAGTTGTAGAAGGAATCAACATAGTAACAAGGAATATTGAGGGAGTGCCTTACCGTGTTAAGAGACATAGAATTAGGAAGGTATTCAAAAGGATGGATATAGGGACATTGCAAGAGACAAGCTAGACAATTATGGGGCTTAAAATTTACAGTTAAGGGGAAGTATCTTAAAGCTAAAGCTGAGCACATGGGAAAGTGAGAGAGGTATAAATAACTATTTTCTCTATATGAAGGCTGATGATGATAACAGTGGCCTTCAACAACAACACAATGACAGCTGCATCATAAAACACATGATAGTAACAGATAGATTCCTGAATATAGGTAGTGTATCTGATCAGAATGATAAGAGTGTCTTATGCACTTCTTGGAGAAGTTGATAAAGTTCTAGGGAGGGCCAGAAATGAAAGATATGGTGGTGTTGGTGGCTGTGGGGGGTGCTTTCATGTGATATCTGAAATTGAACTGGGTAGGAAGAATAGGAAGTGAGAATATAATACACAGAGACAAAAGGCATTAGTTGGGGACACAGACTTGTGTGTAGAATGATACTTAGATACAAATTTGTATGTGGTAGATATTTACCTTTTATGGTACTGGAATGTGGCAGACTTCTATCATACATGAGTTCCTGATAACAGAGAGTTTAAGAAGGTTGGATATAGAAGTGGAAGGGGAGTGTCACATTATGTGACTGGTGCTTAGGATGTTTGAAGGGGTTAAGGTGGGATGGTTCATCACATGCATGTGAGGTAAAAGTCTAGGTCAAGAGAAGAAAAGTATAACATAACATTTATATCACAGGCAAGGTTTAAGTCTTTAGAATGGGTAATTCTGGTGCTGTTTGGTTTGTGGATATGCAGGAGGTCCATCACAGTGGGGTCTGACAATACCCTGTTTGCCAGGCATAAACCTATCATCAAGAGCCTGTAGGAGACAGAATACAGGGATAGGACCTTGAGGCAGTCTGCATATGACATTTTTCTTATGTCTTGTATTCTATTAGTGAGGAACCTCTGTGGACATTCTCAGAAACAAACTAGAGACACCCTTGGTATTTCTCAGGTATCAACCTGTAGAATACTTAGTATTTTCCACAATATATTGTTTTCATACATGGATGAATATATCTGCTTTCCCAGTACACCCAGGGAGATCGCCATCACCATACGGCTTCTGTGATATTACTTGTGTCTCCTGAAGTGCTGGGAGCTATATATTGCTTCCAAGTGGCAACAAAAGTCCCTGTCAGTGTCCATGGACAAAGCTACAGCAACAGGAAGGGCTACCATTCAATCAGCTGCAGAGTAGTGATGCACAGGGCCTAATAATTCACATGTGCACACAACACCCTGACTCTGCTCATGATTCCCGCAAACAAAATACAAGTCATCAGTATCACCACTTTTCATGGAGATAATCTAAAGGACCAGCTAGTAGATGCACACAGGCACAGTGATGCAACCACTTATCCACAGCAATGTGCTGAACAGGCACACAACACTCCCCTAATCTCCTTCATCTCCCTAATATGTTACAGGTAATGCTGGTCAACTTCTAAAACCCTGGCTGATGGTGCTCTTACAGAACCCACAAGACATGGTCAGATAGTTGAACCACATCACCCATGTTCAAAGCAGAAATATTGTATAGCATTTATTATGCCTGTTAAAGTCTTAGTACCGCTACATGGACATGTTTGTGGGCATTGAAATGTACATTTGCTACAGCCTGCCAAATATTTATGGCTTGCTATATGCTCCATAGTGATTCACCTTTTGGCAGATATGCCGGGTGGCATTCCCAGGACCTTCAGACAATGCAATAACAAGACCCACAGAGACACCTCATCATCCCCTGAGCAGCTACTCAAAAGACAGTGGACGAACAGCAGCAACAACCACAACACACATGTCTAAATGGAGTTGTGCGCAGAATATGGCAGTGTAGAGAAAGCATCAGCAGCAAGTCCTTATCTATGAACACTGACATGTATACAGTGGCAGTGCAATGTCACACAGAACAAAGTGCTGTGTGTAGGTGTCACATAATGGGTATGCTGAGCAGCACAAGTCACACACTGCATCAGACATATCCACATACACTGCACAAATAGAAGGTGAAATATGCCATAGCTATCATTATTTGCACAGGTGACTGGGGACACAGAGACACATGGAATTCAAAACTACTGGGATGGAGGAATCACAGATCAATGTATGGTGAGGATGGTATCTATTTCAAATATGACCTCCTTAGTAGTGTGTATGTGTGTGGAGATGCCAATATAAGACCATGCAGTGAGGTGACTGCATCAAAGGGCTGTGGGAGAAGCACTATGGGACCCTGCAGCACACACCCAGCACTATGACATTTATGCAAGTCCATACTTCCTCCCTGGGCAAAGATATGGTGGAACTTGAGGAACAGAACCTCTATAGTGCTTGTCTTTAAAGTGTCTCTTCTCAAGTGGTCCAGCAGCATATCTAATCCAACTGCTGCTTTTTTGTAGGGTGAGTCCTAAATTGTAGCAGTAGCAAATTCTGTATTTTGCATTGGTGGTCCTATGCCTCCACCTTAGATAAGCAAACGCCCACAGCCATAGGCCATAATAGGGTGTCATGTACCAATGAAAGCTCTGACTAATATTATCAAGGAGGTAGTCATTGCAAGGATATTTCTCACCATGTTGCACACAAAGCTAATTACAGCATCATACCCGGTGTCCACTGTCTTCAAAAGGCCATGCAAAACACCAAACATCTCCATTTTCTGGACGTCTCTCTGACCCTTAATGAACAAGGAAAGGTTACTTCTTCCATTTTTAGAAAACCAACCTGGACCAACACATTACTTCAATATAATAGCATGCACCCAAGACATATGTTCACCGGAATTGTCAAGAGTCAATTTATTAGATTAACTAGACTGTGTCATGATAGAGAAACTCTAAAGCAAGAAATTAATAAAATGGAGTTGCTTTTTTTAAATAGAGGATATGATTTCAAACTAATTAACTCTATTAAAAATGAAACTCTGTATTCTCCAGAGATAGGTTCACATGTACCTAAGAAACCTAATTTCTTTAGAACTAAGGTGTCAGGAAAGTTGTTGAAGATTCCTTACATCACAAAATACACTAGTGATGTAAAAAGTTTAGAAAATATTATCTGTAGGAATTGGAATATTTTAATGACTGATACTTTAGTATCTAATTTAGTTGGCAGTCACCCTACTTTCTTATATAAAAACTGCCCTAATTTGAAGCAAATATTGTGTAAAGACTATAGTTCAGCCTCGAGAATAGCCACTTTGAGTATAGGAACAGTTCCTTGTGGTAACTGCAACAGGTGTAACTACATCTGTTCTGAGTTAACCTTTATTCACCCCACCTTGAATTTTACTTTTTATTTTAATACATCAGCTACTTGTAATTCTAGAAACCTGATATATTTAGCTACGTGCACAAAATGTACTGCTTTTTACATTGGGCTCACAAAGAGAAGACTAATTGACCGTATCTATAATCACCTATATGAAATTAGGAAAGAATCAGACACCAATGCCTTGGCCCAACACATAATAAAATACAGAGACCATACATTTCTATTCAGAGTGTTAGAAATAGTACCCCTGAATCCTAGAGGGGGAGATGACTCTAATAACTTGGCCCTGGCAGAACTGAGATGGATACTAAAATTCAATGCCCATAACTTTCCTGGCTTAAATACATTTGTATCCATTAAACCCATCTTGAATGCTAGGAAACGTTAATACAAATATTATACGTATATATTTTTCATAAATAAAAAATTTTTAATTAGTTTTTAATTAATAAATAATTCTTCTATAAGCTTTAATTAATTATAAGAAAAAATATATATATTTTCCCTTTAGGCCATTCTATGATATTTATAATTGAAATTACATCTGTTTAGTCTATTATCAGTAGTGACATTCATTGTTCTAGTCTTAGACTTTCAGTCTGGTTATTTTATAGCATATTTTCTTAAATTTTGTTTGGCTTAATCTAGTTTAGCAAGCATAATTGATGTATATAGTAAGCAATAGTTGAAAATGCCCTGCTTATATAATTTATAATTTATATATAACTTTTACAGTTATAATACTCTTAACAAAGTTTAGGCGTTTTTATAAAAGATGATAGCCTTTTCTTTTTTGTTAAGTCAGGTTGTATGGTTAGCTTATACTTATAATTTATACTCAGTTGCTTAATATAAGCTGTTTTTTAGTAAATAAAAAGTAAATAAAAATTCTATTAATTAATTTAGTTATATTTATATACTTGTATTCTATGACTTTATAACATATCTCTCCTTTTAAAAATTTTAGATAATAAATTTAGACAAAAATCCACCACTATAGTATTTATCCAATTTTGCTATGTAGTTTACTATTCCAAAATTTTTCCTTTTGGCACATCAGCGATGTTAAACCATATAAAATCTTTTAAACACTTTAAATAGCTTGTGTTTAGATAAACGTTAAGGGATAGTTGCATACCGTTGATTTAATAACTGGCTCGTTATCACTCATTATTTGACAACCACCACAGAAGTTGGCTTGCTGCTTTGAAGTTGTGTGCGGCGGTTGCTAGGTATGCACCTTTTGTCTGCACTATTATTGTACGTAACTGAAGCTAATTAACTTACAACTATATATGGTTGCCATTAGCAACCAACCCATCTTTAAACAACGTTATTATTGAACCCATACTGAATGTGAAATATCGCTTTCTTCTTTTAAAATGAGCTTCTTTTAAAATGCACTTTACTGCAACTAAGTTGAAGCCATTGGCTTCTAAACACCCTTTACCTGTGAAGAAATGTTTTTATTTATTTATTTTATTTACTTAATGTAGAATCATTCTTCACAGTTGTTTAACTATAACACCATAGCTATTAGCTGTGATTTCCTATTTGTTAGGTTTTAAAACTGACAATACAGCATTTAGCGTTCATTTTGAAAGGTTTAAATCCTATAGAACTGCATTTGCTGACTTTTTCAGTGTCCGTACTATGAAAAATAACTTATATAAATGAATGAATCTTATTACATACTTGAATGCATATCTTGTGTAATTTTGAATGTGTTTTAGCGCATTTCCGTAGGATGAAGCTGAATTTCTTATGATTTCACATACATCACAGTTAGTTATTATTTTTCAGCGCAAGAACGCTATGTTGACTACTAGGCTGCTTGTTCTTTTTCTTTAAATATTAATTGTCAATTAAGCTAATTTGTTTCAATTTGACTCTGTTTTATGGTATTTAAACTTTGTCTGTGGGGCTATTCATTGTCTGAGGAAGCGTGGTTGTACCCACGCGAAAGCGCTTACCGTTACCCACTGTTTTATGGATTAAAGAACTTTTTATTCTACTTTTACTACGTCTGTTTGCCTGCTTCATGGTATATTGACTGCAAACTCATTTATTACCTTACTGCATCATGGTAGAGATCAGGTTACTGTTTTTTGCTTCTGATTTTTCACGTTGTGTTTCCTGGTCTCCTTAAGCTGCAGTTACCTCTTGATTTTTTTGAAGCGTTTATATTGTGTGGTAACTGCTCTACACGATGGATGCTCAGGTTGTGGAGCTTGACTATAGACCGGAGTCGAGGGACAACATACATATACCAGATGGACTGTTACATCGGGTCTCAAACCCTTTATTGGCTCTGGAACTTGGTGAGTTCTCTACTGAATCCGTATCTTTTATACCTGAAGAAAATATTGCTGATTTTAACCTAACTGTTAAAGACTTTGAAGATAAGCTGTATTTACTGCAAAGATATGCCTGGCAGAGGCAGCACCTTGAGGCTTCTTTACATCACCGCATTGTCCCCAGGGGAATGCGTGTTTTTTGTATGCCATCTTATGGGAGCAATCATCCGGCCCTCCTCAAGAAGTGGCAGGACTTAAATATAGAACAAGGCTTCAGATACATGTCACTGCTGAATGAATATTTTTTACCACTTGAAACTGAACTGCGTAAAGAAATAGACTGTATGCATAAAAGTCTGTGTGAAAAATTTAAATCTGACTTTGCTAAAAAGAAACTACAGACTATATTTTCACAAGTCAGTTCTTTCAGTGATAAACTGAAACAAATTAAGCTTAAGAAGTTACAGAGAGACTTTAATGACTTTCAAACTGGTCAGATCTTTGTTTGGCCAAGGCATAACACTACTCAGATTTATGAACAGCAACAGGCTTCCTCCATAAAATCAGGTGCTGAAGCCACACATTCCAATACTCCTGCTTTATCTACTGAAAATCTTCTTTTGCCTTTTCCGTCCACAACGGAAATAAATGCTTCTAATACTGCTGGAACTGAATTACCTAATCTAACAGCATCTTCTGCTACACCCCCCCCCCCGAATCAGTTAGCGTTTGTTGATACACATCATGGTAACCAACTAGGAGCTAGATCTAAAACTACCCAAGAAGCAAGTCATTTTTTACCCTACCCGATAAAACAACGATTCCAAGGGAGAGGACGTTCACAAAGCAGAGGACCAAGGAAGCGGAAAATATCCGAAGAGAAGTATGGAGTGACAAGAAGACAGAGAATGTGACTGACTTATTTGTTAACTTATCTCATTATGTTATGGATTCATCTGATGCTAGCCTAATTAACAAAGGTCTTAATTTTATTCCAGCCCAATGTAGCAGTTTAACTGATGTATTATGTGATTTACGTGTTTTTTGTAGGAGTGTAGCCTTGAAAATGTTTTTTAAAAATACTTCAGCTGGACAAGACAGGGATTTACAATGTACTGATCCTACAGTTTTGAAGTGCAAGAGTAATTTCTCACCCCCCCCTATCTCCAAATCTAGAATGTTTT
The DNA here is from genome assembly GCF_019279795.1 of Protopterus annectens. Classification (NCBI taxonomy): domain Eukaryota; kingdom Metazoa; phylum Chordata; order Ceratodontiformes; family Protopteridae; genus Protopterus; species Protopterus annectens. The sequence goes on along the minus strand of NC_056729.1, from coordinate 178,131,018 downwards.
TTAAAAGCCTGTGAGAGAGATTTTTACTCATTATTCTCCACTCATAAGAAAAGGATAGCCTACGTAAATTTAACTACTAATGAGATGGCTTCACTTAAGAAATTCAAACAACTCTCAGATATAACCTTCAGACCTGCTGATAAGGGAGGTGGGACTATCATTATGAATAAAGTTGATTATATTTTTTTAATGTTTAATATGTTGTCTGATAGTGATACTTATAAAATTATTTCTCAAAAAGATATAAATTCTATAGTTTTAAATGTGCATGCTACCTTACATGATCTGCTTATGTGCAGGCAGATATCTCCAGAATTTTATAGCTATTTATTTATAGAATTTCCAACTGTTCCTACGATAAAAGGCTTACCAAAGACTCATAAACAGGTCGAACCTTTACCCCTTAGGCCTATTGTTTCAGGTGGTAATTGGGTTACTGCAACGATTTCAACTGCCCTTGAAAAGTTTCTTAGACCAATAGTAGATGTGGTTCCATCCATTTTGAAAGATACCTATCATCTGTTGAATAACCTGAATGATTTGACTCTTGACACCAAGAATAAAGAACACTTTCTTATAACTCTTGATGTAAAAAATCTCTTTACTTCCATTCCCAATGATTTGGGTCTGGAAGCTATAAGAGAGTTGTTGGTCAGGGATACTGGTTTTCGACTGATAAGATAATTTTGATTTGCCAATTATTAGATTTGGTACTTAATAATAACCTTTTCATGTTTGATGGTAAAACATATTTGCAGACTTGGGGTGTAGCCATGGGCACCCCATGCGCAAATACTTATGCAAACCTGGTAGTTTTAAATTGGGAAAAGGAATTTCTATTCAGCAATACTGCATTTGAAAAGATTAAATTCTATAAGCGGTTTGTAGACGACGTCCTTTTAATTTGGCAAGGTACGCTAGAAGAATTTAAACAGTTCCTACAGTTTTTAGAAACTACTACTACCTACCTAAAATTTACAATGGAAGCTTCTAGGGAATGTGTAAATTTTCTGGACGTCTCTCTGACCCTTAATGAACAAGGAAAGGTTACTTCTTCCATTTTTAGAAAACCAACCTGGACCAACACATTACTTCAATATAATAGCATGCACCCAAGACATATGTTCCCCGGAATTGTCAAGAGTCAATTTATTAGATTAACTAGACTGTGTCATGATAGAGAAACTCTAGAGCAAGAAAATAATAAAATGGAGTTGCTTTTTTTAAATAGAGGATATGATTTCAAACTAATTAACTCTATTAAAAATGAAACTTTGTATTCTCCAGAGATAGGTTCACATGTACCTAAGAAACCTAATTTCTTTAGAACTAAGGTGTCAGGAAAGTTGTTGAAGATTCCTTACATCACAAAATACACTAGTGATGTAAAAAGTTTAGAAAATATTATCTGTAGGAATTGGAATATTTTAATGACTGATACTTTAGTATCTAATTTAGTTGGCAGTCACCCTACTTTCTTATATAAAAACTGCCCTAATTTGAAGCAAATATTGTGTAAAGACTATAGTTCAGCCTCGAGAATAGCCACTTTGAGTATAGGAACAGTTCCTTGTGGTAACTGCAACAGGTGTAACTACATCTGTTCTGAGTTAACCTTTATTCACCCCACCTTGAATTTTACTTTTTATTTTAATACATCAGCTACTTGTAATTCTAGAAACCTGATATATTTAGCTACGTGCACAAAATGTACTGCTTTCTACATTGGGCTCACAAAGAGAAGACTAATTGACCGTATCTATAATCACCTATATGAAATTAGGAAAGAATCAGACACCAATGCCTTGGCCCAACACATAATAAAATACAGAGACCATACATTTCTATTCAGAGTGTTAGAAATAGTACCCCTGAATCCTAGAGGGGGAGATGACTCTAATAACTTGGCCCTGGCAGAACTGAGATGGATACTAAAATTCAATGCCCATAACTTTCCTGGCTTAAATACATTTGTATCCATTAAACCCATCTTGAATGCTAGGAAACGTTAATGCAAACATTATACGTATATATTTTTCATATATAAAAAATTTTTCATTTTAATTAGTTTTTAATTAGTTTCTAATCAATAAATAATTCTTCCATAAGCTTTAATTAATAATAAGAAAAAATATATATATTTTCCCTTTAGGCCATTCTATGATATTTATAATTGAAATTACATCTGTTTAGTCTATTATCAGTAGTGACATTCATTGTTCTAGTCTTTCAGTCTGGTTATTTTATAGCATATTTTCTTAAATTTTGTTTGGCTTAATCTAGTTTAGCAAGCATAATTGATGTATATAGTAAGCAATAGTTGAAAATGCCCTGCTTATATAATTTATAATTTATATATAACTTTTACAGTTATAATACTCTTAACAAAGTTTAGACGTTTTTTATAAAAGATGATAGCCTTTTCTTTTTTGTTAAGTCAGGTTGTATGGTTAGCTTATACTTATAATTTATACTCAGTTGCTTAATATAAGCTGTTTTTTAGTAAATAAAAAGTAAATAAAAATTCTATTAATTAATTTAGTTATATTTATATACTTGTATTCTATGACTTTATAACATATCTCTCCTTTTAAAAAATTTTAGATAATAAATTTAGACAAAAATCCACCACTATAGTATTTATCCAATTTTGCTATGTAGTTTACTATTCCAAAATTTTTCCTTTTGGCACATCAGCGATGTTAAACCATATAAAATCTTTTAAAGACTTTAAATAGCTTGTGTTTAGATAAACGTTAAGGGATAGTTGCATACCGTTGATTTAATAACTGGCTCGTTATCACTCATTATTTGACAACCACCACAGAAGTTGGCTTGCTGCTTTGAAGTTGTGTGCGGCGGTTGCTAGGTATGCACCTTTTGTCTGCACTATTATTGTACGTAACTGAAGCTAATTAACTTACAACTATATATGGTTGCCATTAGCAACCAACCCATCTTTAAACAACGTTATTATTGAACCCATACTGAATGTGAAATATCGCTTTCTTCTTTTAAAATGAGCTTCTTTTAAAATGCACTTTACTGCAACTAAGTCGAAGCCATTGGCTTCTAAACACCCTTTACCTGTGAAGAAATGTTTTTATTTATTTATTTTATTTACTTAATGTAGAATCATTCTTCACAGTTGTTTAACTATAACACCATAGCTATTAGCTGTGATTTCCTATTTGTTAGGTTTTAAAACTGACAATACAGCATTTAGCGTTCATTTTGAAAGGTTTAAATCCTATAGAACTGCATTTGCTGACTTTTTCAGTGTCCGTACTATGAAAAATAACTTATATAAATGAATGAATCTTATTACATACTTGAATGCATATCTTGTGTAATTTTGAATGTGTTTTAGCGCATTTCCGTAGGATGAAGCTGAATTTCTTATGATTTCACATACATCACAGTTAGTTATTATTTTTCAGCGCAAGAACGCTATGTTGACTACTAGGCTGCTTGTTCTTTTTCTTTAAATATTAATTGTCAATTAAGCTAATTTGTTTCAATTTGACTCTGTTTTATGGTATTTAAACTTTGTCTGTGGGGCTATTCATTGTCTGAGGAAGCGTGGTTGTACCCACGCGAAAGCGCTTACCGTTACCCACTGTTTTATGGATTAAAGAACTTTTTATTCTACTTTTACTACGTCTGTTTGCCTGCTTCATGGTATATTGACTGCAAACTCATTTATTACCTTACTGCATCGTGGTAGAGATCAGGTTACTGTTTTTTGCTTCTGATTTTTCACGTTGTGTTTCCTGGTCTCCTTAAGCTGCAGTTACCTCTTGATTTTTTTGAAGCGTTTATATTGTGTGGTAACTGCTCTACACGATGGATGCTCAGGTTGTGGAGCTTGACTATAGACCGGAGTCGAGGGACAACATACATATACCAGATGGACTGTTACATCGGGTCTCAAACCCTTTATTGGCTCTGGAACTTGGTGAGTTCTCTACTGAATCCGTATCTTTTATACCTGAAGAAAATATTGCTGATTTTAACCTAACTGTTAAAGACTTTGAAGATAAGCTGTATTTACTGCAAAGATATGCCTGGCAGAGGCAGCACCTTGAGGCTTCTTTACATCACCGCATTGTCCCCAGGGGAATGCGTGTTTTTTGTATGCCATCTTATGGGAGCAATCATCCGGCCCTCCTCAAGAAGTGGCAGGACTTAAATATAGAACAAGGCTTCAGATACATGTCACTGCTGAATGAATATTTTTTACCACTTGAAACTGAACTGCGTAAAGAAATAGACTGTATGCATAAAAGTCTGTGTGAAAAATTTAAATCTGACTTTGCTAAAAAGAAACTACAGACTATATTTTCACAAGTCAGTTCTTTCAGTGATAAACTGAAACAAATTAAGCTTAAGAAGTTACAGAGAGACTTTAATGACTTTCAAACTGGTCAGATCTTTGTTTGGCCAAGGCATAACACTACTCAGATTTATGAACAGCAACAGGCTTCCTCCATAAAATCAGGTGCTGAAGCCACACATTCCAATACTCCTGCTTTATCTACTGAAAATCTTCTTTTGCCTTTTCCGTCCACAACAGAAATAAATGCTTCTAATACTGCTGGAACTGAATTACCTAATCTAACAGCATCTTCTGCTACAACCCCCCCGAATCAGTTAGCGTTTGTTGATACACATCATGGTAACCAACTAGGAGCTAGATCTAAAACTACCCAAGAAGCAAGTCGTTTTTTACCCTACCCGATAAAACAACGATTCCAAGGGAGAGGACGTTCACAAAGCAGAGGACCAAGGAAGCGGAAAATATCCGAAGAGAAGTATGGAGTGACAAGAAGACAGAGAATGTGACTGACTTATTTGTTAACTTATCTCATTATGTTATGGATTCATCTGATGCTAGCCTAATTAACAAAGGTCTTAATTTTATTCCAGCCCAATGTAGCAGTTTAACTGATGTATTATGTGATTTACGTGTTTTTTGTAGGAGTGTAGCCTTGAAAATGTTTTTTAAAAATACTTCAGCTGGACAAGACAGGGATTTACAATGTACTGATCCTACAGTTTTGAAGTGCAAGAGTAATTTCTCACCCCCCCTATCTCCAAATCTAGAATGTTTTTTAAAAGCCTGTGAGAGAGATTTTTACTCATTATTCTCCACTCATAAGAAAAGGATAGCCTACGTAAATTTAACTACTAATGAGATGGCTTCACTTAAGAAATTCAAACAACTCTCAGATATAACCTTCAGACCTGCTGATAAGGGAGGTGGGACTATCATTATGAATAAAGTTGATTATATTTCTTTAATGTTTAATATGTTGTCTGATAGTGATAGTTATAAAATTATTTCTCAAAAAGATATAAATTCTATAGTTTTAAATGTGCATGCTACCTTACATGATCTGCTTATGTGCAGGCAGATATCTCCAGAATTTTATAGCTATTTATTTATAGAATTTCCAACTGTTCCTATGATAAAAGGCTTACCAAAGACTCATAAACAGGTCGAACCTTTACCCCTTAGGCCTATTGTTTCAGGTGGTAATTGGGTTACTGCAACGATTTCAACTGCCCTTGAAAAGTTTCTTAGACCAATAGTAGATGTGGTTCCATCCATTTTGAAAGATACCTATCATCTGTTGAATAACCTGAATGATTTGACTCTTGACACCAAGAATAAAGAACACTTTCTTATAACTCTTGATGTAAAAAATCTCTTTACTTCCATTCCCAATGATTTGGGTCTGGAAGCTATAAGAGAGTTGTTGGTCAGGGATACTGGTTTTTCGACTGATAAGATAATTTTGATTTGCCAATTATTAGATTTGGTACTTAATAATAACCTTTTCATGTTTGATGGTAAAACATATTTGCAGACCTGGGGTGTAGCCATGGGCACCCCATGCGCAAATACTTATGCAAACCTGGTAGTTTTAAATTGGGAAAAGGAATTTCTATTCAGCAATACTGCATTTGAAAAGATTAAATTCTATAAGCGGTTTGTAGACGACGTCCTTTTAATTTGGCAAGGTACGCTAGAAGAATTTAAACAGTTCCTACAGTTTTTAGAAACTACTACTACCTACCTAAAATTTACAATGGAAGCTTCTAGGGAATGTGTAAATTTTCTGGACGTCTCTGACCCTTAATGAACAAGGAAAGGTTACTTCTTCCATTTTTAGAAAACCAACCTGGACCAACACATTACTTCAATATAATAGCATGCACCCAAGACATATGTTCCCCGGAATTGTCAAGAGTCAATTTATTAGATTAACTAGACTGTGTCATGATAGAGAAACTCTAGAGCAAGAAATTAATAAAATGGAGTTGCTTTTTTTAAATAGAGGATATGATTTCAAACTAATTAACTCTATTAAAAATGAAACTCTGTATTCTCCAGAGATAGGTTCACATGTACCTAAGAAACCTAATTTCTTTAGAACTAAGGTGTCAGGAAAGTTGTTGAAGATTCCTTACATCACAAAATACACTAGTGATGTAAAAAGTTTAGAAAATATTATCTGTAGGAATTGGAATATTTTAATGACTGATACTTTAGTATCTAATTTAGTTGGCAGTCACCCTACTTTCTTATATAGAAACTGCCCTAATTTGAAGCAAATATTGTGTAAAGACTATAGTTCAGCCTCGAGAATAGCCACTTTGAGTATAGGAACAGTTCCTTGTGGTAACTGCAACAGGTGTAACTACATCTGTTCTGAGTTAACCTTTATTCACCCTACCTTGAATTTTACTTTTTATTTTAATACATCAGCTACTTGTAATTCTAGAAACCTGATATATTTAGCTACATGTACAAAATGTACTGCTTTTTACATTGGGCTCACAAAGAGAAGACTAATTGACCGTATCTATAATCACCTATATGAAATTAGGAAAGAATCAGACACCAATGCCTTGGCCCAACACATAATAAAATACAGAGACCATACATTTCTATTCAGAGTGTTAGAAATAGTACCCCTGAATCCTAGAGGGGGAGATGACTCTAATAACTTGGCCCTGGCAGAACTGAGATGGATACTAAAATTCAATGCCCATAACTTTCCCGGCTTAAATACATTTGTATCCATTAAACCCATCTTGAATGCTAGGAAACGTTAATGCAAACATTATACGTATATATTTTTCATATATAAAAAAATTTTCATTTTTAATTAGTTTTTAATTAGTTTCTAATCAATAAATAATTCTTCCATAAGCTTTAATTAATAATAAGAAAAAATATATATATTTTCCCTTTAGGCCATTCTATGATATTTATAATTGAAATTACATCTGTTTAGTCTATTATCAGTAGTGACATTCATTGTTCTAGTCTTAGACTTTCAGTCTGGTTATTTTATAGCATATTTTCTTAAATTTTGTTTGGCTTAATCTAGTTTAGCAAGCATAATTGATGTATATAGTAAGCAATAGTTGAACATGCCCTGCTTATATAATTTATAATTTATATATAACTTTTACAGTTATAATACTCTTAACAAAGTTTAGACGTTTTTTATAAAAGATGATAGCCTTTTCTTTTTTGTTAAGTCAGGTTGTATGGTTAGCTTATACCTATAATTTATACTTAGTTGCTTAATATAAGCTGTCTTTTAGTAAATAAAAATTCTATTAACTAATTTAGTCATATTTATATACTTGTATTTTATGAATTTATGACATATCTCTCCTTTTAAAAAATTTTAGATAATAAATTTAGACAAAAATCCACCACTATAGTATTTATCCAATTTTGCTATGTAGTTTACTATTCCAAAATTTTTCCTTTTGGCACATCAGCGATGTTAAACCATATAAAATCTTTTAAACACTTTAAATAGCTTGTGTTTAGATAAACGTTAAGGGATAGTTGCATACCGTTGATTTAATAACTGGCTCGTTATCACTCATTATTTGACAACCACCACAGAAGTTGGCTTGCTGCTTTGAAGTTGTGTGCGGCGGTTGCTAGGTATGCACCTTTTGTCTGCACTATTATTGTACGTAACTGAAGCTAATTAACTTACAACTATATATGGTTGCCATTAGCAACCAACCCATCTTTAAACAACGTTATTATTGAACCCATACTGAATGTGAAATATCGCTTTCTTCTTTTAAAATGAGCTTCTTTTAAAATGCACTTTACTGCAACTAAGTCGAAGCCATTGGCTTCTAAACACCCTTTACCTGTGAAGAAATGTTTTTATTTATTTATTTTATTTACTTAATGTAGAATCATTCTTCACAGTTGTTTAACTATAACACCATAGCTATTAGCTGTGATTTCCTATTTGTTAGGTTTTAAAACTGACAATACAGCATTTAGCGTTCATTTTGAAAGGTTTAAATCCTATAGAACTGCATTTGCTGACTTTTTCAGTGTCCGTACTATGAAAAATAACTTATATAAATGAATGAATCTTATTACATACTTGAATGCATATCTTGTGTAATTTTGAATGTGTTTTAGCGCATTTCCGTAGGATGAAGCTGAATTTCTTATGATTTCACATACATCACAGTTAGTTATTATTTTTCAGCGCAAGAACGCTATGTTGACTACTAGGCTGCTTGTTCTTTTTCTTTAAATATTAATTGTCAATTAAGCTAATTTGTTTCAATTTGACTCTGTTTTATGGTATTTAAACTTTGTCTGTGGGGCTATTCATTGTCTGAGGAAGCGTGGTTGTACCCACGCGAAAGCGCTTACCGTTACCCACTGTTTTATGGATTAAAGAACTTTTTATTCTACTTTTACTACGTCTATTTGCCTGCTTCATGGTATATTGACTGCAAACTCATTTATTACCTTACTGCATCGTGGTAGAGATCAGGTTACTGTTTTTTGCTTCTGATAAGGAGAAAAGTAAAATAAACATTGGAAGGTGTAATAAAGAGCTGACAGTAAAGTGGTGAGATGGTAATAAAGCAACATTTTGAGGATGGCTGGTGCTAGAAGCAGGTAAGTAAAGAAGGATGGCTATGAAGACTTTGAGTACAGAAAGAGAATTCATAAAATTACACTGGTAGGAGAATAGCTGTGTAGCAATGGAAGAGGACGCAGTGACAGAAAAAGAGATGATAAGATGTCAGATGGAACAGTCTGAGAATTGGAAAACAGTAGGGGAGATGTAATGCAGGAAGAAGATTTAATGGGGACCAGTAGCTAAATCAGGGAAATACCTGTTGTATAGGCGTAAGAGGGGAGTAGAAAAGACCACAATATCAGGAACTGAGGAAACAAGCTATATAAGTAGTAGATAAAGACAGAATGTTCAAGGTAGCTGCAGACTTCTGCAAGAGACCTTAAAGATCCATGCAGACTTGAGGAAGAAAGGGCAAGGGGTGAATTTGGGGGTAGATAAGGAAATATAAGGTTATGACAGTACTGTCAGACATAAAATGTGTGAAAGCATTGCTGCTGGATGAGAATCAGTAAATGCTGACTAAATCATAGGGAAGGAGTTGTCAATATTAAGGGAAGTTACACAATTCTGTGAGAAAAGAAAAACATGCATGCACTCCCCAAGAAGGAGAAGAAAGATAATGGATCTGATGGGCCTTTAGACTAATCACATAAATGCATTTTAATGCTAAAATCTAAGCAAAAGTTAAATACAAGTTTGGAAATATTATTGCATGAGAATAATCAGGAGGGGGCAGATCAATTTTGTCAAAGGCCTGGTATTTATACATAATAAGTGGTAAGTGTAAACTGTTCTGGTCAAATATAGAAGTGGAATATAAGGTGACTAGAACAGTCCTGTTCAATATAAAAAAATATTCATTTAATTTATGTGGGCATTCTTACACCACAGGGTAGTAAAGCACATGCTGGGAGAAATTTCCAGGAGTTGGTACCAGAAGTGCATTATCAGCCAGACATCGAGATAAAGGTAACAATAATCCTGCTCGAAAGACTTAAAGTACAGTAGAAAACTATATAGGGATACCTACATTTTCCATTATTTGTCTTGTAAATAATGGAGAAGGTAGTTAGAAGAACCTGACAGAAAAGAAGGACAGAAGGACCCTGATACATGAAGAGTAAAGACACGCGAGAATCCATAGTTTTTACTATTTGCTGATGATTATATACTTTTGGTTTAACATATAGACAGGACAATTAAAGACACTTTTAAAATTATTAGCCATGTTGCATATAGAAGCACTCAATAGGGGTATCCAAGGACATTCAGCAAAGCCTATAGCATGCTTTTGGATTAAAAATGAGAGTACACAACTCTGCAGTCATTAATATTACCATATGTCATTATGGGATGATAGGACAAAATGAGCGTAAAAGCTGTAAAGCAAATGATGGCATAATAACATGCAAAAGAAGAAGCACAGTCTAATGAGTACATAAAGACATGCAGATAAGGTCAGAGAAAGCAAATTGTTATTCAGAATTGTCAGGTGTGAAATGGCACAATCACTTGCTATATGAGGCAAAAAAAGCACATCACAAAATTATGGCATTCCAAAAAGATAGTTAGTAACAGCTTAATGTTTAAATTGTAATCTCCTGGGGTGTGTGATGTGGCCACATGCACAATGGAAAGCATTACGGACAGAGGATATGTTCATGCCATCTAACAGGCATACAGGTCTGGGACTGCATGCATGCTGACAGAAACATTATACAGGCATTGGTTGGTATATACAACCTAAAGACTGGAATCGGAGGAATGGATGAATTTCCTACACCTGTGGATAACAATATACAATAGCACTTACGATACTGACTACAGGTTCATAGGTGTTTACTAGGTTAATGACCACAAGGGCCTTTTTAAGCCTAGCCATGTATCCCAAATCTTTGACAAGTTCTGATACCCTGGATAAGTGTAAGCAGGGGCTTGGGACATGAAACATTTACAAGCATGGGCCTGGGAGATGAGCCATTTACAGGTTCCCTGTGTCTGCTAGAGACATAAGTGCCAAACCAGGGTTGAATTTCCTGTTTCCCATCCAATGTCCAACTTACACTTGAATTGGGTTAGGGAGGAACTCTGCTTCACATGGATGGGGAGTCTGTTCCAGAGATGGGGTAGTCTGTGCGATACATACCTGTCTCTCCAGCAGGTCCTATTTATATCACAGGCAAGGTTTAAGTCTTTAGAATGGGTAATTCTGGTGCTGTTTGGTTTGTGGATATGCAGGAGGTCCATCACAGTGGGGTCTGACAATACCCTGTTTGCCAGGCATAAACCTATCATCAAGAGCCTGTAGGAGACAGAATACAGGGATAGGACCTTGAGGCAGTCTGCATATGACATTTTTCTTATGTCTTGTATTCTATTAGTGAGGAACCTCTGTGGACATTCTCAGAAACAAACTAGAGACACCCTTGGTATTTCTCAGGTATCAACCTGTAGAATACTTAGTATTTTCCACAATATATTGTTTTCATACATGGATGAATATATCTGCTTTCCCAGTACACCCAGGGAGATCGCCATCACCATACGGCTTCTGTGATATTACTTGTGTCTCCTGAAGTGCTGGGAGCTATATATTGCTTCCAAGTGGCAACAAAAGTCCCTGTCAGTGTCCATGGACAAAGCTACAGCAACAGGAAGGGCTACCATTTGATCAGCTGCAGAGTAGTGATGCACAGGGCCTAATAATTCACATGTGCACACAACACCCTGACTCTGCTCATGATTCCCGCAAACAAAATACAAGTCATCAGTATCACCACTTTTCATGGAGATAATCTAAAGGACCAGCTAGTAGATGCACACAGGCACAGTGATGCAACCACTTATCCACAGCAATGTGCTGAACAGGCACACAACACTCCCCTAATCTCCTTCATCTCCCTAATATGTTACAGGTAATGCTGGTCAACTTCTAAAACCCTGGCTGATGGTGCTCTTACAGAACCCACAAGACATGGTCAGATAGTTGAACCACATCACCCATGTTCAAAGCAGAAATATTGTATAGCATTTATTATGCCTGTTAAAGTCTTAGTACCGCTACATGGACATGTTTGTGGGCATTGAAATGTACATTTGCTACAACCTGCCAAATATTTATGGCTTGCTATATGCTCCATAGTGATTCACCTTTTGGCAGATATGCCGGGTGGCATTCCCAGGACCTTCAGACAATGAAATAACAAGACCCACAGAGACACCTCATCATCCCCTGAGCAGCTACTCAAAAGACAGTGGACGAACAGCAGCAACAACCACAACACACATGTCTAAATGGAGTTGTGCGCAGAATATGGCAGTGTAGAGAAAGCATCAGCAGCAAGTCCTTATCTATGAACACTGACATGTATACAGTGGCAGTGCAATGTCACACAGAACAAAGTGCTGTGTGTAGGTGTCACATAATGGGCATGCTGAGCAGCACAAGTCACACACTGCATCAGACATATCCACATACACTGCACAAATAGAAGGTGAAATATGCCATAGCTATCATTATTTGCACAGGTGACTGGGGACACAGAGACACATGGAATTCAAAACTACTGGGATGGAGGAATCACAGATCAATGTATGGTGAGGGATGGTATCTATTTCAAATATGACCTCCTTAGTAGTGTGTATGTGTGTGGAGATGCCAATATAAGACCATGCAGTGAGGTGACTGCATCAAAGGGCTGTGGGAGAAGCACTATGGGACCCTGCAGCACACACCCAGCACTATGACATTTATGCAAGTCCATACTTCCTCCCTGGACAAAGATATGGTGGAACTTGAGGAACAGAACCTCTATAGTGCTTGTCTTTAAAGTGTCTCTTCTCAAGTGGTCCAGCAGCATATCTAATCCAACTGCTGCTTTTTTGTAGGGTGAGTCCTAAATTGTAGCAGTAGCAAATTCTGTATTTTGCATTGGTGGTCCTATGCCTCCACCTTAGATAAGCAAACGCCCACAGCCATAGGCCATAATAGGGTGCCATGTACCAATGAAAGCTCTGACTAATATTATCAAGGAGGTAGTCATTGCAAGCATATTTCTCACCATGTTGCACACAAAGCTAATTACAGCATCATACCCGGTGTCCACTGTCTTCAAAAGGCCATGCAAAACACCAAACATCTCCATTCCCCAAGTGCAGACACCGCTATTGGTTGCTTTGACACTGGTGAAAGCAGAGGCTTCTCAGGAGTGAGTTGTTTATATGCCACACTATGCAGTTCATTAGGTGTGTGTTGGGAGGGGCAGCATTGTATCCTGATTGATGAGTGCATGCCCATCCAGGAGATGAACAAACAGTGTCAACATGTACTGGTATTGTGATTCAGTGACCATGTTGGCTTCATCTTCAAATTCAGGTAGGGGACTGTCCTCAGTCTGTTGCTATTGCATGTCATTTGCATGTCTCACAGTACTACTGGGATGTCTTGTGGATACAAATTCATAACAAATTGTGCAGTAATGGTCATTCCACTTGTCGCATGCTCAGTGGTGTACACACTGTGGAAAACTGCAATCTTACTGCCAGATATGAAATACCTACATGCAGCATTGGTTCCCCAAATCTGTATTTACAATATACTATGTAGAAAAGATGAGGTTGCTATTGCATGTGGTGGTGCACAGGTATACTCACAGTGGCAGTATGCCACCTACGGGCAGGGTAACTGGCTGGTCTCCATGAAAGATGGAAGGCACCTAACTGCCCCCAGAAACTTTGTCAGGTATGATGCCTGTTACAGCAGCAACACCATGCAGGGACCAGAATTGATTCCTGCTCAGTGACAGTGGACTACCCTTGCCACCATTCATTCTGTTGCTCTGATTTGCACCTTCTATGAGTGCCCTCATATCATGTTATTTACATGCTTTCAACATCAGTGTATGGTGCTGCTCTTCCCACCCACAGCACTGACATTGTTGTCCACTCTTTGTCCATACACACTCATGTAGAGGCTGGGGTGTGCATTCTCCCCTGAATATCTGCCACTCTTGTGGCCAGAGACCCTCCAGCAAGATGTCACTTTCTACAGGCCCAAATTCATCCATCGTTGCTGACTATCACCTTTGGTGGAGATTTGTACACCTAGAAGAATGAGACATCAGAGACTGAAATAATATTTGAGATTACAAAGAGATATCTATGTCACAGTGAAAATAAGCTGGCCTGTCAGGACATGTTTTGTTATAGCAAGATGGTTACAGTGTGAGTGTATAGTAAGTTATACACACTGTCAATGACTTCATGGCTGAGGAGGAGGGAGATTTATCTATCTCAAGGGGCTGCCATCCCTTGTTCTGTGCATCTGTGAATAAGTGCTTGGATATAATGTTGGCGCTACAAAGACTATTGCTTTTTGGCTAGATGGTTGACTGCCCTGAGTCACTGCACTGCATTTCCCTGCTATATGAGTCTGTGAAAAGGTACATGACCACAAAATGTTGTACGTAATAGTGTTACAAAGACTAGGACTGCCTAGATGAGGGGAGGGGGATTTTCCTATGTCAGTTGACTGTGATCCCGTTAGATGTGTCTGTGTTCAGCTGCATGAGTGCAGTAGGGCACATCTGTAGGTAAGTGATGCCCCATAAGTGCACCTGCCCACTAATGTTATTCCAACTGTAATTAAATTACAGGGAACAGTCAAAAAGGAGAACATCACTTGTGTGTGGCACTGCACATACATCTCTCACCACAGTTTTGTGTATTTCTGTCTATATCTTGCAAACTCATCCCAATGACATTGTTTTTGTGCTGTCAGAATGTGATTCAAATGCTGAAATAAGCCTAACTCTGTCTGCTGAAATAAGCCTACTCCTCGTTTTATCTTGATGCACACTTTTGTGTCCAAAATCATAGCTAATAAGTCATACTTTCTACCTTGTTTATGCTAACAAATCTGAATTCTGCCTTTTTCTATGAATCACTGTATTTCATATGAACAACAGTAATATACATTTATCTGCATGTTACCGATATGCAGCGTACGCCTGCTCTTTCATGTGAGCTAGATGTGCACTCACATTGTACATGTACAGAGCAATAGGGTGCACTTCTCAAGACTGAGAGACCTATGCAGAGTATGATTCTCATGTTGCCATTTTGTTTTGCAGTACATCTATGGAGTTGGCTGACAGTGCTGGTGTGTCATAGAGAGCTCCTGCTTGGTGTGTAAAGGAGAGCAAAATTATTTTCTGTCTCCTGCATTGTCAGTAAAGGGAATAGAAGTTGGAGCCTTGTGCAGGTCAATTCAGAAAGATGGGTACCTGGCATGATCTGTCATCTTTGCTATCCTGGGTAAACAGCATCAGTAGTATCAATGTGCAGTGCAGATACAGTATAATGACTTGCATCTCCATCACTCTAAAGAACTCCATTCATGGGAGCACTTGTTAGGCAAATATGTCACAAATTATACCTAGGTATTTACCATCTAATATGCACAGTACTGCAGTTAACAGGTATATTTGCTGTCTGTAGCAGCTATTTTCTCTTTCTCTGTTTTATTTAATCTTCCATATCCCAGGATATTCCTAGTTAGTTGCTGTGGGTGATTGCATGCTTGTTGTGCATATAGTTGGTGGATGCTGTTCTGTTGTGGCACGTATTGTTTTGTTGATCTGGGCACATGTCTGTAACTCTGGAACATGGTTTATACATCACTGTATATAGGTGCTTTGGGGTAGCTGTGAATGCACTCTTCATTTGTATGCGCCACTGTTGCTCCAGTTGTGTGCTGGGCTGTGGATTCATTTGAGTATTTTGTTTGCTTGAATATGTGTATGGAATTGCATTGTTGCAATGTCATTTGCATTTCCCTACTGCTGTGCGATGGCTTGTCTTTTCATTTTTGTCTTTCAGCACAGGCAGAGCATGCAGAGACTGATGCCAGCTTTCGCAAGTGACAGCAGAAATGTAAGGCATAGCCAGATTAGTGACATTTATGCTCCTTTACTGAATCACATCAGCCATATCACCTTTGGGTCCTCCTCATTAATGTCAGTCTTCTCACTTTCCTGCAGGTCTCCACTGCCCACCAGAGCCACAGACAGGTCAGTCATAGCCTGCACCCTCCATGGTTGAGGCTGTAGCTGAGAATGGTAAGTAGTTTGAGAATACCTTTTGAGGTAGGGTGCTGACAGATCCCAGACAGGCTGTTCTCCCCAGTCACTGGCCTGAGCTGTGCTGCACTACTTATTTGTGGATGAGTTTGAACAAGGGATGACCTATACTGGGTCACCATTCAGTAAACCTTCCTGTATCAAGTAGCAGCCTTGCTGGAACTTAATGCCAGTTGCAGTAATTCTAATGAAGACAAGTCACTGACTGAGTAGAGTGTTTAATATTCAGCTATTGTGCTTGTTTTTTCTTTTATTTTCATTGTTTATAACCATGCACTCTGAATCAGTCTGTTCTCTCTGTGCATTTGTTTTTTTCTTGCTACTTCCATCAGGCCAACAGCCATGTTTGGGCCCACTGCCATCAGTCACCTCAACCCAAAACAACAACCTGTTGGGTCTCAGTAATCTCTGCCTGGACTGGTCAGTGGCCAGCATGCTGCCTTTACTACATTATATCCCTAGATATTTGTCTAATCTTTATTTGTCTGTGAATGTGTCCAGCATGCCCCCTCCCCTTCTGTCCACATTTGCCCCTTTTTTTCTGTGATCTTACATATTTGTCTGTTTGCTTCCACTGTGTGCCCTCCCAGCCATTCCACCCCATTATTTATTTCAGTCCTCCCCATCCACCTCTCTCTATATATAGAAATCATGCCTTACATGCTAGCCTTTTTACTTTACAATGTCCCTGGTGTGTGTTTCTGTGCTTACTACCACCTTTTCTTGCATTTAAGCACTCCCCTTTCTACCCCTTTTAATGAGCCATTAATGTGCCTGCATTGATAGGTACCTTTCATTGATCCTTAGTAGTCCATATACTGTTCGTCCTTCAGTTTGTGAACAAGTCTCTTGTCATTGTGGGTGACAGCTTTTCATAACCTATTGCTCTGTCCTTATTGTTCTTGTGACTTTGTCCAGTGCAATGTGACACTGCAGATTTGCATTTTCTTCCCACCATGTCATTCTGCTTCATTTGTTAAGTTACATTTTCACCATGCTACCTCTGCAAAACTACACATATCTCCCTACTTGCAGTTTTCATAACTATTTCTTTATTCATGTCTAGAGCTACTGCACTGTCTTCCAGGTCTGTGTCACTTTATTGAATGGCTATTCAGCAAATAGCCATTAATTGAACCCGTATTTGTCAAAGCCGCACTTCATCAAATGGCAAATTTTAACTAGGGCAAATAGGCAGTTGGCCACCATCTGGAATTTGCCCTTTTCCCCACTGTAGTGCAATCTTGGAGTTGATATATTTAGTTGGGGGGGTGTAAGTGGTGCAGCCCCCCCACATTGGTGGGTGTCGGGGCATAGCTCCCTACCTTGGTAGGTTTTAAATTTTCTGCTTTTTTTTTTTTTTTTTTATGGTGGTTTGGTTGGCCAACTGCTGATTTGCCCTCCTTAAAATTTGCTGTTCAGTAAAGAGTGGCTTCAACAAATAGGGGTTCAATGAATGGCTATTCACTGAATAGCCATTCACTAAAGTGATATAGATCCATTGTCTGCCTATGGAGAACTAACTCCACAGCATTAATGTGCTGTACTAATAATCCGTTCCACAGATGAATTACTGACATTGGAAACTTGTTTATTGAGTGAAGTAGAAAGAAAAAAAAAATTTACTTGAAATAATTTAGTTACAATATTAAACTGACACCTTTTGTTACATAATAATTAATTGATTGATTGATTGATTAACTGAAAATGATGGCAAAACATCAGCATAAAAATAAAAATAATCTGTATACTTTTAACAGAAACAGTCATTTAAAAACTTTGTTTCACAATTAGCCATGTAAACATCTGATAGTAAACTTTCCAATTTCAAACCGGTCAGCAATCCTTCTGTTCACTTATTTCTGAGTGTTCTTGAATATGTGCTCCATCCACTCTTAAGTAAAAAGAGAGAACTACAAATAGCTGAAAGTCAAAAAGACTGGGATGAATCTGCATAGCTCACAATTGTTTATTTTTTTTTTTTTTTACACTTGATGCCACTGTGACAAACCCACTCTGGGCCAGTAATCAAGAAGCCTGAATCCTCACTACTGGCACTGGAAAAGGATGCTCACTTAGAACAAAAATGAATATACCAAGTATTTCCAGATGCAGCTCTCTGCAACAAGCACAATTTCACTTAAGAGTACACAGGGAACACACTCAGTTTGGGGTCTGGGTTTCTCTGTCTGTCTCCCTTCCCAGTAAGACTCCCCACTGGCACGGCTGTAGGGTTGAGTCCTCAGCTGTGTCCAAGACAAGTCGTCCAGCACCCTCTCTGTGAACAAGTGTGTCGTGTCCGTACTCCAAGTATCTGACATACACACACTTTGAGATTTGATTTTTACACACACACCCACACACACACACACACACACACACACACACACACACACACACACACACACACACACACACACACACCTGGGAAAGGCTGGTACAGATTTACTAGTTATGCCCCCTTCTCCCAGACTATAAGGTAGTTACACTTCCACCAGACACCTCAAAGCCAGCTACTCTAAGGCTCTTGCAAGGGTACCCAATTATATTGAGTGAAATTAATATTAATACAAACGGTAGTTTGACCAATGCAATAAGGATTCCAGGAATGGCCACAGTGTCACAAAATATATATAAGTCTTTTCAAAGTTTAAAATATTCTCTAAAGGACCAGTCACAAAGAAAAGTTTAAATATATTTAATAATAAATAATAAAAGAACATGAAAATACTAAATATCTATTTACAAAAACATCAGAGTTTCAATCGCTGGAAATATTAAAAAAATAACACAGGTGGACAGTTTCACACAGTTACAGAAAAACAATACTTAACTAATCTCACTATATTTTCCTGACTGATCTAAAGAATTATTATTCCCCTTGTTGCTTACTAGAGCAAGACAAGATGAAGTAGGTGAGAGAGCCTTATTTGTCAGGTTACAAAAACAGAGTGCCCTGAGACTTCAGTCTCTACTAGTATTAAACTTTATTTTTAGTGATGGATTACAGAATGACATAACATAAATCTTGTCATATGACTTCTGGTTCCCATGCTTCCCCTTTGGCTAGAAGTTGTGATGATTTATCACACATGTCAGTAATACATACACACAGAGCTTTGTTAAGATCTGCTGCAGTTCCTGGAAGTCATAAAACAATTTCAAACCTCCACCCTTCCAGAGTAGCAATTATTTCACCCCAATGATAATGCAAGAAGCTTCCTAGTACAGATGTTTTGTCTCTGGCTGCCTTGAGAACTGTAACATACAATGGCCTAAGCCAGGAGATTTAATTTCACACTATTTTCAAAGTTTGAGATTAACCTCTTCTCTTCCAGTATCCTCTGTTAAGACATATACATCTAAACAATCACAATAATGCATGTATATGTCTTTTTCTGTCCAGCAAGGCACACTGTTGATACGTTTTTAACACAAGCAAATTTACAAATACATTTTCAATGCAAGCATCTGTACAAATCAGTTTGATATTCAAATAACATATAATTCTTTACTAAATTCAAGCTAGCAGTGCTAGCATATGTTATACATTCACTGCCCTTCTTCTCCTGGCATAGCTGGCTATACCTCACATCATCACAGCCACCACTGGCAATTTTTATTCTTTTGACTTCTAGCTTCAATATTAATTATTGCCTAGTAATATTTATTGACACATTTCTGAGCTAGTCAAAGAAACTGGACGCTTTTCATATGAATGTTCACTATTCTTCCTATGTTAAGAGATTTATATCTTCCCTAGGATTTAGAATTATGGTATGCTAATCCCTGGTAAAACCTGTAATGAGGTACAGTCTGAGGTTAATTATCAACTAACAAATTTTAAATTTGCAAAAAAAAAAAAACCTCACCCAGAAGAATCCCTAGATCCTCAGTAAAAGATGAAATCCCATAATTACAACTAGGAATGACAAAGAATATTGATGAACAGACAGCGTGGGCATCGCTCGGAGCATGTACTTACGCTAATTTGCAACTATACAGGAATACCACCAAGCCACATTAAAGGGCCTGCTGCAATGTCTAAATCTGCTTTTTATCATAAAATGGGGTGAAAATGGGTGCATACGACAGTAGGAAAAGGGGCAACAAGCATTGGAATATGCACCAGGAAAACAAGGAAGGAAAGAATGAGACTGGGGAGAGGGATACTACTAGTAATAGACAGGCCCCAGTTTTTTTTTTTGTTTTTTTTTTTTTTGTTTTGTTTTTTAGGGATTTTTGATGTTTTTTTTTTTTATTTATTATTTTTTTTTGTATCTACCAGCAAAATGGGCTGCAGATTTCAATCTATGATAACTCATAATTCATTTCATATTGCATCATACTACAGACTTTACCAGCCATTGACATACCACGACTCTGCTAAGCATGATTGCTTAGCAGAATCATTGTATGCCAACGGCTGGTAAAGTCTTGAAGCTAGAGACCTGCTACAACAAAATCACCAAATTCGCCACAGGGGCATCCTACCATAGTCACCACTGTCTCTCACTTGCTGAACTGGGCTGGCTTGAACTCCCTCATCTCCTTCAGTGGTATCAACTCTCACTCGCCCACAAACTGGTAAACCATCCATTAAATGTCCCATCCCTCCGGAATCTACTCCAACCTTATCACACCACCAGACCACTAAGATCCAGCAACAAAAATCACTTGCAGATCACTAAAGCCAATCACTCTGCTGGTGAAGCACTATTCTCTTGTGCCATAGCCAAATTATGGAACTCACTCCCACCTACAATTACCTCCGTACCATCATGCACCCACTTCAAAACTTTACTAAAAGCGCACCTAAAAACATGCTGGCTATGCCCTTGCAACTCCCACTCTAATATCATCCACCCCATCCAACCACTACCCTTCTTTCCCCTCCACTAACTACCTTGATTATAGCAAGCTCAGATGCTCATAAGTCTAGTACTTATTATACAGCAGGAACTTCTCATTGTAACATTTGTTAATGTCTGTTATGTACTTCACAGATAAAGATTCTAGTTGTCTACTGATGTAAATATGTTTTAAGTAATTGCTATGTTAAATTGTTAATCACTATGTAATCCAATGTAACAACTGTCTGTTTATTTTAACTGTGGAGCTTTTCTCCCCGGGCCTCCGCTGAAAATGGACCTACATCCAGTCGGACACTCCCGGTCAACAAATTTAAATAAATTTAAATAAATAAAATAATAAATAAATAAATGGTGCTAACTGACAAGTAAGCTACTGAAAATCTCTATTTGTAACATACTAAGCAAGATCAAGAAACACATTTTATTCTCACAAGAAAGGAAGACTGAGGAAAATGAATGTGAAGGAAAAGGAATGATAAGAGGGAGAGGTTCAGAGACACACAAGGAAACATAGAAAAGAGTCAATGACTGTAAGGCGAAATGCTGACACACATTGAGGTGGGGACAGCAGAATTACAGGCACTCAGGACAATGTGGATAGGGAGAATTGTCTAGCACAAAGAAGCAGAACACCAGGATGTGGGACTGGAAGGGTAAGGTCTTCTGTACTGCAATACCTGTGCAACACTCAGGGAGAGGTCAGTCAGTATCCTGAGAACTATTCCCCATGGGCCCCACCCGACGGTAATGATTCAGATAGCCGTAACAGGGTTCTTTCCAGTTGGCTGATGCAGACTTACCCATGCTGGTCTATCAGCTCCTGCTCCAGTTTTGACAAGTCCCTGCAGCTAATATGCTGCTCCCACTCCAGTAATATCAGTGGAAAAAGCAATGGTGGTCCCATATGCTTAGGCACCACCAGAAGTGTGGGGGGGGGCTGCTTCTCCATGCTGCAACAAATGGAAGTGTGTGCTTGGGTAAAGGTAGAGTAGAGGTGATACAGCTGAAGGCTGGGGCTTGTGGGGTATTTAATTCTGGGTCTTGCCACTGTTACAGCCACATCAGATGATGTATAACATGGAAACATAAATAGAGAGAAATAAAAAAAAGGATAGTGACAGAGGGCATTAGGGTAGACAGAGGAAAAAAAAGGAGGCATGAAACATACAGACATGCTGCAGATATTAATCATACAGTTAAATGGCTACATAATATGCAAGCAATACCATTTATATACTTGCATCTTGCCAGCTACTGCCTACATTTGCTGTACTACTGACCTATTGCTATAATGTGCTGAGAGGACAGTAATGGAATAACTAGCAGTCCTTACTTTGTGTGTGTGTGTGTGTGTGTGTGTGTGTGTGTGTGTGTGTGTGTGTGTGTGTGTGTGTGTGTGTGTGTGTGTGTGTGTGTGTGTGCTCATGCATGTGCGTGCATATAGATGTGCTGTGGGACATGTAGGTAAGAGCAGTAATGTGCCTCTAAACACCAGTGGTTCCAAGGTGATGCCGCATACCTCTCAACTGTACAGATTTTCAAAGAATGTCCAGATTTTTGCCTCATATGTTTGGGCGATTTTT
The DNA here is from genome assembly GCF_019279795.1 of Protopterus annectens. Taxonomy (NCBI): domain Eukaryota; kingdom Metazoa; phylum Chordata; order Ceratodontiformes; family Protopteridae; genus Protopterus; species Protopterus annectens. The sequence continues at coordinate 178,108,486 of NC_056729.1, read as the reverse complement.
TTCATAAAATTGTTGTTTTCTGCTAAATTATTCACAAGTCATTAAAGACAGAATACAGAAAATAATGACAGACATTTGCATTTCAGACTTCATACCAATCAGAATATTCATGCTAAAGCAAAACCTGTTGTTCTATCAACTTTCTAAATTTGTAAGAGCAATATTTAAAAAAATGTCCCTATTTTTGGCCCTTTGTCTTCCATTATTTATGACTTTACCCAGATTTCTTGCTCTAACAGGTTAAAAGGTATGGTGCTTAGTTTTCTCATAGAGCATGTATGCTCAGAAAGCTCTCTATAAAATCTTATCTATATGGGAAAATAAAAACCTGGTATTTACATAAAAAGAAAGAATGGGACAAAGAATTATTAAATCTACAATTGAAAATTGACACTTTAAAAAAGAACTTACACCCCAAAGAATTGGGCTTGAATCTGGAATTAAAACAACTAAATCTCGAATATTTAGAAATTCTTAGTCATAAAGTAGCAATTAATTTAGAGAGGTTAAAATTACAATCTTATTCATCTAATCCAAAACATATGCATAGATTAGCAGCCAAAATGAAAAGTTTTCACAAGAGTAAACACATAATTGAAATATTAGACACATCTAAACACAATTCAAAACCTTCTTCAGATCTAAAAGATATTTTAGAGATTTTTTGTTCATATGAAACAATGAATAAAGCAAACTTAAACTTTACTAATAATAGTTCAAAAATAGAATTTCTAAAAAACAATATAAATAATAAACTTTCTAAAGAACAAAATAATAGATTACTTAAATCAATATCATTAATAGAAGTTAAAGAAAGAATACAAAATCTTAAAAATAATAAAGCCCCTGGTCTTGATGGCATAATAGGTGAATTATATAAAATTTTCCCTGATTCTGCTTTGAAGATATTAATGAAAGTACTTGAGGAAGTTCGAATAAGTGACAAACTTTGTACTTCTTGAAAATATTTGCTAATTTCTCCCATTCTAAAGCAAGATAAGGACTCCAAATTTGTTTCATCATATCGTCCTATTTCCCTATTAAATATAGATTATAAAATATTTACGTCTATTTTAGCAAACAGATTAAATCAAATGATGCTGACTTTAATAAACAACGATCAAACAGGTTTTATACTGAACAGAAAAGTTCAGGATAATACTATTAGACTTTTAACTTTAATAGATTTTGCAAATAAAAAAAAGAATTGTCACTCATCAGTCTAGATCTAGATAAAGCATTTGATTCTATTAACTGGACATACTTATTTATGGTATTAAAAGAATATAATTTCTCCTCAGAAATCTTAAACTTGTTAAAAAAAATGATATGAAGGTTCTATAGCATATATTAAAATCGGCACTTTTTTATCTGGCCCACTTCAAATTCTAAAAGGCACTAGACAAGGTTGCCCTTTATCCCCACTACTATTTGCATTAGCAATAGAACCATTTGCTAATTTTATAAGAGACAATATAAACATAAAAAGTTTTGATGTTAATGAGAACTATTCTTCTAAAATTTTACTCTTTGCAGATGATATCTTATTAACTATTGGAAATACTGATTCATCTATTGATCACATTATCAGATCATTAAAACTCTTTGAGGAAATCTCAGACCTTAGATTTAACCAAAACAAAACAGAAACTATTCTCATCAATAAAAAACTGAATAACACTCTATCTAATTGCAATAACTTTAACTGGACCAATGATGAATTGAAATATCTAGGATTCATATTCTGTCTAAATGGAAGGACACTATATATATAAATTATAAAATTTTATTAAATAAAATCACAGAATACATTAATAGATGGAAGAAAATGTTCTTTACTATAGAAGAAAGATTATCTCTGATAAAAATGATTCTATTACCAAAAATTCTTTTTTATCTTCAAACATCATTGGCTCCTCCTTCTAGAAAACAACTTAAACACATAAACACTATATTAATTAAATTTCTATGGTATCCTCAAAAACCAAGGATTAAATATGATTGGCACTATAAAAACTGGATTGAAGGAGGGATTGCTTTTCCAAATTTTGAGCTTTATGCTGATGCCATTATTCTTAATATAACAAATCTGTGGTTAAGTCCAAAATACCATTCAAATTGGAAAAAATCTACACAAAACAATACTATTAAGTAATTTTGACAAGTTTTTCAAAAACATATATTGTTCTGAAAATATTAAGCTATTTATAGTTATTAAAGAATTCTTCTTCAACAATGAGCAGGAAAAATCACATCTTATTCCTATAATTAAATATATCTTGCAAAATTTAAAAAAAGTAATGAATAAGAACCTTTTGAACAACAATTTGTCCATTCTAATGTTTCCAATAATCTTAACCAAGGGATGCTTTGATTCCTTTAACATGATGAAAATAAAAACTATGGAAGAAAATGGGTTATTATTCTGGCATCAGTTTTTAGGAACTAATAATATTCATGATACTACCTACCTTTTAGCCAGGTATAATATCTACCAAAATAACTGGTTAAATATTCAAATCTTCAGAGAATTTATTTTAACGGAATTTAAAAGACATAATTTTCCTACTATAACAGACCTCCCCAAAAACTTATCCATCCTCTTTGACGTCACCAATATAGGCTATAATAATGGTATCTCATTGTCAAGATTTTACAACATTCTTAGATCAGATCTAATAATATTAGACGACAATTTATGGAAATATATCAACAATTTCAACAACTCCCGAATACATATAAATGATAAAACTTTAATTCTCAGATCTGTTTACCATACCTCTTCTTCCACATATTGGAACATTTTTACATGGAAATTCATTCATAGAAGTTTTATTACACCAAAAAAGTCTCTAGAATAAGCAAGAAAGATTTTAATAGATGTTGGAGATGCGAGGAGCTAATAGATGCTGACTGGGCACATATGTTTTTAGAATGCAGAACAATAACCACATTTTGGATGGAGTTTAAAAATTTTATTAAAGCTTTGTGGTCGGACAGATGCAAGATCTCTGATTCTATGATACTTTTTAATGCACCAATGCCAAGGTATGTTCCACTGAATCAAATGAACCTCCTTTGGACTCTACTTGCTATAACAAGAAAAACTATTACTAGAAATTGGAAATGTAAAAATAACCTCTCATTTAAGGAATTTATATCTTTTACTAAGATTATTTGTAGTAGGGAATTACAAACAGCTATGTTACACTCCTCAAACATGACTCATAAACAAATTGCTTGGATAAAGCTTAAAAATCTATTAGACAAAATGTAATGTTATTGAAGATTTGGTATCTATTTTGGACTTTGTATATAGTTTTTGTAAAAATTTGATATTACGTTGTTTTTTCTTGTTAAAAATTGTAATTATACTCGTGAAAATCAATAAAAAAATATGAGAAAAAAAAAGAAAGCTCTCTATACTTAGCATGTATAACAGCAATATGATCCTCAACAGACACACAGATATTCCTGATCTACAGGTTTTTGTGTTACATATTCATAAACCAAGCCATATGCATTATGTTACGTAAGAGTTGAACTTTAAGCTAGGCAGTAACACTATGTAGAAATTCATGCCCATTCACCTGGAAAGCAACTTCATTCTTCTGTACAATAGGCTGTCCTCCATAATAGCATCTTGAGTTAGGAGAAAAGGAACACAAAAACATTATTATTTTACATGTACGAAATCATCCTATTGTTAAGTACAAAATCAAATTAATGAACAGTCAAGTAATGCAAACCCTTACAATGTATCTCAAGTTCTTCTTCCTACCCACTAAGAAAGTCAGTACGGCACCTCTCTAGGTTACTGCAGTGGTACAGACACTGCTCACCAAACTGATATCAGACCAGACACTTCCCTGGAAAAACAGTGCCAGGCATCTATATTATATAGGGGAGCATCATGAGAGTCTCCAAGGGGCTCCATGTGGTCTCTATGCAACAAAACAGGAAGGTTTTACTCTCCTTGCTGTACCACTGGGAAGATCAGTCAACCTCAGGATCATTCATTAAGTACTGCCTTACTAACATAAGAGCCATGCCATCATGTCCAGTGGCATATAGGGAGGTATAAAGCCCTGACAACAGGTCAGCTAACCTAGGATCAATTAGTGGCTCGGGTGACTGTTGGAGTTGCAGAGAAGGGATGGGTGGGTCCATTCCAGGGGAAGGTCACTCGTTTAAATGCTCCCTAAGGGGTGTGTGGTCCAAAGAGATGAGTTGCTCTCGGACATAAATAGTGAGCATGGTGGGTGGAGAAAGGGAAGTGGGTAGGTCATTAAAAAAAAAAAATCCAGCACCCCCCCCAGATAGAGACACAGATGAGCCAAGCCATTAGGGCATCCCCAGCATCCATGAACAGATGCAGCAAAAGTGGATTAAGTGCAGGGAGTTGGAGAATGGCTGGGAGACAGAGCATGGATTTTGTGCACTGGGGACAAGGCCAGTAACAATGAAGTCCAAGGGGACCAAAAAATATAAGTGCCATGCTAGACACTTTGCATATATGCAAAGTAAACCAACACAGCTATTATGGGTCATAGTGTGGTACAGGGTTTAGACCACACATTTTCAAATCTTGTTTGAACATAGGAATACTTAAAGCTATTTGTCTGGAAAGTCAGTGTATACCTCAAAACATGATATTACCTGCTATATTTTCAAAAAATGTTTGCTTTTAAACTGCAACATTACTGTGGTGATTTGAAATTATATTGATACTCTAGCTTAGAGATGCAGTCATGCAGAGTAGTGAGAGGGCTTCTACCTTTTAGTGGAATACCTTGGTATTAAAGGATACACATTCCTGAGCAATATGTGATCTTGTGATCTTTAGTCAGTATTGTACCTGAAGCACAAGGATATGAGATGTGTACTGGTTCTGTTTTTGTAAATGTCATTAGTATTTCTAAACAGGAAGGCCAATTTTTTTTTTTTTTTTTTTGCAATTTTAAAGCAGTATCTGGTTGATCCCATTGCCAATCTGACAGCAAGTGGTAAACATCCACAAATAATAGAGAATCAGTCCTGTGTTTGCACACACACGCGCATGTGTGTGTGTGTGTGTGTGTGTGTGTGTGTGTGTGTGTGTGTGTGTGTGTGTATGTATCGGTATAAATATGTGACATACATGTTTGTTTATATTTCTTAGCTGAGATTTGAATAGTGATCAACTGTCTGGTTAAATGACTTCTTCAGAGTCATACAGCAGGCAAATGGAGGCTGCAAGTACCAAATCCTAGACAACAGAAAGCAGTTTGCTAACAGATCACAGCTTTAATCCTCTACAGCATGCCAAATGCCAGTTTACGTATATATACATACACACACACACACACACACACACACACACACACACACACAAACACACACACAGGCATGTGTGTGTGTGTGTGTGTGTGTGTGTGTGTGTGTGTGTGTGTGTGTGTGTGTGTGTGTGTGTGTGTGTGTGTGTGTGTGTGTGTGTGTGTGTGTGTGTGTGTGTGTGTGTGTGTGTGTGTGTGTGTCTGTGTGTGTGTGTGTGTGTGTGTGTATATGTGTGTGTGTGTGTGTGTGTGTGTGTGTGTGTGTGTGTGTGTGTGTGTGTGTGTGTGTGTGTGTGTGCATGTGTATGTATATGACGTATATGACACATAGTCAACAAACTCAGTGTGCTACTCAACCACAGCCCTTAAGGCATAACAACGTACCCAACACTCTAGTCATAGGTGACTTCATAGTCAGACACACTGATGTTCCACTCACCAGGCTAAACAAGGAGAAAGTTACTGTCAGCTGCCTGTCAGGTGCCAGGATCCGCCACATAACGCATGCACTCAGGTCACTCCACAGCAAGCACAAATATGACTCTGTCATTGTCCATGTTGGTGTGAATGACCTGAGATGTACCTCCCTGGACTACATGCAAAGAGACATGGAGGAGCTTTCTGATCTTGTAGCCCAGGCAGGTATGACCCTAGCCCAGAGTAGCATCCTACCATTACCTAGAATGATACCACAATACAAGGACAAAATGATTGACTTCAACAATTGGCTAAGCTTCTGGTGTCATTCTAAGGGGATCCAGTATCTGTCTGCCTGGGATGACATGATCGACAAACCACGATGCTTTGCCAGAGATGGCCTGCACCTGTCGCCCTTGGGATTCCAGATACTGGCTAAGGTTCTTGCCATCCTTATAGTGCCTTTTTAGGCAAGATTCAAATGGCACATTCACCACCGTAACAGGTACAAGCAAGCCAAATCTGAGGGTAATACTACTTAATGCTAGAAGTCTAAACCTCAAAATGCACTTACTCGAGGCACTCCTTAAAATGGAGAACATCAACATCTGTGCAGTGACAGAGACCTGGTTCAAGGCACCAGAGAGTACCCCTGTATCGCCAGGCTATAATTCATACCACACCTTTCAGCCACCTAACCTGGACAGAAGCACTAAAGCAGAGGTGTGTCCATATTCATTAAGGATATTCACACCTCCAGGCTAGTTGCTCAGCATAATGCATCTGAGATTATCCAAGTGCAACTAGCTCTGGGCAAGACCGCAATGCAAATTGTAGCTTGCTGCAGATCCTCCACCATGCCCCAGGATTCCCACTCCTCATTTCTTGATACACTGGAAAATATTAGGGTACAACCTAACACACTGATAATGGGCGATTTCAACTACCCAACCATTAATGGGGAAAACTACTCATGTACCAACTCTTGTGCTCAACGTTTTCTGGAATTCATAGATTCCAGTGCCTTGGATCAACTTATCCGCACACCCACCAGGGGCAGCAATATCCTAAACCTGGTTATTACCAACATGGGCAACCAGTGTTCCACACCAGAGGTCAATTCCTCATTGGTCAGATCTGACCACAAGCAAATCACCCTAGACATCCACATCCCACCCCCACCCCCCATTAGGGAAACCACCGTAAAAAATTTCTCCAAAGCCAACTTCACACTTCTTAAGACAGAAGTGACAAACTTCAGGACACCCATGCTGACGGATAATAGATATATGACTGCTGAATCCTATACAATTGCACTTTATAAGCACTTACACGAGTGCATAGATTGTGCAATCCCTAACAGAACCAAGATGCAATCCTCCAAAAAAAGGAAGCCAATCTGGTGGTCCCCTGTTATAAACAAACTCTACAAAAGAAGAAAGAATCTGTTGCAAAAAAGAGTAAAAGCCCATGATTGGAGAAACTCCCTGGTCAGCCTCAGTAAGAAGCTGAGATCCCTCATAAAATCCTCCAAAGCTAGTTATGAAAACAAAATCGCCACTGATTCTAAAGACAACCACAAAGCATTCTATAGCTATGTCAAGAATCTCAAGGGCAACACTCAGATCTGCTCTGAGTTACAGCACAATAGCACTAAATATACAGAACCAACTGATATTGCCAACATCCTGGCAGATAGGTTCAGTGCTAACTAACTTTACCCCTCTCTCATCCCCTAAAGGGCCCATCTCTATACCGGAAGAATGCAAAGTACCTGTAATCATGGCTGCACAGGTTAAAAAACATACTCTCCAAAGCTACAAACACAGCATCCATGGGACCTGACAACATCCAAGGCTGTGTTCTACATGAACTACAGAATGAACTGGCACCCAATCCAAGTACCATGTTCAATCATAGCCTCTCCTCAGGCTTTGTGCCCACTGAATGGCGCACAGCAACGGTTATCCCACTCTACAAAGGGGGAGCCACCATGGACCCCGGGAACTACCGCCCCATTAGCCTGATGAGCCTAGTCTGCAAGGCTATGGAGCGTATCATCATGGAACTTATAAACAATGACATTGGTAATCTCCAAACTCTGGACTCTGCCCAGTTTGGGTTTGTAAAAGGCAGATCATGTCTCCTAAATCTGATAGGCTTTTTTGAAGCGGTCACCAAAGCCGTAGATGAGGGTAAGGTGGTTCACACAGCCTATCTAGATCTCGCCAAGGCTTTCAACACCATTCCCCACTCTGGAATTATAGACAAACTCACTAAACTAGGTATAATTCCCTATGTCACAAGATGGGTTGCCAACTGGCTCACTGACAGAACCCACACTGTGAAAGTAGCAGACTCGAAACCCAACTTCAGACCAGTGACAAGTGGAGTACCACAGGGTTCAGTCCTAGGTCCTCTCCTGTTTGGTATCTACTTCTCTAAAGTACAGGCTAACACAGAAGGTCTTTGACTAACAGATGACTGCAAACTAGGAGCCATAATCAAAATTCCTAATGATGTGGACATCCTAGAAAAGGGCCTCACTGAAACAGATGCCTGGTGTCAAAGCCATGGCCTCAAGCTCAATGCTAAAAAGTGCATTGTCATCCTTTTTGGTAAAAACTCTGTACCCATGAACTACCACATGGACGGTAGTCTACTTAACACCGAAAGTGTGATAAGACACCTTGGGACACAGGTGGACAGTAGTCTCTCCTATGATAATCACATCGCCACAGTAGTCAGGAAATCCTTCTACGTGGCACACCTCATCACAAAATGTTTCTCATCCAGGAAAAAAGAGGTCATTGTTTCCCAATCCCCTCTACTCATCACTCATTAGACCCATTATAGAGTACAATGCCCCTTTTGGTATGTACCTCACAAGACATCTACAACAACTGGAAAGGCCACAGAAATACCTCACAAAGAAGATTACTGGCCTCAAACAGATGCCCTACGCAGACCGTCTCAAAAAACGCCAGTTTTATTCTGTCGCATATCACCTACTCAGAGGCGATCTCTGCCTAACATACAAAGCTATGTCAAACCCAGAGCTGTTGGACATGTTCCACATAAAGAAATCCCAATCCCTCCGAGCTACATGCTCTAGGGACCTAAACCTTGTCACCACAATAAACAGAACATGCTGGAGGGATAGATTCCTGTCCCAGAGAATTCCCATATTCTGGAACAAACTACCTATCTATATCAAACAAAGCTCCTCATTAGCACTCTTCAAGAAAAATCTTGATGATTGGATGGGAGATAGGAAATTCACCCTGGGGATCACTTCTGTGGCTCTGCTTGACAGGCGCACAGGAAAATTATTTTCTTGGGTAGCAAAAGCCAGGGTACCATTTGGCTAGGCTTATATAGGCCCTAGGGCCAACTATGAACCTATGAACCTATGTATGTATATAAGCACAGACACACAAACACACACACACAGGCGTGTGTGTGTGTGTGTGTGTGTGTGTGTGTGTGTGTGTGTGTGTGTGTGTGTGTGTGTGTGTGTGTGTGTGTGTGTGTGTGCGTGTGTGCGTGTGTGTGTGTGTGTGTGTGTGTGTGTGTGTGTGTGTGTGTGTGTGTGTGTGTGTGTGTGTGTGTGTGTGTGTGTGTGTGTGTGTGTGTGTGTGTGTGTGTGTGTGTGTGTGTGTGTGTGTGTGTGTGTGTGTGTGTATATACATACATATGCATGTATATATATCTATATATATATATATATATATATATATATATATATATATATTTATTTGTTTTTTTGTTTCTCTTTGATAATCAGGGTACATCATCAATCCAAAATACAACAAGCCAGGCTGTTCTTTTACCTCTTTATTTCAAATGCATCAATACATCTGATAACTCGGCCATTCACCTTCTCAGGATGACACACATCCACCTATACAATCATTTTTATACAGGCTGAACCCAGTTACTAATCAATTAATTATACAATGAATTATTCCTTTAAAAAAAAACATCCATGTTTAATATAAAACATCCTTGAGTTATTTCTTGACAAACTGTTAAATAAAATAAAATTTCAATACACAGGAGGTTCAGGTTAAAAAGTTTACTAGTGTACACCAGGAGGCAAAAAACGTACAAGTACAGAATTTTGTCTGACATTAAACAGGAAGCACACAATTTTATATAGGTTTAATATTTCAGCTATGCCCACCTTACTGACGTGATATGTCACAGGGGATCTACATCACTTTAGCTTACAGTCCTCTATATATAAAACTGTTGATGCTGTATATTTAAAAAAAAACATTTCCTCTAGATACAATACGGCCTTGCTATCCAGCTGGTCAGACATAACGTCTTTCTGTAAAGTTACTACTTCAAGGTTTCATATCAGTTCGAATACAATAGCAGCTTCAGTCTTTTAATACATGTCTTTGTTCTCTGTTACACTTTCTCACACAGCTGCGTGCTATCTCAGTAACACATATACAAGGCCAAATCATTCCAACAGGAAAGAGCAGAAGATTTCATTATTTCACACATTTAATTTCCTGACCCAGCAGATAATCACTTGTGAAAAGCATAAACATTAAAACTTGCTAAGCTAGCATTCTGCCAGGGTCAAGGATCAGCTTTGCTTCAAGCCACACTGCAGTTTCAAAACTACTTACATTTACACATGAGTTAATCTGTACTGTTATATGATTAATAGAATAAAATGCATTATATACTACTTTGCTTTTAAACTAGCATTTCTCACATATTCAAATACACATTTTTCTAACATTTTCCCCCATTAATACTTTTTATTCTATTTTGAAGTATGCATAGTGTAATTTCATCTCCTAGCCTTTTCCACTTAGGATTTTCAGCTTGGTGAGTCATTCAATCTATACTTCAGAAAAAATGTCATCTGAGATCAATCTTTCAATCTCAATATCTTGGTACAAAGTTTCAGTAACAGATACATCAATAAAATCTTTGATTAATCTTTTCATGCAGGGAATTCCACAGCAAACACATGCTCCTATTAGGAGTATATCCACACAAATGGCAATCAGAATATTCATTAGGATGGAACCCCACCCCCCCAAACAGATTCTGGAAAAAGTCCGTCAGTGGGTTTGGGTCTGGTTCAGTCATGGCTGATACTTGCTGAATTACCTCTAGGTGGTTATTGATCTCATGACGATTGTCAGGAATATAAGCACAGCATTCTTCTTTGATAAGTGTGCACGTACCACCTCTCGCCGCTAGGGTGAAGTCAAGAGCCATTCGATTTTGTAGCACAACAGTTCTCATTGCATTTAGTTCATCAGTCACCAGTTCTAGGGCGGAAAAAGTTGCATTACTCATTACTTCGAGAAGTATTGACAACTTCCTCAGCTCTCAGATCGATTTGACTGTTCCATAGGCTGGGAATATTCCTGCCCAGGATATAACACTGTCACTCAAGTCCATATGAGTCAATTCGCTTTTGTCTTTTACTGAATTGTGGTCTTTCCAGCCAGCTTCGATCTTTCCAACTGGATTTACAGGTTTTTCAACTGGACCTTCGGGTTTTCGGGCTGCTTCTCTCATGTTTCGTATCTTACCCAAAGGTAATTCTGCAGTATGTCTTATTGCCGGAACCAAATAACCCAAAAAACAACTGCCGGACCAATTCTCAGGTAACCATTTATATGCCTTTTTCCCACAAATAAAATAACAGTTTTCTACTTTAGTACTAATACGCATCAGCCCTGCATGAAATATTTTCTGATCTATAACTGACAATTGTTTAAACAAAACTGGATTTTTGCGAATGTCATTCATAGTTGTTTTCAATGAGTTCAAATATTCATAATTAGGATTGCAAAAAGTATTGCCATTACCATTCTTAATATAACATCGGTAAGATATGGTTATATTACAATTGCTCCAGCCCACCTGGAGGGTATCATTTTTATAGAAACATACAACTTCTTTTTGTGTGACAGGTAAAAATAAAGCTATTTTGTCCTGTGATCTCACAGTTCCTGTATTGAAAAGTAAATTCTCCCAAGTCTCATTTATCCCCAAAGGGACAGCGGACACTATCAGTCCTCCATATGCTGTTGGTATGGCTGTACAACCCCAGCAATTTGAAATGTTCATAGTCTCTGCATATACACGTTTCATGGCTAGGTATGTGTTAAAATTTGGATGCCAGTCTATAGACGTTTCATCACGCCTTCCCACTTTCACTTGTGTGGTTGTGTATATGATAAACCACAACAAGAGGAAAATTGTCACAATTACAGTCAATAAATGTACACTCAACAAAATGATTATACAACATCTCTGGGGTTGATCTAAATTTCTATTCACTTTGTTTTTGGCCATCTCGGTCTGGTTGTGTATCAGTCACAAAGTTTTTATCAAGTTGAAAGTTCTTTACCGGTTTACAATGCGTCAAATGAACCCAGGACGTCCTCTCGGCCACTCTAACTGCAGTAGGCGTTGCCAACAGAACCTGGTACGGTCCCTCCCACTTTGGACTCGCCCAATTCTTTCTTTACGTCACTTTCATCCAAGCGTATGTCCCAGGAGCCAAGACTGCTTCCACCGGTCTGGTCTGTTCCTTATCTGAAAAAGAGTTAAACTGCAAAACAGATTTATTTGTTAACAGTTTCCTCATATAACTAGCTAATGAGCTGTCAGCCTCTTGCTCTGCAGGCATGAGAGCTTTCCACTGAGGCACATAATATGCTCTCCCAAAAACCATTTCAAAGGGAGTCAAACCCTTTACATTTGCAACCGTTCTCATACTCAGCAGTGCTAAAGGCAGACAGTATATCCAATTCTTTTGGGTTTCCTCTACTAGCTTCCTAAGTTTGCTTTTTAGGGTACCATTGTACCTTTCCACCAGTCCTGCTGACTGTGGATGGTAGGCACAATGGTTCTTTAAGGAGATACCAAAAAATCTACCAAGTTGGTGGATTGTCTGGTTTATAAAATGTGTGCCATTGTCACTATAAATCCTTTCCGGAATGCCAAATCTAGGGATTACTTTTTTTATCAGGGCTTTCGCCACTGTTGCTGCATCCGGGTTTCTGGTTGGAAAAGCTTCTACCCATTTAGAAAACATGTCTACAATAACTAAACAAAACTTTTTCCCTTCACATTTATTCAATTCTATGAAATCCATACAAATAGTATGGAACGGGTATGGTGGTATAAGAAAACTTCCTTGCTTGGTTTTAAATGCTCCTTGTGCATGGTGCTTGTTACAAGTATGACAAGCTGCACAAATTTTTTTTGTGTAGTTTGTGTATCCGTATGTTTGGAATATTCGGTTTACTAACTGTACCATCCCCCCTGTTGAGACATGGCACTGCCCATGGCTCAACAAAGCTGCATATCTAAATAAATTAGACGGCAATATCGGTTTTCTTTCTTTGGAAATGTACAGTCCATTCTCAAGAATTGCACCTCGTTTTACCCATTTTTGTTTCTCCACTTTTGTAGTAAGTGTCTGCATTGTTTTTAACATGTCTAAATCTAAAATCTGAGAGGGTTGTAATTCCTCATTCAAAAGTAAAGTTTCTGAGTCTGAGGCTGCTTGCTTTGCAGCTGCATCAGCTCGTGCATTGCCTTTTGAAATCTTATCCTGCTGTTTTGTATGAGCTACACATTTACAAATAGCTACTTTGGTAGGTAACTGAATAGATTCTAATAACTCCAAAATAAATTGCACATGATTAATAGGTTTTCCACTGGATGTTATCATTCCTCTATTTTTCCATTGTTGTGCAAATACATGTACTGTAGAAAAAGCATACTGACTATCAGTATATATGTTCACACACTTGTTTTTTGCTAAAGTACATGCCCTCGTCAATCCTATCAATTCTGCTGCTTGTGCAGATAAGTTGTGTGGTAAGGATTGAGCTTCTAAAATTTCACTGTCTGTAACTACTGCATATCCTACCAGATTCTTCCCTGTGGGACCCCTTCTACATGAGCCGTCCACGTAATATGTCACCTCGGCATTATCCAAGGGCATATCTGTGAGATCTTGTCTAGGTAAAGCTAACTGTTCAATTTCCTGCAGGCAGCTGTGTGGTGTGCCATCCGCAGGAGTTGGGAATAGTGTTGATGGATTTAATGTCGTACATCGTTCAATTGTCATATGAGGTTGGCTCAGCAGTATAGTCATACACGAAAGATGTCTAGCAGGGGAAAGGTATGCCACTTTTTCTTGCAGTAAAATTATTGCAACTGCATGAGGCACTCTCAATGTGAGAGGGTGGAATAACACCACTGAGGCCGAAGCCTGTACTGCCATTGCAGCTGCAACCACTGCTTGTACACAGTGAGGCAAAGATCGCACGACTGAGTCTAACTGTGATGAATAACAGGCTATGGGGCGTTGCTTATCCCCATGTTGTTGCGTCAATACTGATGTCATATATCCTTGCTTACAATCTACGGTCTGAAAAAACTGTTTGTGATAATTTGGAAGTCCTAAAACTAATGAAGAAGCTATCAACTGCTTCAACCTGCAGAAAGCCGTTTCTGCTTCGGGTGTCCATTGTAAGATATCTTGTGCTGCCATTGGTGTCTTATATATCAAGTCAGTCAGTGGAGCAGATTCCAAAGCATAATTTGGTATCCAACTCTGACAAAAATTAGTTGTACCCAAGAAAGACATCATTTCTTTCTTGGTTGTTGGTTTGGGTGATTGCAAAATTGCTGTTTTTCATTCCTCATCTAGTATTCTACCTTCATTGGATATTACATATCCCAAGTATCTAACTTGTTTTCTCCAAAGTTGTAACTTACTTTTGTTTACTTTGTGTCCTTGTGTTGCTAAAAATTTCAATAATGCTACAGTATCCTCCCTGCACTGTTGCTGGGCGGGGGCTGCTAGCAAGATGTCATCTACGTAAAGTAGAATTTGACTACCTCCCGGTGGGGTAAACCCTGCCAGGTTGCTAGCCATTTCTTGTGCAAATACTGTTGGACTCTCACAATATCCCTGTGGTAGTCGAGTATATGTATACCTTTTACCCTGAAATGTAAATGCAAACCAATATTGACTATCAGGATGTATAGGTATTGAAAAGAAAGCATTGCTAATATCTGCCACAGAGAAATATTTCTGTTGCGGTTCTAAATCGTTTAACAAAGTGTGTGGGTCTGGCACCGTAGGTGCTCTAGGTATTACTGCATTATTTACAGCTTGTAAATCTTGTACCATCCGACATTCCCCATTTGCTTTTTTAACAGGAAATAGGGGTGTATTACATGGTGAATCAGGAGATTCTACCAGTACTCCTTCTTTGAGTAATGCTGCTATTATAGGCTTAATTCCTATTTCTGCATCCTTTCTCAAAGAGTATTGTCTTTTCTGTGGTCTAAAAGCTGACTTTGGGGTAATTGTAACTGGTCCTGCTGTTCGAATAAGTCCTACATCTGACTTGCCTGTTGACCAAAGAGTTGTTGGAATTTCACATAAAGCCTTTTCTTCTTCTTCTAATAAGAACGCTAATCAGCTGTCCTCGCTGGATTGCAAGTGTACAGCTGGATGTGTCTGTGTCAACCAATTCAGTTTTTGTTTTTGTATCCCTTGTTCTGATAGTTCTAAATCAGTCGGTTTCTCCCATCTTGTTACTTTTTCTCCTAAGTCTGCCCATTTGACACTTTTGTTCTTTGTCAAGCTGACATGTGGTAACCAATTTGATCTATACAATGCAAGGAATTCTTGAGGTAACGAACAGCTAACTACACTGTTCCCCTCAGTATCCCAGTACAAAGTACGCAAAACCAATCTAGTTGCACGATTTCTAAACAATTCTTGCTCATACTCTCTATCAGGTCCTGGTGTAGTACAGTAGTATAGAGTACAGAGTAACAAATGCTGTCGATCAGTGTCAAGGGAGGGGGGCTTTACTGATGGCTATGTTCATCAGTTCCTCAGTTACTGCCCCTGGACCAGTCGTGACTAGGTCCTGGCTGTACCAGTAAAAAGTTTCACCCTCCGATCGCACTACAAAGGTATCCATTTGTCTCTGTGCCTCCATACCTTGTACAGTTGGAACTACTGCTATGCCAAATATCTGAATAAGGTCCCTGCCCAATAGGTTTACTGGACACTTTGCAGAAAAACAATTTTACTTCTCTGGGTCATACCTGAAACAGGGTCAGTTATTGCTATATCATGGGAAAGCGGTTCCCTGTAGAGCTGTCCATTTGCGGCTTTTATTAGTATATAATCAGGTGATTCTGAATGTTCTGGTAACTTGGAGGGGTGTATCAAAGTCCGTGATGCTCCTCAGTCACACAGGAATTTGACTTCCCTTCCCTCCACCAGAAGTGTAACTTCTGGTTTCGTATCTGCTAAGTAGAGCTCTAGGCTCAATAATGCTAAGTCCAAAATTTCACTTTCTTCATCCTCCATATCTACTTGCACTTCCTCTACTCCTTCTATCACATTTACATTCGTTTTCTGTTTAGTAACTTTTCTTGATGATTTCTGACTTTCACATGATGTATCTTCACTATCATATAGTCAGTCCTCATCTCCCTTATCTTCTGTGATTACCTTTTTGTTTTGCCTACAATCCCTTGCTAGATGTCCCTTTTTCCCGCACTTGAAGCATTCACCTCTCTTTTTCCTCTATTCAAAATCTTCTGATCATTTGTCAGACTGTTTGTTTCCCTGGGCATTCTTCTTGCCCTTTTTACCTGACTGTAATACAAATACTTCAGCTCCGTCTTCAGCAGTGAAGACTTGCGCCTTCTTTTTCTTTTTACTATTAAAATGTCTTTCAGCATGTCTAGCATATTCGAGTAAGGCTTGTAGCCTTCCTGTTCGATGGTCTATCATATGCTTCGTAATGAAGCTACTAATAGGTGCAATGCAACATTTCAAAAATGCATTTTTTAATTGTTGTTCATATGGGGAATCATTTGTTTGGTTCTCAGGAACCGACATACCGCTATGATTATTAAAACATTCTAATAATCTAGCATAGTACCCATCTATTGTCTCATTTTCCTGTTGTATGCATTGATTAATGCAAGTCCAGTCTGCTCTAGGTTTCCATTTCTCAGAGATTCGGTCTGTCAGACCTTTCACTCTGTTGTCTAACTCCGCGTCACTATGTGGGAGTGGTCTAAGCTCTGCATTACGAGGATTCCAGGTGCCACAAATCATGTGCCAATGCGGACCTATAATTTGTCTTACTACTTTTTCTACTTCTTCCCCATTCAAGTGGTAACTCAACCTCATGCCTTGTAAATCTTCTAAAAATTTCGTAAAATTAACTTTTGGATGGGGGATTCCCTCAGTAGCCTTCCGGATATCTTCCGGTGTCCATGGTCTATATACTAAGAGTGTTGGGTCCTGCCCTTCCTGTCCTGCCTGAAGATTTGGAACTTCTATAAGTGGGCATATTTCTTCCTCACTCTCATCCTGTAGATTTCTCTCTATTTGGTATGATTCTGTCTCCCTATGTGTTTTACGTGTTCGGGACCTAGTTTCAATAGGATCTCTAACAAATGGTTGCGGTCTTGCTGAAACTTCAGGATAACGCGGAGGCGGACCAGCCTGTCCACTCGCTTCATATCCTGAAAAGGGTAAGGGAGGGGGCAAGGGAGGAGGAGGAGCTGTTGCTATTACCAAGGTATTATCCTCTTTGTCTAGAAATAATGTTTTTGAATTTTTCAGCTTCTGCTCTCTACGATTTGCTTCCTCAATCCACCTGTGTGCCTGAGGAATGCCTAATTGGCGTTGCTTTTTTGCCTGACATCCCACATCAGATTTAAGCTGTTTAAGGAGTTAAACTAGTGAAGTTTTATCTAGTTTACCATCAAATTCATATTTATTAACCCATTTCGTATAATACCTAATGTTAGAACATTGTAATTGCATGTATTTTGCGTCTTCGGTTAGGGGCGGATCTCACGATGTTTTAGTGCACTGATTACCCATGTCAAAGAAAATGTTACGTAACCCTGTTTTTATCACGTGATATCAAGTTCTCAGTTCCTGTTCACAGTTTATCTAGAATAACTGCCTACCTTATTCTGTTACCCTGATATATGACCAAATATACAGTACTTCCTTTTGTCCCTGATCTGCAAAACAAATCTTGACAACAATATACTGTAACCTAGTCCCTGATCTAAAACAGAAAAAAGGCAAATTCTTCCTACCTGAGCCTCCGGTATTGAGAAAGTCCAAGTTCTGCTTTTCGGCCACAAATCAGAAAGTGGCCAGCCTCTTTACACGACAATTCAGTCGGAGGTCTTTTCACTCAAGAAGAACCATTTCGGTAACTTCTCCTGCGCAGTATTCAACCACCGATACGCTCTGATCTGCGGCTTACCAAGGGAATTCTGTCTACGAAGGACCAAACTGTTAAATAAAATAAAATTTCAATACACTGGAGGTTCAGGTTAAAAAGTTTACTAGTGTACACCAGGAGGCAAAAAACGTACAAGTACAGAATTTTGTCTGACATGAAACAGGAAGCACACAATTTTATATAGGTTTAACATTTCAGCTATGCCCACCTTACTGACGTGATATGTCACAGGGCATCTACATCACTTTAGCTTACAGTCCTCTATTCATAAAACTGTTGACGCTGTATATTTAAAAAAAAACTTTTCCTCTAGATACAATACAGCCTTGCTATCCAGCTGGTCAGACATAATGTCTTTCTGTAAATTTACTACTTCAAGGTTTCATATCAGTTCGAATACAATAGCAGCTTCAGTCTTTTAATACACATCTTTGTTCTCTGTTACACTTTCTCACACAGCTGCGTGCTATCTCAGTAACACATATACAAGGCCAAATCATTTCAACAGGAAAGAGCAGAAGATTTCATTATTTCACACATTTAATTTCCTGACCCAGCAGATAATCACTTGTGAAAAGCATAAACATTAAAATTTGCTAAGCTAGCATTCCGTCAGGGTCAAGGATCAGCTTTGCTTCAAGCCACACTGCAGTTTCAAAACTACTTACATTTACACATGAGTTAATCTGTACTGTTATATGATTAATAGAACAAAATGCATTATATACTACTTTGCTTTTAAACTAGCATTTCTCACATATTCAAATACACATTTTTCTAACATAAACACATTTACAACTTACTGTACCACTTTATAATACTACTTTATAACCACATTTAACTTTGAACAAACATTTAAGAATTTCTAAAGTGTATACATTAAGCATTAAAAATTTAAATTCACCTCCAAGTTTAACTCCCTAGGGCATAAAGGCTTATAATTTAATATCATCCTACTTTCCAATTCAATTAATTTATTGACAAAATCACCCCCTCTCAATGAATGAGGCAGAGACAAAACACTTAAAAAGAAACCAACGTTTGAGCCATGATGAACCTTATGAAAATGTTCTGCTGCAGGACTTCTTAAATTACAATTTTTGATATTCCCCAAGTGCTGCAAAATATGAATTTTCACTCTTTCTTTGGTCTGTCCCACATACCAGGTAGCAGCATTACAACCACATCCAATAATGTACACTACCCCATATGATTCACAGTTAAATCTCTGTCTGGAAATTAATTTCCTACAGTTGATTTTTGTTCCTGTTAGACTTTTTTAACAAAACTTACAAATCCCCACATGCAAAGGAACCACCCCTTTCCATCACAGTGATAGTGTGCTTATACCTAAAATTCAACAACTCTTTCTGATTATATCTACCATATGCAAATGTGACATATATTTGGAAATAATTCCCCCACCACTTTTTCCTGATAAACCACATCATAAATCCTTGACTAAATTTTTTAGAATCTCAGAAAAAGGTGAATATTTAGTGACAAAATAGACTTTTTTGCCACTAGAATCACAATTTACATTGGCTTCCCTCTTAAAATTACTCAGCCAGCACTGTCTGTTACTTTTCTCCCATTATTCTCATTGAATCTTCTAGCATTGTTCAAAATTTCCAGAGTGTCCCTGAGCCAACAGTCTGCCTCTCACCTCCCTTAGATTCTCTTCCTTAAACCTCTCTTCTGAAGTATTGAAACAAAATGCTTCTAAACTCCCCATAGGGGAGAGAGTTAATTAGGCGTGGTGGGTGCATATGCTGGTAGTATGCAAAAAAATGAATAACCACTGTTGCCTTCCTATAAGGTTTCTACTGAATGGTCAAATCCCTGCCCACATAGAGCTCTACATCCAGGAAATGAATGGATTCCCTGTTTAGTTCACACATGAACTTCAAAGCATGTTCGTTTCTGTTTAGCTCAGTCAAAACCTCCACAAACTGTACCTCGTTGCCCTCACAAATAAAGAACAAATTGACTATGAACCTTTTGTACATGACTATGTGGTCAGAAAACAAATGCGTGGGGTATATGAATTTCCTCTCAAATTCACCCATGAAAATTATCACATAAGAAGGAGCAAATGGGGCCCCCATAACTGTACCTGTCTTCTGTAGAAAAATTTCTTTACCATAACAGATAGAATTATGTATCAAAGAAAATTCCATGATGTTAATGAGAAAGGAAGTGTGTGATAACTCTCGCATTACATTACTAACTGCCTCTAAGACCCATCAAAGTTCAGTGTTAGTATTCAGAGAACTTACATCTACCATGACTCAAAGAATCCCTCCTGCCAGTCAACCCCTTTCAAACTTTCAGACAGAGTTCTGTAGTCTTTTTAATATGCACTGGAATTTTTGCAAGTATTTCTTCAAATGACAATCCATAAAAATTTCTATACTTAAGTATGGATCAATACCTGACACTATTTTATCATACTTAAATGTATTCCTAATATCCCAGTGTTCTAATGTAAATCTTTTGGACTTTAAGGACAACCTAGTGAGCTCTGTGCATTTTGGGGGGGGGGGCTGTAGTGAGTTACAGTGCATGTGCCTGACATTAACAAACTGCAATATATTACTGTAGCTATTATTTATGCATTTCTTCATTTATTTGATTATACTCAGACTTCTGATGCAAACGCAGTCAACAAATTTACTGTATCTGTTTGGCATATCTATTGCATGGGGAGGATTGCATTCTATGTGCCTGTCAGTAGTAAACTGAAATATGCAGTGTGGTACATGTGTTTCTGATTTTTTTATGAGGTTGTTCGATGCCCCTATTGTATGTGTAGAGAAGGAGTTGACTATATTTTACACAATGTTTTTAACTTGGACATTTTTACCAAGTAATTTTGCTATTTTCAACCAGTATAAAATGCAAAGTTGTTTATTGATGTTCCTGTCTGCCTCTCACAATAGACGTCAAGATGCATATTTAGAAAATAACTGGTTATAAGCTATTGTGGTTGGTACTTTTTGACTAATTTGCTTGAGGGCATGTGGAAGTCTTTGCTTGTGTGATGGTATCTAGTGCCAGAGTAAATTGTCTGGCTTCATAGGCAGCATCCATTTCACTTAGAAGCACAGAGATGCATCCTTTTACAGGCTGTGCCAACGCACCGAAAATAACAGGAAAGACTTTAGATCCAAACTGGGTCCTGTATAACTGATAATCTGTGATTTACTTTCATGAAAAATTATGAGTCTGACACATTAATATTTTTTCATAATGTAAACCTGGTGGAGAATTTATAGGATGCTGTGGTACTGAATGTAAGCATACAAAATACTCAAAACTTCTCATTCTTCAGCTGCCTATGCTTGCTTATCAGTAAAGTATGAATAATTATCATAGCTATATACATATTTTAGGCAGTGGCCATTTAAAACTGATGTAGAACAGCATATCACAGGATCAGATATCACAAAGGTCAGCGATGGCTCCTGACCCAGAAGAATTGTATATCCTACTTTATATACAACTTCACGGCACAACACAAAGGGGTACATAATCCTGGAAAACTCTGCACTGATAGCTGGTGTCTAACTACCACCACTCTGTAAATACTTGTGTTTTGTTTATCGTTAATGTATAAATATGATATTTATGTCAACATCTCAGGGACTTCTTGGAAGTAATGTGAAAGAACATTTCAAAGTGCCAGGGCCAGTTTGCATTAAACCTAAGGACTGCTTCAAGACAAAAAATAGATTGTAAGTGTGATACTGTGAATTTTTTCATTCAAAATTTTGAATATCTGCAATATTAATACTTGCATTGCTAGATTGTCCTAAAAAGAGTTTACATGGGACTTCAGGGAAATAAAAGGTTATATAATGCTAGGAAACATCTCACTACCTCATGTCTAACTGCCACTACTTTGCAAATTCATATACTTCATTAACAATAAATATAATATTTAGGCATATTTGTATATTTGATGTAAATATCTCAGACAATCTCACAGGACAAGTACATACACAGCTCAGGAATGTTTGGTGACCTAAACTGGGTGATCATTTATTGAGAAAGTGTGATTGTATTTTATCAGTTATTAATATGTGTTATATTAGAATTTGTGATGACTTCGCCCACAAGGAGTTAATTTGGAACTTCATGGGATCATAGGAAAGCTTACATAATGGTCAGAAATGTTTCTTTCACTGCTGCTTGGTGTCTAATTATTACCTCCTCATAGATATTTATACGTATTTAGCAATAAATACAATGTCAGTGGCTTAACTGGTAGCAGACTCACCTATAATGTTTGAGGATTAGTAGACTGTAGTTAGAATTCCTGCCAGCTACTTAGATTTATTTTCCAACACTCACACTAAAGTGTTTCATATCGGGGTGCTGAATTCCTGGGTATGCCATCCTTCAGATGAGCTGCAAGCTCAGGTACCATCTGCCTGAGTGTGTGATAGCTCATGTGGATGATCCCAAGACACCTATTAAAAAAATAGCCCAATTTGCTAAGTGTCCTTGCCAAATGTCCAGTATTCAGTTTGAATACCAAATTGTTTCTTTCCTAGTGGGACTAACTTAGTTAACAAAGTTTAAATAAGTAATACAAATAAATGAATATAAATACACATAATATTTATGCATATTTACATATTTTACATAAATATTTCAGGCAGTGCCCACAGAGTAGCAACAGTATCTCATAAGACAACTCAGTACACAAGTTGAGAAATACTACTTACCTAAATGGGTATTCTTTTTTTATTTTTTATTTTTTTTACTAATTGTGACTATGTGCTACAATAATATTTTTATTAATACTCTGAGCCAGAAAGCAATTAAGGTACTTCATGCTATCAAAATCTTACATCATGGCTGGAAAGTTGCCACTGCTACTTTGTGTCTATCACCAATCTGCAGATATGTATGCTTGTTCAGCAATAAAATATGCATATATCCACAAGACCTATTTCTAAAGTTTGTACTGCGTCAACTCTGGGTGCTTCCCATCCTCTCTAATTTCATCAAAGAAACCTCCCCTGAAAGGATATACATACCAGGACTCCTGAAGTGTCTTTTACAAGATAGCCTTTCACAAGACCTATTTCTGAAGTGTATGTACTTGAAATTATCACTATATCTGCTGTTTATTGCTTACAATACAGTAGGGTATGTGCTTTCCCCATGCTTGCTAAGCAGACTACAGTGGTCCTTTAATTTCCACTCAATTTGGCCATTCTGGTTCCCAAACTGTAATTCATAACATTTGCCACTAGGTGGGAATGCCTACCCACTTATAGTCTTAAAATGTCTATTTTGCTAAGCTTGTACTTCTCCTGACTAGATCCCTTCCTTTCATAAACTTCTTACTTTACCAGCCTGCTTGATAAGGGTATTTGCTTTTCTTTCAGTTTCTCTCCCCACAGCATAGACTCACCTCTGCTGTTCTCTCCCTGCAGTTCCTCTGAGCTTCCATGCTCCAATCACAACTCACTGACTGATTGATTGTTTTTTGCTAGCTACCTTCTCTCCGGCTCTCTCACTTCCTCTTTTCCCTACTTTCCCAGTACCTCATTCCCCATCCTGTTACCTCCTTTCTCCTCTGCTGATCTATCTGCCCCCACCCCCTTCTTCTTACCTTCCTTCCCACCCCTAGTCTATATAGCAGCACTGTCACCCATGGTGCCATTTTTAAATATTCCTCTGACCTACTGTGACCTGTCCCACCGTAGGCTGCTAGCTTTGCTCGGTAAATGCTGCTCTACATCTGGCTTGCTGCCTTATGAGTAAAGAAGTGAATGTTACTCCTCTATAGATGAAACTGTTTTTGCTCTGCAGTCTTGATTGTGTTAATATGGATTGGCTGTGCGAATGTGCTGTTGACCACTTTCATAGTGCCCTGAAAGCACACTACACGCTATACACACGATAAGGTCTCAACGTTTGTGGCACAGCACTGTAGTATGAACTGGATATTTTACAGCTGATAACTGTTAGTTTTTCATAGTGCTAGCATTTGAGCCATTAGTACTAAATACTGTGTACTCGCCTTATGTAGCTACATTGAAAAAATGTTACTTGGCCACAGAGACTTAACCATATTTCCGCAGTTAAAACTGCATGTTATCCCTAGGCTTAGAAGCGGATTAAAAGCGGAGCATAGACCTGGACTGTTTGTGCACTTAGAAATTAGGAGGAGTGCATAGTCCATTTTTGTCTATGCTCTTTACGCTGTAACCCTGATTATTTACTACATTTAATCCACATGCTGTATTACAGTAACAGCTGAGATTGTTCTTATTGACAAAACCCTCCTTATTTAATGCATGTTCTGTGCTACAACAACAACATCAGAGATTGTCCTGTAACCCCGAATATCTATATTGTTTAAACTGCTTCAGCATAACTTGTTCAAATAGCTTCTGCATAACTGGCCTAGACACGATGTTTTGGTAGCGGTTAGAAGCTGAGTGTAGACCTGATCTGTTTGTGTGATTAGGAATCAGAAGCAGTGCATAACCCAGTTTTTTTAATATGTTTTTTACGCTGTAACCCCAGTGGTGGCTGGTGACTTCAAATCAAAGGGGGGTTGCAGGAGACAGCTGAATGGGTGGGGTCAATGGGAAGGGGTGTGGCCAACTAGAAAGGGAAGGAGCTATGCTCAAAACCACAAAAACTAACTAAATATGCTGCCCTGGGTGCCAAACCGTCATTATGAAAGTCCAATCCTGACAAAATGAAGTGTAGAAGAATAAAAATATTTCAATATATTGGCTGCATGACAGCTTACTTAATATCTAGATGGAAACAAGAAGGTTGTGAGGCATGAAAAAATAAATTACTTTTTAAATACATTACTGGAATGCCAGTCAAAACCAAGTATAAGAAAAATAAGCAGCACTCAACTCAAACCACTTCTTGCACTGCAGTTCTAATTATAATTTATATTCAGCTTTATTAAAGTACCAAGTAACATGCTGAAAGTAGCAATCTCTGTGATACCCCCACTTGTAAAAATGTTTCTTATCCAAAAAAAGACCTGCTGCCTGACAACTACCTACTTGTTTCATGAAAATATGATCAAAGTAAAAAATGAAAAGCAAACAAGAAAAAAGCTCAAGATACATTGCTTAAAGGATTACTGTACAGGTTATGGACTACATGACTGGCATTCTGTTTAGTTTACGGGTAAAGCCTGCAGAGATGACTGGAAGTCTCCAACAAGTGTAATGAGCTTCTTAAAATAATGTAATCCTGTCCTTTATTACAAATACTGTCATATGCATTTCAATACCCAAGGCTTAAACATTATCGAGTTAAGTATTCTCTACATGCCAACAACAGAAAGTCTTTCAATGTTGGCAATTCTTTAACAGTATGCTTATTAAAGCTTACTTGCATCTTATGATCTCAGACAAGCTTACCTGATGGTCATTAAAGTATTGCTACTTAAACACAGAGCAACAGGCACTTTGAGTAATAAGCATAAATCAACAGTACAAAAATATGACAGAAACCAGACCATTCTGCAAAATCAAGGACAGATGAAAAGCCACTGTAGTACTTGTGTCTACCTTGGATGGGGGGTGGGGGGGTACTCTGCACAGATAACTGCATAACTACTCCTTGCCTTGCTTCAACACATCCAGAGTCACTACATGGGGGAGTGGGGTGCAACAAGTATGTCACAATTTGAAATGTCTCTGGCTGACTGTGATGGCCCTGACACATTTGTCATACCTCTCAATCTCAGAGCAAGAAATCTGGGCAAAGCCTTACATAGAGGTGGGACAAAGACCCAAAAATAAGGACAATTTTTAAATATTGCTCTTATAAACTTAGAAAGATAACAGAATAGGTATTGCATTAGTATGAATTTTCTGAAGGGTATGAAATCTGAAACTCAAATGTCTGTCATTATTTTCTAACTTCAGTCTTTAATGATTTGTCACTAATTTGCCAAAAAAACCCACAATTTTATGAAAAATGGACCAAAAATGTGATGCAAAAATATAAAATAGCCACACAATACAGCTAGGAACCTGTCAAAGAAGGGGCACTTTAATATTAGTACTGCTAACTTGAACAGCTGCCAAAATAAAATAATCTACATGCATTTCTGAAATAAAAGTAATCTATAACTCTGATTATTACAGTTATTTCTTAATTGTAAACCCTCCATATTTTCTTCCAAAATTGCTAGTTTGCGGAGGGATTATTAGGGGGAAGAGCAACATTTTGAGCCAAAATTAGGGACAGTTGAGA
This sequence comes from Protopterus annectens, assembly GCF_019279795.1. Taxonomy (NCBI): domain Eukaryota; kingdom Metazoa; phylum Chordata; order Ceratodontiformes; family Protopteridae; genus Protopterus; species Protopterus annectens. Next base: position 178,082,187 of record NC_056729.1, on the reverse strand, counting down.
GGTTTGGCTATGCCTAATTCTATAAAGCAATTTATTTGCATGTACCTCTCAACCTGTTAATGCAATAAATCTGGACAAGGCCAAATATATTGGAGGAACATATAAACAGTACTAAAAATTGCTCTTGTATAAACTGAGACAGTTGATAGAACAACAAGTTTTACATTAGCATGCATTTTTCTGAAGGTTATGAAGTCTGAAACTCAGTGTGTCATTATTTAGTGACTTAATTCCTAAATGATTTGCCAGAAAACCACAAATTTTATGAGGAACAAACCAAAAATAAGAAGCAAAAATCTATTCATTCTTTGAAAATCTGGACATTTGGGAGGGATAGTTCAGCTGGGGCTGTCTTTAAGTTTGCTGCCCTTCCCCCTCACAAAATCATGGTCGAATGGAGCCTCCCCCCTGCAGCCATTCTAATGATCCATTACTTGGCTATTTCACTCCATTTACCATAAACACTAATGTGCATACTGCTTTACTTCTATGATGATTTGGACTTCATTTGAAGGTTTTATTTTGCATTTTACAGCATAAACACTAAGACATCTGCTAAACAAAGCAATGCAGTCTCACAATGAAAACAGACTTAGCATTAAAACTTCTCTTCCCTTATAACTCACATTCATTGAAACAGCATTGAAACCCACATTCAAAGAAAATACATTTTGCCAGTGGCAGATAAAGATTAATTCTGGGTCTTTTCAAATCATAGGCCCCTTGCATATGAAACATACATGTGCTCTTTGATACACCTTCTTATTGTTTTGAACATTTTTCCAGTAAACAATGAAACAAAACGCATGCACCAATAATGACAAAACTGCCCAATTCAGAACATTTCCATCATAAACGTCTACTCAAACTTCTACAGTCCACCATTATCAGTAAATATGCACAATTCTACAGTCCATCATTATCAGTAAATATGCACAATTCCACAGTCCATGATTATCAGTAAATATGCACAATCTCTGAAGAAGTAAAAGTCATCTAAATAACTCCACATTAAAGAAATCTGTAACTAATGAAGAGGTTGCAGCTAGCAAACACCTTTATATTTTATGGTTTCATCGAAAAATAAAGTGTCTGTTGCCCCTGAGGAATAAATTGCCTATATTACATTAACAAAATGGTAAGCTAGTAATATTGCAATAGGAAATGGATGGCAAACTGATAACAGGCTCATAGCTAGTATCTTAACTTTCTCAGTATGGCAGCATCCACCCCTTGTGGGAGTAGAACCCACAGCCTTCTGTATCAAAAGCAAGTATACAACCTGTTGTGCTATTAACAATGCAAGCAGACTTAGCATAAGCAGCACTAAACTTCTCTTCCCCTGCAGCTCTCAGCTCCTTGTAAAATCTACTCAATACTCAACTGCATCTCAACTTCGCAACACAAGAAATCTGGAAAAGGCCAAAATTTATTGGGGGGGGGGGTAAAAGCACAAAAACCAGGGACAAATTAAACATTGCTTATATAATCTTGGAAAGTTGCTAGAATAAACTGCTGTATTACCACCATACATTTTACTGCCAAGGTCCCTGTGCAAAACAGTCAGAGCAACATACCACTACGCCAAATCAACTGCTTTGTGAAATAAAAATGCTGTGTTACCACCATACATTTTACTACCAAGGTCCCTGTGCAAAACAGTCAGAGCAACATACCACTATGCCAAATTAGCTGCTTTGTGAAAGAGAGGAAGACTGAAACTTAAATGGCTATCATTTAATGAATTCAGTTCTCACCATAGCTGTCAACCTCTTAGCACAAAACACCTGGACAAACCCAGTAATGAGGGAATACAGCCCTCAAACATATTCAGTGAATTCAGTTCTTGCCATAGCTGTCAACCTTAGCACAAAAAACCTGGACAAAGCCAATAATGGGGGAATACAGTCCCAAAAATAGGGACAAATTTCAAATATTCATCTTATAAACCTGGAAAATTGCTAGAATAAAAGGTTGTGTTACTATGTATTTTCTGAAGAATATGAAGTCTGAAATTCAAATGCCTGTCAATTTTACGTCTGACGGAACAAAAACTATTTTCAACAGAGGCTCAGGGCAGGGAGAAATACTGCAGACATGTCTTTGTAAAATGGCAAGACACCAGAGCAAATCCACACAAACACAGGGGGGAGATGCAGACTCCACACAGAAGGCACCCCAGCCAAGAATCAAACCAGAAAACCTATAGCTGCGAGGCAACAATGCTACCACTGCACCATCAAATATGTAAGGAGTTAAACATTCAGAAACCTGAACTCTGAAAATTCAAATGCCTGTCAATTTTATTTAACATTTGTTAATCAGGACAGTCTGACTTGGAACAAAAAAAACAATTTTCAGCAGAGGCCCAGGAAGAAATAATGCAGACGTGTCTTTGTAACATGGGAGGACACAAAAGCAAACCCACACAAACACAGGGAGAAGATGCAGACCCCACACAGAAGGCACCCCAGCTAGGAATCAAACCTGAGAACCTGCAGCTGGGAGGCAACAATGCTACCACTGCACCATCAAATATCAAGCGTTGAAACATTTAGAAACCACAGATATTATGAGGAACAGGACAGATCAAATAAGAGGCAAAAATCTGCAGATTTTTTACAAATGGTGGTGGGTAGGGAATTCAGGCCCTTAACACCTGCATACAAGGTAAGGGTTCAAGCCTGAGGTCTTCCCTACCACACCACCATGAGTTTGCTCTAGCCACCAGTATATAGCAACTGGGACATTACACACACACCAGTACCTTGCTGCTGAGATTTCCAAACAGCCCCTTGTGTGATTGGTCTAGCCTGCTGCTGCAGTCCGGAGTGCCTCCATTTTGTGATGTCCCTGCCGTACAGACTGCTGGGCATCTTGGTGCCAAGATGCCTTTCCCTCTATCTAGACTGCTAAGAGCATGCTCACACTTCTGGGAATTTATTGTTTTTGTGTTTCTCTGTTTAAATATTATTTGTTTTTTAGGTGGGAGGGCTGCAGTCCTATAGCATGAGCCGCCCCATGTGTAACCCTCAATACTTACTGCATTGTGTACTGTATGCTGAAACCTTATTATCTACTGCACTTTCTGTGGTAAAACTACTGCTGAAATTGTAATCCCTGCATATCTGTTTGTATTGTTTATACAATGCCTGCATATTAGTATTTTAATGTTGAAATAGCAACTGCAATACCGGCCCAGTTACGTTGTATTGTTAAAACTCTGCTTCCTCTCTTTCCTACTTTCACTACTTTCCTTCCTTCACTTTGCTGCACCCCTCTGTGACCCCATTACAGTTCTCTCTTTTCTCCTCCAACTCACTTCACGCACTCCTCCTTTCCCCTACTCTACTAGGTCCTGTCTCTGTTATGTTCCATATCACTCTCCTCTACCTAGCTTGTTATCCCTCCTCACCTGCTTAACTAATACTGTTTTTGTTTGCTATCTTCCTTACAGTTGTTTGCACCATGTCAACTCCGGTTGCTTCCCATCCAACTCTAATTTCATCAAAGAAACCTCCCCTGAAAGGATATCCATACCGGGACTCCTGAAGTGCCTTTTCCAAGATAGCCTTCCACAAGACCTATTTCTAAAGTGTATGTACTTGAAATTAACCCTATATCGGCTGCTTATTGCTTACAATACAATAGTGTATGTGCTTTCCCCATGCTTGCTAAGCAGCCTACAGTGGTCCTTTAATTTCCCCTCAAACTCCCCTATAGTTAATACTCACTATTTGGCCGTTCTTGTTCCCAAACTGTAATTCAGAACTTTAGCCACTAGGTGGCATGGCCTACCCACTTATAGTCTTAAAACATCTATGTTGCTAAGCTTGTACATCTCCTGAACAGACCCCTTCCTTTCATAAACTTCTTACTTCGTCAGCCAGCTTGATAAGTCTATTTACTTTTCTTTCAGTTTCTCTCCCCACAGCGTAGACTCACCTCTGCTGCTCTGTCCCTGCAGTCCCTCCAAGCTTCCTTGCTCCAATCAGAACTCACTGATTGATTAATTGTTTTTTGCTAGCTACATTCTCTCCGGCTCTCTCACTTACTCTTTTCCCTCCTTTCCCAGTACCTCATTCCACTTCCTGTTATCTCCCCTCTCATTTGCTGATCTATCTGCCCCACCCCCTTCTTCTTACCTTCCTTCCCACCCCTAGTCTATATAGCGAAGCTGCCACCCACAGCGCCATTTTTAAATATTCCCCTGACTTACTCTGACCTGTCCCACCGTAGGCTGCTAACTTTACTCGGTAAGTGCTGCTCTACGTCTGGCCTGCTGCCTTATGAGTAAAGAAGTGAATGTTACTTCTCTACAGATGAAACTGTTTTTGCTCCGTAGTCTTGAATCTTTTAATACGGGTTGGCTGTGCAAATGCACTCTGGAGCACTTTTCATGGTGCCCTGAATGCACGCTACATGCTATACCCACAATAAGGTCTCAACTTTTGTGGCACAGCACTGTAGTGTGAACTGGATATTTTACAGCTGATAACTGTTAGTTTTTCATAGTGCTAGCATTTGAGCCATTAATACTAAATGCTGTGTACTCACCTTATGTAGCTGCATTGAATGAATGTTATTTGGCGCCAGAGACTTAACGATATTTCTGCACTTAAAACTGCATGTTATCCCTAGGCTTAGAAGCGGATTAAAAGCGGAGCATAGACCTGCACTGTTTGTGAGCTTAGAAATTAGGAGGAGTGCATAGTCAATTTTTGTCTATGCTCTTTACGCTGTAACCCTGATTATTTACTGCATTTAATCCATGTACTTTAGCAAATAACAGCAGAGATGGTGTCTTATTGATGAAGCCCTCCTTATTTAATGCATGTTCTGTGCTACAACAACATCAGAGATTGTTTTGAAACCCTAACTATATATATTCTTTAAAATGCTTCAGCATAACTTGTTCAAATAGCTTCTGCATAACTGGCCTAGACACAATGTCTCAGTAGCAGTTAGAAGCTGAGTGTAGACCTGAACTGTTTGTGTGATTAGGAATCAGAAGCAGTGCATAACCCAGTTATTTTAATATGTTTTTTATGCTGTAACCCTCAATACTTACTGTATTGTGTACTGTATGCTATAACCTTATTATCTACTGCACTTTCTGTGGTAAAACTACTGCTGAAATTGTAATCCCTGCATATCTGTTTGTATTGTTTATACAACGCCTGCATATTAGTATTTTAATGTTGAAATAGCAACTGCAATACCGGCCCAGTTACGTTGTATTGTTAAAACTCTGCTTCCTCTCTTTCCTACTTTCACTACTTTCCTTCCTTCACTCTGCTGCACCCCTCTGTGACCCCTTTACAGTTCTCTCTTTCCTCCTCCAACTCACTTCACGCACTCCTCCTTTCCCCTACTCTACTAGGCCCTGTCTCTGTTCTGTTCCATTTCACTCTCCTCTACCTAGCTTGTTATCCCTCCTCACCTGCTTAACTAATACTGTTTTTGTTTGCTATCTTCCTTACAGTTGTTTGCACCACGTCAACTCCGGGTGCTTCCCATCCAACTCTAATTTCATCAAAGAAACCTCCCCTGAAAGGATATCCATACCGGGACTCCTGAAGTGCCTTTTCCAAGATAGCCTTCCACAAGACCTATTTCTAAAATGTATGTACTTGAAATTAACCCTATATCGGCTGTTTATTGCTTACAATACAGTAGTGTATGTGCTTTCCCCATGCTTGCTAAGCAGCCTACAGTGGTCCTTTAATTCCCCCTCAAACTCCCCTATAGTTAATACTCACTATTTGGCCGTTCTGGTTCCCAAACTTTAATTCTTAACTTGCACTGCCTACTCACTTATAGTCTTAAAACATCTATTTTTGCTAAGTTTGTACTTCTCCTGAGCAGACCCCTTCTTTTCATAAACTTATTACTTCGCCAGCCTGCTTGATAAGTGTATTTACTTTTCTTTCAGCTTCTCTCCCCACAGGGTAGACTCACCTCTGCTGTTCTGTCCCTGCATTCTCTCCGAGCTTCTTTGCTCCAATCACAACTCACTGATTGATTTTTTGCTAGGTAACTTCTCTCCGGGTCTACCCGCTCTGTTCGCTCTCTGGGCTCACTCCACTCCCCTAACCTGCCCAGCTCCATTCGCCCTCCGGCCTCACTCCGCTCTCCTTCTGTGTCCCCATTTCCTACCCAGCCCCACTACTCCTACTTCTATTCTAACTGTCATCCCCTCCCTTTCCTCTTCTCAACCAACCAATCACCTCCTCACATTATTCCCTCCACCTCTCATTACCACTTATCAATTACTACCACTCCCATCTCACACTTTAAAGTCTATATTCAATCTAAACCCCTTCTTAATTCCACACTGAAACACACTTCCTAACATCCTACAATCCTTTCAAATCTAACTTACTCCACCTAACCATGCATTCTCTACTACCACAAACCCTTCTCATCCCCTCTATCAGCATACTATTTCTAATCCCACTATACCATGCTACCTCCTACTCCACTAGCCAACTCACCCCCTCCTTTTAGTCCCATACCCCCATTCCCAACCTCCATCCTCACCCCACTAAAACACACTTCCACACTATCCTCCTCTTTAGTTTAACCCAACTCACTCCACTACTTCAGGCTAAAAAGTATAGCTTCCTCAATTAAATATCACATACCCAAACTAATGTTATATTCTCCAAAACACTTAAGGAGCAAACCAAACCTCCTACTACCATTCTACTTTAACTACCTCTACTTAGCAGGGAATATACACCCTAACCCTGGACCTAATACTTCCACTGATCTCAATTCCCAGTCGCAAGCAATATGACCAACCATAAATACCTCAAACTACTCACCATCAGTGCCCAGAGTCTAAAAAATAAAACAGCCCACTTTCATGCCTGGCTAAACCACAACCTACCTGACATTGTAGCTATTTCTGAGGCATGGCTAAAACCCCACATCTCTGATTCTGAAATCCTACCCTCTGGGTTCCAAGCCCTCAGATATGACCGCTTAAATAGAAAATGTGGAGGAGTATCCTTAATCTACTCTAACCTACTCTCCATTACTCCCCACCCAAACCCTATTCCTCAGTTCAACAATGCAGAACTAGTAACAGGTTTACTAAAAATGAATAGCCATAAAAGCATTTGTACCATGACCCTTTACATCCCTCCTGGAAATAATACCACAACACTTGAAGAAATTCTCCTATGGACCTCAACTAATATTAAGCTTGAGACCTACATATTATGGGACATAAACATAGATTGTAATAAAATTAATAACTGTAATCCCACCATATCCATCAATCTATTCAACTTCACCCAGCTAACAAACTCCATTACTAGACCCAACAAAACTAACCACCCAGGCTCCACTCTTGACTGAATCCTAGTCACACATCCAAATAAAATCTCAAACACAGGCATCCTACCAGACTCTATTAGTGATCACCTGCTAGCTTTCATCCAGCGAGCAACCCACTCCTCACCTCACCTACACCAATACATCCACACACGTAATCTTGCTAACTTCGACCCCACAACTTTCTCTCTCACACAAACAAACTGGAACTCTCTAAAAACTCTTCCTCTAGATAATGCTGTAGAATTCCTTAACTTAACCATCTTAAATGCCCTGAACTCCCTAGCTCCTCCAAGAACAAAAATAATAAAAACCAACTCCGCCCCATGGCTAACTAAAGATACCAAAAGACTTATGCAACAAAGAGATAAAACCTGGAAGCTTTATCATCACAATAAGCAGCCTAAAACCCTTCTTAAATATAAACAACTCCACAACCTAGCAAAAAAAACAATTATAAAAGACAAAAAATCCTACTATGTTAAACTCTAGTCTAACGACTCCAAAAATCCCAGACTATTCTGGAATTCCATCAACTCTCTTCTCGACCCAGGTACCAAAAACAATCCATGCCCTGACACCAGTATATCTGATCCAGAAATAGCCTTTCTGTTCAACTTCTTCTTTACCAACTCTATAGCAGAACTGACCAAGACCTTCCCAAACAACAACCCTTCCCCTAAGCTCAACCCCTCTTCCCCAACCTATACCCAAGTCACCATCCCCAACCCTCCTCCCATATTTGATCTTAAACCCATCTCTACCTCCTACATAAAAAAACTTCTTTCTAAACTAAAGCCATGCTCCAATGCCCCCGACAATATCCCCTTACTCTTTCTAAAAATTGCTGCAGATGGAATGGCCCTCCCCATTAGCATCCTGATCAATAGATCCATGCAGGAATCTTACGTCCCCAAACTCTGCCATGCAGCCTTTACTCTCCCTCTTCACAAAGGAGGCAAAAACAATAATATCTCAAACTTCCGCCCCATAGCTATCCTCTCCTCAATTTTAAAAATTCTTGAAAAATGCATCCAACTCCAGCTCATGCCTTTCCTGACCAAAAAACATCTTATCACTTCAACACAACATGGTTTCCGACCTGGCTGTAGCACAATAACTGCTCTTCTCTCTTTCCTAGATATAGTTAACCATGCCCGTGACTCTGGACAAATTGTATGAGGAACTCTTCTAGACCTCTCCAAGGCATTCTACACAATCTCCCATACCCATCTCCTGAATCCCCTTTCCAACCTTAATCTCTCTCAGAACACCCTATCCTGGTTCTCAAGCTACCTGTCTGACAGATCTCAGGCTGTGAAATGGAGAAAAGGCACCTCACCCTACCTGCCTACCCCCACTGGGGTACCCTAGGGATCCATTCTCAGTCCAATCCTGTTTAACATCTTTATCAAAAACTTCCACGCAGCCATACATAACACTAAGATCGTACAATATGCAGACAACTCAACTTTAGTCTGCTCCACTTTCAAACCTACATGAGCTCCAAGCAAAGGCTCAAACTGCCTTCTCAACCACTGAGAGCTAGACTCTTCAGAACCACCTCTCTCTAAATGCCAACAATTCCAAAATTCTACTATTCTCTCCCTCAAAATCCTTCCCTCTTGATAAAAATTAATTCCAAATTACCAGCCATAACAACTCCACCATAGAAGTCATTCCCTATGCCAAACTTCTTGGGGTAACTATAGATGAACACCTAAAATTTGATACCCACATTCAGCAAAACATTAAGAAAACACATCAAATCTTGGCATGCTATACAGAAATATCCACTTTCTCTCTTTTTCGACAAGACAAACTCTCGCCACTACCTATCTACTACCCTCATTCATGTACGGTGCTCCATTACTAACAAACCTATCTTCCTCTATCTCTCCAAACTAGAAATCTGTTATAACAAAATCTCAAAATTCGCCACCAAAGCCAAGTACTCCTCCCATCATTGTACTGCTCTCCACTTGTTAAACTGGCTAGAACTCCCCAACTTTTTGGACTACCTCCAACTCACTGCAGCCCACAGGCCAATATTTAAACCTACTAAATGCCCCGCACTAACTAACATCCTAAAACCATACACCCTGCACATAACTCTAAGATCTGCTCACCAGAATCTAATCACTGTCCACAAACCTAACCGTCCTGCTGGACAGCTTCTCCTATCTTTTTCCTTAGCCAAAAAATGGAATTCTCTCACTCCTTCACTAAGGTCATCTGAAAACTTTGACCACTTTAAATCTCAGCTACACTCCTACCTTTCCTCTAATTGGAAATGTAACTGCATTCTCCCCACCTATGCTACTAGTAATGCTCCTCCATCCTGAATTTCCTGAACACCTGGGCTCAGTCTCATTGTAAACTAATCTAACAAGAATATCATGAATATATATATATATATATATATATATATATATATATATATATATATATATATGTGTATATTGTAAATAGTTTATTTCTACCCTGTTGTTCTCCCGTCTCTGGTAATGATCTCCTTACTGCTACCAAAAAGATTTTAGAATCTATGTATCCAATGAACAACTTATGTCTCTAACTTGAAATTTAATATGTATTTTGTAACTCTTTTCATTATACTTTGTTTGTATTCTTTATATTTTCTATGTACTGTGGAGCTTTTCTCCCCAGGCCTCTGCTGAAAATGGGCTCCCTGAGCCCAGGTGACCTCCCCGGTCATCAAACTGGAATAAATAAATAAATAAATAAATAAATAAATAAATAAACAAATAAATAAATAAATATCTCAGACAATAACCATTTGAATGCATTATAGAACAACATTTCACATGCCTAGGAGGCACACAGGTCAAGAATAACTCTAAGTCAAATAGTCTACTTCGTAAAAATGTGAGTTACTCTCCTGAAATGTTATGAATATATGCCTTTATGAATGTATGATTATGAATACATGGCATATGTTAATAATTATGTTAATACCTTAAACCAGAAGGTGTTTATATGGTACTCCATGGTATCAGATGAAAGCATACACAATACTAGAAAAAAATTGTCTAGCTAGCATTTTTTTTGCAGAATCACAAATATTTACTTTTATGGTTCCATTAAATATGCACATTAGCATATAAATCATCGATATGATATATTTCTCAGATTAGAGTAACATCAACAAAATTGTACTGTAGCAAACTGAAGCTCGAATCTGCATGAACAAAAGTCACACTGATAATTGGGTCCATCTGTTATAGTAATAGTATATACTGTAAAGGGTTAAATGTGCATGTGATTCAGAAGGCTGGTGTACATGACTGCAAATGTGTTCTGAAGCTATAAAAAAGTACTGCAAGATCATCTTTTTTTTCTTGAGTCTGAGGCAGCATTTCTTGTTAGACGTAGCAAAAGGAAACTCATTCCTTATTAGGTTAAAACATATATAAGTATAGAACGTATTATTTGCAATTTTTTTGCATTTTCCTATTAGATATGTGGTAGTGGACTGATTGATAAAATGCACTGTCTAGTTATTTTCTATTGGTTGTTAACAGTGGTCTTATTGATAAAGATTATTACTTTGATAAGAGTCTTCTATAAAGTAACCATGAATTCCTTTGTTTGGGGAGACATGACTTCCTGAGTACTGTCTCCCGCATGTATGTTTTTTCACTCTAATAAAAGAATTGTACTTTGATCTGCCAAGACTGAAGTATTTATTTAAACCATAACAGCTTGTGCCATGACTTGGATTTTTTCGATCCTATGGGAGCTGCAGAAAATCACTTTATTGGGCCCTCTGACATGTTTCTGTAGAGTCAGATCACAGCTGCACCTCTCATTTTTACAACTTTCACTGGTGGAAGACCTGCAGACATTCAAAGGTAAGTGTCATTTCTGTATGCATATGGGTTATTATGAGAGTGGGATATTTTTCATTTGCATTATCATTGTAAAATCTTTTACAATGGGAGCAAATTTGGGGTCATTAAAAGAATCAGAGTATGAAACTCTAGCTAGAGATATGTTTTATAAATGTACTAATGACAGCTGCCTGCATTTAGATAAATGGCACAAACTGACTAAAATGATGGTAAATTGACTTTTCCAGCTGCAAAAACTTTTGATAAAGATATTTTATTAAACTTACAGAAACAGCTTAGAGAAAAAAGTAATAAAGTCCCTGTTGGGTGTTGGTCAGACCTTAATGCATGGCAGGTAGAATCTAAAGGCAGAGAAAAATAACCTATTGTCCATAGTTTAAAACATACACAGCTAAATTAAAAACTCAATTACAAGCAGCTAATAAGACAGTCACTTGTCTTCAGCATTCATATTGTCAGTGAAATGATGACTGCAGGCTTTATCCCCTTAGGGAACTTCAGAAGATGCAACTTAACTAGGATGAGTTGTCAAAAGACGACTGTGTGCTTGGGTTAGTAATGCCTACTGTGCCCACTCTACCCTATCATGATCCCCCTCCTGTTCAGCAAGATTTTACTGTTTCCTTTTCTACCACTGCAGCTCACCACCCTGTCAGGGAGCTACATCTTCCACAGCCACTTCCCCGGCTGCCCAATTAGGTTCTTCTTAACACTAGCAAAACACATCCAGTCTCCTATTTCCAGCCATACTTGTTCTAAAGAATCACAACAGGTTATACCTGTGAATAGTTCAGTCCTTAGTGACACAGGGACAGGTGACACACATTCTTCTTTAATGTACTTGAGTTTTCCCAAGCTTCATAAAAAGGGAATTTTACTCTCTCCTTCCAGACAGCATAAGTTGCACCCACAATATTTTGTTAATTCATTTCCCATAATTATAGATGGGGATTGTTATTTTGACCTGGTCAAATTTATTCCAAATAAAGATGATACTAGTTCCTCCACAGAGGAAGAAAGCACTACTGTTGTCCCTTCAGCTGCACAGTTGCATCCCTTACATCAAATCCCCAACCCTGCCCATGATAGAGAAGATACAGCACATTCCACTATAAATTTAGTGTTCCCTTGGTCTGCTGAGGACTTCCAAACTATTTAGGACTCTCTCCCACCCATTCACACAAATCCAGTTAAATATGCTAGAATCTTAAGAGGACATGTTCTATTACAAAGAGACAGGGGTTATAACAACAGAGAAGTTGATAACATTTTAGATAGGATACCAGGTTTAAGGACAACTCAGGGGAACCGTACTTTTCGGAGAGTCCATGGGATAGATGTGTTACACATATCAATACCCCTTCTGTGAGAGTGCCAATGGTCTACTCTAGTAATGTCAGGCAGATAAAAGAGATCATGAGTAAGCCCTGGCAAATTTTATTAATGGACCCAGAGAGTAAACTAATAGTCAGTGATAAACCAAACTTTCTTTTAAAAAAAAAGAAATCTTTAAAATAAATGTTATGTTATCCAAGAATGGTTGAGAGACCTTTGGATATACAACAACCTACAACAGAGCACCTCACTGGCCCTCTTCAAGAAAAATCTTGATGAGTAGATGGGAAATAGAAAATTCACCCAGGGGATCACTGCAGTGGCTCTACTCAACAGATGCACTAGAAACTAAGGTTGAGTGGCACGATGCCAGGGTAATCATATGGGCTAAGCTTCTAAAGGCTCCAGGGCCATTAGCCTAGTACACACCTATGAACCTATGAACCTAAGTACATGGTACCTTCCCATGCTCTAAATGCAATTACTCTAGGTATATAGATTCTTCAAATAGATTTAAACATCCAGACACAGGGAAACAAATAGAATTTAGGGTAATCACAAGTTGCAACACATGCCATACAGTGCATTTAGCATATTGTGAAGCATGCTTATCTTTTTATATAGGCAAAATAGATAGACATTTACGTGATTAGATCAGGGAGCACATTTATAATATTAACAATGAGATAAGTATGAATGCACTAGCTAAACATGTTACACACCATAACCCTTCCCATAGTTTTAAATATTTGGTAATGGAAGTAATAAAGTCCAATGAATGTGGGGGTGATATCAGGAACATGTCAGAAACTTCGGAAATTAAATGGATCATCAGAATAAAAGCCAATAGAGGTAGTAGACTAAATATTAAAGTTTCTATAAAACCGCTTCTTACATCTAAGCATAACTATAGATAGTATTTGTACAATAATTTTAATATGTTGCCTGTTTCTTATTTGCATATATCACTTATGATTTATTTTTATTATTATGATGCTATTTTCAATGTTGTGTCTTTCGGCTTTTCCCGGTTAGGGGTCGCCACAGCAGAACTCCAGTCTGCTAATGATTGGCAGTAGAATTTTACATGGCGAGTTGCCAGCTCTGATGCACAACCTTCAACGAAGGTATGCCCATTCACGCATGTCTCCACACAGAAGACGCTTTCGCTGAGAATCGAACGGGACAACGTCTTACTGTGAGGTGACAACGCTACCGCAGCACCACCACCGCAGTACATTATGATGCTATTTTCAATATTATGTTATTATGTGATTAACTGTTTAATTGAATGTGTTCTTCTATTGGTTGGATGTGATATAGGTAACAGGTGTGTTAAGTGCAACAGTGCCTGATGAAGCAATATCTGTAATGGCGAAAGCGCTCACAATAAAAGTTTTGAATCATCTGGTGATATCCATTTTATGTGGCCAGCTTCTACATTGGTTTGGTTCACTTTATCTTTCATATTTGGACTTTACATTGTTCTGTTTTTAAGTGAACCATTTGCCCTGTCTGCTATCTATAGCTCTTGGCTTTGCAACTTCTTTTTGGAGTGCACTCGAACAATGGCAGAAGGAGATGTGGATATACCAGAATTGGACTATAACCACCATAGTAATATGGTAAATACTGAAATTGAATTTGAAAGACTTTCTAGTTATCTTAAAAATGATGAGAATCCACTTCTCTTATCTGAACGCCAGCTGTCCTATGACATGGTATAAATGAATGAAGGTAATTCAGCCATACTATGGAAAGAATTGTTTAAATTAGAGAATGAGTTATTTAAACTGAAGAGACTTCAGATGCAGCATTACAAATTTGAAGACGGCCTTAAATTATGCATAACACCACTGGGGCTGAGGATTTTAAATATGGCCACGTACGGACAGAAATACGAACAACTCCTGATTAAATGGCAGCAACTGAATTTGGACTTAAGTTTCAGTTATCTGAGACTATTAATAGACTTTTTTTTAAAACTGAGGAGGAGAATTTAATTCAAAGTATTACCATCATGCAGAATGATTTGTATAATAGATTCCCCACAAGTATCATGGGTGACAACCTAAGTAAAATTCTTGGTTCGGCAATTATATTTGAAAAAAAACTACTACAGCAGAAACAGAGAAAAATTGAGAGAGACAGAGCAGATTTTTCATCAGGGCATGTTTTTACTTGGCCAAAAACCATAGAACAGAAGTCAGATGATTGCTCACAAAGATCAAATGGCCCTGTAAGTCGTCCACATGAAGACTATGCCATCAGTGACTCTGCAATACCTGCACTCCTGCAGATACAGATTTCCGGTACACGGAACATCTCAGAAAATAAATAAAACAAAGAAAACCAAGTGACTACTGGAGCTAGAAAGAAAACAATGATATTTTCTTCTTAGGAGTCGAACCAGCCTCAACAACTTTTATGCTATGTTATTATTTTTGCAGATAAACAGTATAATAGCCAGTTAGATAAGCAACACCCTTTATTTCCATTGCCCATAAACAAAAACAATCTGAATCATTGCTCAAGGACCAGGAGAAGAACAAAAAGAAAAATGACACCAGACTCCAGGAACAACAAAACCTTAAAAAGGATGTGGCAGCAAACAACCAGTCCTTGATTTGGAATATTTCTTCAAAGATTTTAACTGAAAATGAAGTTTCACTGCTCCAAAAGGATTGAGTTATATACCATCACAGAAAGCTGAGGTAACTGATACTGTTTTAGACTTAAAACTATTTACTTGGAATGCTATGCTTAAATTACAGTTTAAAAATTCTGAATATAGTGGTATTAATAGTTTTTGGAAACCAAGCACATATATTCCCTTGAATCACTCTATTCTAGAGGCCTTTGACAGAATTTGTGAGGATGAAATAATGCAATTGTTTGATGAAAGGAAACATGAGAAACTATTTGGAAATTTAAGTCGGGATGAAAGTTCAGCTTTAATAGACTTACAATATGACACTTCTATTGTTATAAGGCCGGTGGACAAAGGAGGTCCCATAGTGATTATGGATCATGATTTTTATTTTTGCTCCATGAAATAATTTTAAGTGATTCAAACACATATGAAAAGGTGACAATTTATGATGTTGATAGAATGGTGAGAAGGGTAAATAATACTTTAATGGACTGTTTACTATGTCGCAATATTAAGTTAGATCTTTACAACTACCTTGTTATATGTGAACCGTTGGTACCCGTCATACAGGGTCTTCCTAAGATCAATAAAGATCCTTTGCTTCTACCTTTTAGGCCAATCGTGGTGGGGAGGGACTGGTGTACAGAATCTTTATCAATATTTATTGAAAAACATCTTCGACCTATTTTACATAGGAATGACTTTGTTCTTAAGGATACTAAACACTTTTTAATTGATTTATATAAGTTTGTAAGACAGCACAGTGATATTACTAACTATATATTGGTTACTCTTGACATCCAATCATTATTCACTGCAAAACCTAGTACTACAGGTGTTAATATGTTAAACAGGTACCAGATTAAGCATGATGATGATGACTTGAAGTTCATAGACTTGCTATATCTTTTTTATGGAAATGGTGCTTGAAAATAATGTTTTTATGTTTGATAATATAATATATCTACAGAAAGATGGTGTGGCTATGGGCACTTCTAGTGCCAATAGCTATATCAGTATTGTGATGGTTCTCTGAGAAGATGAATATATTTAGAACACCCCTAACAAACAATGCACTGGCTTTTATTGAAGATTTGTGGATGGCCTGTTTATGGTATGGGAAGGGAGTGATAATTAATTACTATCTTTTTATGAATATTTGAATACCCCTTTTCTGGAATTCAGCATGAAAAGATTTCCTTTGTACATAGATTTTCCTGATGTTAGTATTCTGAAAGATTCAGATGGCATGTTAAACAGCAAGATATGTAGGAAAACGTCTTATAAGAGCACCTTTTTGCATTGACAAAGCATGCACCCCCCCACATATGTTTAAGAATATTATTAAAAGTCATATTAACAATGCGATAAATATGAATGCACTAGCTAAACATATTATACAGCATAACCCTTCCCACAGTTTTAAATTTTTGATAATGGAAGTAATGAAGTCCAATGAATGTGCGGGTGATATCAGGGTCATGTCAGAAACTTCGGAAATGGAATGGATCATCAGAATGAGAGCCAATAGATGTAGCGGACTAAATGATAAAGTTTCTATAAAACCTGTTCTTAAATCTAAGCATAATTACAGATAGTATTTATACAATAATTTTAATATGTTGCCTGTTTTGTATTTGTATATATCACGTATAATTTATTTTTTTATTATTATTATGCTATTTTCAATATTATGTTATTATGTGGCTAATTGAATGTTTTCTTTTATTGGCTGGATGTGTTATAAGTAGCATGTGTATTAAGTGCATCAGTGTCTGATGAAGCAGTATTTGTAACTGTGAAAGCACTCACAATAAAAGTTTTGAATCATCTTGTGATATCTGTTTTATGTGGCCAGCTTCTACATTGGTTTGGTTTACTTTATTTTTCGTATTTAAAATTTAAGTATGTATTAGTTATTGTAGATGTTTTTTCTGCATGGGTAGAAGCATACCCATGTGTTAAAAATGATGCGGCCACAGTTGCAAAAAAGTTTATTTCTAAACTAATACCCCGGTTTGGGGTTCCATGTTGTATACAATCTGATAGGGCATGTACTTTACAGGCCAAATAGTGCAAAACATTTGTAAAGTACTTAATATCAATCTTCAGTTACACTGCCCTCACAGGCCTCAGGCTTCATGCATGGTAAAATGGATAAATCAGACATTAAAGACTAAATTAGCAAAGCTTACTGCAGAAACAGGATTAAAATGGCCAGAAGCTCTTTCCTTGGTACTGTTTACTCTCCAAAGTGCAGTTAGTGCACTCCAGAAATTCTCCCCACATAAAATTCTCATGGGTGGCCTATGACAATGCCAGACACACCCCTGCCTAGAAACCTTGAGATGCAATAGAATAAGGCAATGTTTAACTATTGTAAACAACTTATTTCTGTTCTGCAGCACTACTATTAGCAGTTAATTTCTGCCGAGCTCTAGCTTGATCCAGATACAATGCATGTGGTCCACCTAGGTGATTAGGTATACATCTTATCCTTCTCCAGATGTTACTTCCTCTAGCCCCGGTGAAAAGGCCCATTCTTGGTGCTTCTCACAACAGCTTCAGCCATCAGACTCAAATGGTCTTCAACCTGGATCTATGTTTCCCATGTTCGCAAAGCAGTCCCAAATGAAGGAAGTCAGCCTATTTATTTCAATTTCCATGCTGCAGCATTGCCCAATGATGAGCCAGTTTCCTCTCATACCATACAAAAAAAAACAGAGAGAATGGGGAAAGAAGCAATGACTGATGTTGTGGGACCAATGGAAAAGGACACTTTTCCTGAGTCATGTGGCCAAGCGCTGCTCATAGGAGAATGTGTTTGGAGTTCAACAGTGAGGTATTCACCACAAACCACAATTGTGCCTGGACATCTGTGAAGATTCACTCCAACCCCACCCAACTTGGTGTTTGTGCCTGATTCTTACTTTGATGACTGTCATTGTTATTTTTGTTCTATCGTTATTGCTATTCAGCCTTTTAGTAAGGGAATGCAGAGCCTGATAACACCTAAACCAAAACAGAAAGTGGTAAATTGGCATCCCTCTTTTAATACATTTGATGCCATTCTACAGACTTATGCAGTGACACTTAATGTGAGCAACTGTTGGGTTACAGACTTTTCTGGGAACAGTAGAAAATTATTATTCAATGTGTAACAAGGTTGTATCCTATAACAAGACTAAGACAGCCACTTTTGTTATTCACAATACACCTATCAAACCGGAACATAACAGGACTAGTTTTCTACTGTTGGCCCAGAAGCAAGTAGGATGTATTTGTTTTTATAAACCAGATAATCATCCTGTATATGGCAGTCTTCTTAGCAATGTGAAAATAAGGAAAAGTAGTTGCCTTTTTACTATCACATCTTATGATATGACTGATACTGAAAGAATGGCAAAATTTAACAATCACACAATTTATTGACTTGGAGAAAATCTAAATGATTCTTGGTATGACTTTTTTTTACCCCATTGGGAAAATTATTTCTACATATGCGGAAAAAGAGTGTATATATGCCTGCCAGAAAATTGGAGCAAAAGTTGCTTTATTGGTTATATTGCCCTGCTAAAAAGTATGCCACCAGCTTACCCAGCAGAAAAATTCATAATACCCGAGAGGCTCAGACTGTAAAAAAATTTGATCAGCAGGATTGATATTTTGTGGCTCTATCATCATGATTTGGAATAGGCAGCCTTCAAAAGACTTTATCATATGAACTCTGGTGATGGTGTTATTTCTGAGGCTCCAAAATCAATTTGGGAACTGAGAAAGCTTTCTAAACTGTTACAAGTGTTTAGCAACACTACATTGGTGTCCATTAACTTGATTGCTATAGAGCTCAGTGCCATGCATGCTGTTTGTGCTTGCATCAAAAGGGGGTAGGTACGCTGTCATGCACAAGGGATTCAGTACTTTAATTCCTGATAACCAGCAGGCAATATGTAGCCATTTGGAAATTTTTCAAAAAGTAACCAAGCTATCAAATATCAAAGAGGCAGATAGCCTGCTTGCAGTGGGCCTGGTTGAATAGTCTGTTTTCTGGATGGGGGGGGGGCAGTGTTTTAAAGTTTATTATGCTTATTGCTATTATTATTATCATGATTTTATTGTTGCTTTCATTTCTATGTAAGATGTTAATAACTTAAACTTATTGCATTACAAAATATACATATTAGTAGTTTTGAAAATGTGCCATTTACCAGTCATGTCAATGAAAGTCACATGGAAAATAAAAATGGAAAGTCCATATTTGAAGGGTTTGGTAAAAATGTATGATAACATTTTTGGACTGTGAAATGAATTTCTTTTTAATGAGTCTGATGCTTCTAAGCATCGAATGGGGGGATATTAAATCCTTAAAAGTGCATGTGATTCAGAAGGCTGGTGTACATGTCTGCAGATGTGCCCTGAAGCTATGGAAAATACTGCAAGATAAGTTTCATTTATTGTGTCTCAGGCAGCATTTTTTGTTAGACACGTAGCAAAAAATAAACTCATTCCTTATCAGGATAAAACATAGATAAGTATAAAATGTATTATTTGCTATATTTGGCATTTTCTTATTGAATATGTGGTAGTGGTCTGATGAATAAAATGCACTGTCTAGCTATTTTCTATTGGATGTTAACAGTGGTCTTATAGATAAAGATTATTACTTTGATAAGAGTTTTCTATAAAGTAACCATGAATTCCTTTGTTTGGGGAAATATGAGTTCCTGAGTACTATCTCTCTCTCACATGTGTGGTTTTTTCACTCTAATAAAATAATTGTACTTTGATCTGCCAAAAGACTGAAGTATATGTTTAAACCCCTAGCAATACTATACTATAGTAATAGATATTCATAGTTGTTTGTATTGTTATATTTATAAACAAAAGTTCACATTATTGATCCCCTAACTAACTCTTCTACTGTGAGAAAACAGGCAGGCATACATACACACACACACACACACACACACACACACACACACACACACACACACACACACACACAGTCATCCATAACCACTTATATCCCTGTAGACATACATGCATACTGCCACACATGCTTCCCAGCCTAGGAATAATCACAGCTCTTACAATTACAAGGCAGAAGAGTTACATTTTGTTTCATGTCTCTGCCATATATTTCATATTCTATGCATAGTATCAGTATTACTGAAAAGAATGCAGTTAAAAACTTCCTATACTTATTTTTACACATAGTACAGAAAAATTCACAAGTCTGCATATTTTTCATGCTACAGAAAAACATAGATATTGTAGATATGCATAAACATATTTTTAGACTACTGTTGCTGAGTTTACAAGACTAAAGTTCAGCTCCCATATATATTACGTGGTAATTAGGATAACAGGACGATATTTACTCACAAACATCACAGTCTTTTTGGATTGTTTTGCATGTAAATGCATATTTGGCTTTGTGCATTGTTATAGATGGGCTAAAATGTTTGTGGGTTTTGTGTGTGTGTGTGTGTGTGTGTGTGTGTGTGTGTGTGTGTGTGTGTGTGCATATATATATATATATATATATATATATATATATATATATATATATATATATATATATGTCTGTATTTTGCTTATGCAGTGTGTCTACTTTCATTATCATTTTTTTAGGGCATAAATATGTCAGTACGCTCATCTCAGAATTCTACTTTGTAATACTTTCATCTTCAGAATAACAATAGTAAACCGTACTTATATATAAGAGGAACTTCAATAGGTTTGATGACAAGCAAGGGCTGCAAATAAGTTTTGGATGATACAGAAAGAATGTAAATAAAGTCAGCTCCACAGGGCAGAGGGATGGAGCCATGGCTGTGACCCATACACTCTGGGTTTTACAAGAGGTTTATAAGAAGGAGGAGCTGAATGGGGGCATTGGAAATGAGTTGCAAATTTTGTCTTTGCACACCTGGGTGGGTCTGGGTTTCTCCTTGTAAATGGGACTTCCCCAGGGTGTTGGTTACTGCTGCTGCGTACATGGGAATAGGGGGGTCATGAAGGGGCATTTCTTCATGTGCAGTGATGTTTATGATGTTTTACCTATGCTTTTCAGCAAACAGGGTTTCCCTGTCTTCTACCTACCTAAAATCCCAGAATGCAGACTGTGTATATGTGCTGTTATTTATTGATTTACTTTGTATGAAATATTTATACTAATAATTACTTGAATTGTTTTAAAACTTTAATGCATATAAGTTTTACATGTTGGTGCCTTTCCCCCAGGGCCTCCCCTAAAAAGTGGGCACTGCCCAGATGGAATATCTTGGTATGCAAGAGCAAATACAAAAATAAATACATATAAATATATGATGCTCAAATGCTGATCCTCTCTGTGAGATGTGCAGCCGTGCACTGAATAGGAAAATTCTGCAAGGCACTCTCTCTATAAAAATGGAGGACCTGATTGTCATAAGACACATGGAGACATGGCAGGATTTCATCAGCTCTTCCCTCTGCAAAGTGAACAAAAAAGGTTCATGAGGGACAACTCAGATATCAACAGATGAGTATGGTGGCCAAACCCCCCCCCCCCCAAAAAAAAGAATGTAGATAAACTTTTGGTGACATAACAAGAGCATAGAAACAGATACATAATTTTTATCATGCCATATTACTGAGGATGACCATAAGGTTAAAGAAAAGAACTATATAGCTATATATATGTGAATATATGTATATATTTCTTTATACAAAACACCAAAAATCCACAAACAACGAACTGTTAAACTGAAACGGAACGCAATAAAAGTCGGCCAAAAAGAGTTAGTGCTATTTATTATAAATTACACTTTCAGCTAGGACAGTGCCTAGCCTTCTCCAGACAAACAGTTAAAATATGGTAAACCAATGCCTTTTATCTAATCAAGTCAGTGATGTCATCAGTTAAGCAATGTTGTTAGTAACCATAACAACATATTAT